>NC_143213.1:1265692-1582115 GCF_030267445.1 Bombyx mandarina
AAAATATCTGGACATATAGATTTAGCATTACAGTCTGCAACAATATACAGCGGCTCAATACAATAGGCTATTCGTTTTATTAAACTAAATGACGTCACATCTCGGCGGCCCGTCACGTCCGTCACCGCTGTCATTTAGTTCTTTTTAGCTTTCCACTGAAAACGGTTTCGTAATAAACGTAACGCTGACAGTGAAATCATTCTTGGCTTGTTTTGGAATTGGAAGGAAATAGATTGTACTAGAGGTCCCGCAGTAGTCGAAATTCGACTATAATTAATTGAAATCGTATGTTTGTACACTATTATGATTGTAATTTATACTTCTATAATCACAAATTTCGCCAAGAGTACACTATAAAAAATATGAACAAAGACAAACAATATTTAGTCTCAATTTGACAACAGACGTCAAGAACAAAAGTTTGACAATAAATAGTATGCATGCGTGTGTGCGTCAAATACATGGTATGTAGTGTGTGTAATGTTTTCTTTATTGATTTAATGTATATTTTATGCATTATTTAAAAAAATTATTAGCATTGTGCACTTCTTCTCTATATTCTCTATAAGTGTGGAAAATTTCATACTCCTCCGTCCGCGCAATTTTCGTAAAAAGGGATACAAAGTTTTTGCTTCACGTATTAATATATAGATTTATTTGAACTAGTGGTCCCGCAATAGTCGAAATTCGACTATAGTTAATTGAAATTATAAGCTTGAACATTATTATGGTTATATTGTTATTGACAACATTACTTAGACACATTACTTATTGGTAATATCAGAATACAGAAACAAAAGGATTTTTTATGTTCTTCTTAGTTTTATTTAGTTATTTTTTATGGCTTTGGTGGTTGTACGAGCTCACCGCCCACCTTAAGTGGTTACTGGAGCCCATAGACATCTACAACGTAAATGCCACCCACCTTGAGATATGAGTTACGACGGCTGCCCCACCCATCAAACCGAAACGCATTACTGCTTCACAATAGAGATAGACAGGGTGGTATCTATCCGTGCGAACTCAAAGGACGTCCTACCACCAGTACAGTTACTCTATTATATAATATAAAATTTATCTATAATATAATATTTTCTAATAGACTCGACGCATCTACTTCAAGGCGAGATCCGAAAAGAGCATTTTAAAGGTATATAGAAGAAAAAAAGTAGAGCAACATCCGTTGTGCATAAAATTTACTCTCAAATCAACATAAAAACGTGAAACTCGGAAAACGAATTTCTTGCGTAGCCGCGAGTCGTCAATATTGGCTGGCTAGTTGAGAGCCGCAACTAGCGTGTTTTTACTTAAATGTTTCTACTATTGAGCTATTCAAACTGTCTTCGGAAACATAAAGTCGCATGTTACATCTTTGTGGAACAAAGTTCCTTATGGGACGATGCAGAGGGGTACCCTAACAGGGAAAAAACGTCCGTAACGTAAGATTATTAGTAATGCACACAGTGTACGACTTAACTTTGTAATAACGTACAAAAATAACATATTTTTTTATCATTCATTGACCACGATCTCAGAGCGTTCGTTTGCGCAATACACTAACTCTTATATGCAAACAACCGTGAATGAAGTGTACCATAATAAGTTCGCACGTTACCGAATGGCCGTGCGTTTTGCGAAACCTCCAGTTTTATTTTCTTTATACCTCGAATAGAACTTTAAATTAATATTTTTATAATAAGGAACTTCGTTCCTATCCAGTGACCCACGACACCACACACATTTTTTTTAATTCCTTTTATTTATATGTGTTTCATTTATTCCACAAAATATTATCGTAAAAATCATCGCTTCGATATCTTTAATAGACAAGAACCAATTTAAAATGATCAATCTCCAATCATGGAAATGTCATTATCACTCAGACGTTAAGAACTATGTTATGTCGATGAAAATGATTTCGGAGGCCGCACTAGTCTGGTGGCAAAAACCAGTGCTATCTGAAGGGTGGCATCTTCAATATCGCATGACATGATTATCGAACTCGTGTCTCGCCCGTTCTGATGATACCTGTCATTTCGGAACATTCTTTTAAAGTCAATATTACAGTGCAACATAATTTAAAAAAGGATAGGCAGTAAGTTTCCTGTTATTAGAACTTTGAAGCAGGACGTTGGGATGCGTCGCGGCAGATCCGGTAGGGTGGTGCCCGGTTCACACACATCACTCCTGCCGGTAAAGCCCAGTACCTACCTACATATATATTTTTTTATTTTTATTGCATTTATGGGTGGACGAGCTCAGAGCCCACCTGGTGTTAAGTGCTTACCGGGGCCCATAGGCATCTACAATGTAAATACCGCCAACCACTTTGAGATATGAGTTCTAAGGTCTCAGTATAGCTACAACGGCTGCCCCACTCTTCAAACCGAAACGCACTACTGCTTCATGGCAGACATAGGCAAGGTGGTGGTACCAACACGTGCGGACTCACAAGACGCCATACCCCCAGTAATTACGCAAATTATAATTTTGCAGGTTTGATTTTTATTACACGATGTTATTCCTTCACCATGGAGGTCAATCGTGAACATTTGTAAAGTACGTATTTCATTAGAAAAATTGGTACCCGCCTGCGGGATTCGAACACCGGTGCATCGCTAGATACGAATACACTGGACGTTTTATCCTTTAACCCACGACGACTTCAAAACATTCAACCTGATAGTGTTTTGTCGTCAGCATTGTGAAACGGGAAACCGCTTATTTACCATTCAAAGCTGGCTTAGCCTAGCTTCGTACAAACTTTACATGTTTCCGATCAATCGAAAGTGAGATTTAGAAAGGGTTCGCTTATAAAAACTCTATCTTATTTAAAATACATTTTAGATTTATCTTATAAAATCTTATTTAATCTTTTGTTTGTTTATTGACGCTTCGAGTAGCATATATGGAATGCATCCTTAGAAATGAGGCCTTCGTAAATACTTACTAATAACTGTTAAAACTAAATCAGTTGTCTTTACAAGACTATCACAGGCAGAGTGTAGTGTCTAGAGATTTGAGTGAAAATTTACAAAAAAAAAAGCATTTTATGTTTTCCGAAACGCGCTAATTCGATATTCGTCATAGTTTCAAAAGTACTTAGAGAATAAAGACCAAAAATAGTACTTTGCTATTTTGATTTTATCTATGTCTACATAAATAGGGTGTATACAAAGCAAAATGGATTATTAAAGATTTCTATAGCAAAATAGTCAAATCTGACTATTTCTATATTTTGTTTATTGATAACACGAAGATTCGACCTATGACAAACAGAGGCGAAAATGATACTTAAGAAGCTTTTTCATTTCTTTCAGCTTTTTCACCTAAAGAAACACATACAATTAAAACATTAGAGTACGCTCGTCAAAATGGACTAATTAAATTAAATACTTTTAGTACCTACCAAAATACGAAAGGTACGGTGTGACTGTTAACAAATTAATAGTGTCTTTCATAAATTTAACATGATCATAGCGTGGCGTGCTCTCTATACAGAGAATCTCTTAATTATAATTATTTTTTTGTTTGACATGCATGAAAACCACATTTAAAAAAATAATCTCAGTATTTTTACAAACGTGTTTTACTTTAGATGTGAACGCAACATATGCTTTAAAAATTCCTTTTATAAAAATCAATTAAATAACTGCGAATATACTTTCAATTTAAACATTTGTCCGTTATTCCAACGGCCGGGTCAATGGGTCGATAATTGTTATCGATAAATCTTAATTGTAACAATTTGAACATCACTGGCTTACCTCTCGGACTGTATCCTTCGGCGATGGAAGCTGTCGTCAGCATAACCAGGAAAATAACACAGACACTAAACGCCATTGAAAATATTATTTATACTTTCATGACTCCACTTAAATTAAAATATACTGATATTTATTTTTAATTTTTAAAAAAAAGACGTGAAACTAAAGAAATGTTTCGAACATTTTAATTATAATAATATTTTCCGAAATTTTGTAATTTAAAATTCAAATGTTCTTGCATCTTTATTTTAATGCAGCTCAACAAAACGCGGCGGAGTGGACGATGGTTTTTTTTTGATACTTTTTTATTCCCCGAATGTGACAGTAAAAGTGATCGGTTTTATTATAATGAAATACGTCCGCAATGAGCGAGTACCGAATTAGAAATGTCTCGGTAAAAAACATTCGGTCGGTCACCGCGTTGATTATTGACTAACGTTAACGTTATAGTTTTTTACAGCGCGGCGCCGGCGCTTGCGTCTTAGCCCCCACCGGGAAAACTTAGCCGCTCAGCTATTCACAAACTTTGGTGCGAGTTATATATGTACTAGAGGTCCCGCAGTAGTCGAAATTCGACTATAATTAATTGAAATTGTAAGTTTGTACACTATTATGATTGTATTTTATACTTCTATAATCACAAATTTCGCCAAGACTACACTATAAAAAAATATTAACAAAGAAAAACAATATTTAATCTCAATTTGACAACAAACGTCAAGAACAAAAGTTTGACAATAAATAGTATGCATGCGTGTGTGCGTCAAATACATGGTGTGTAGTGTGTGTAATGTTTTCTTTATTGATTTAATGTATCTTTTATGCATTATTTGAAAAAAATATTAGCATTGTGCACTTCTTCTCTATATTCTCTATAAGTGTGGAAAATTTCATACTCCTCCGTCCGCGCAAATTTCGTAAAAAGGGATACAAAGTTTTTGCTTCACGTATTAATATATAGATATACATATTTATGAATCACGATGAGCCGTAGCATTTAACATTTATCCGAGATGAGCTTGTAAACATTATTTATTGGTTTACTTTTTTGATCTTTAACTAATCTTAGTTAACTGTAGAGATGTAGTAAGAAACTATTTACCCTCGGGAAAACTCGGATCTTTATCGGAATACGGAGACACACAAACTGTCAATGAATGATCATATTAAATGAGCGACATTTTCATATCCATTAATATGGAACTTTATTGTTTAGTGTCAAATGTCAAAATGAAAATGTCAAATTGTACTGAAGCTATTTGGGAGAGCACAATAAACACGAACACTTCCGAAAAATTACGAAGGAAAATCTTTTCCCACTATATCTATAAATAGTAAGCGCTGCGCCGATAAAATATATTTTTAAAATTTAAACTAGTAGGTGTTGATAGATTATTTTTCTGAAGTTGACACACGTCAGTAATTGTGTACGAGATTATAGCAGAGACAAGTCGAACTTCTAACAACGAGCATAAATATTTTTATAGGCAATAACCGTGTCCTTAGTATTGGCATTATAGATATATGACGTTAGTCATTTAACCCCAGGTGAGATGTAAGCTTAGTTGCCATCGAAGGAATGAAAAAAAAACACAACGAAATTCCTGCTTTTTTTTTATTGCTTAGATGTGTAGGCGAGCTCACAGCCCACCTGGTGTTAAGTGGTTACTGGAGTCCATAGACATCTACAACGTAAATGCGCCACCCACCTTGAGACATAAGTTCTAAGGGGTCAGTATAGTTAGAACGGCTGCCCCACCCTTCAAACCGAAACGCATTACTGCTTCACGGCAGAAATAGGTAGGGCGGTGGTACCTACCCGTCCGGACTCACAAGAGGTCCTACCACCAGTAAATTCTGGCTGAAACAAACCTAACGATTACCATAATTTATTGCGTACTCTAAAAAAGTCCTCAGTAGGTAGGAATTGTTATATGTATAATATTTGAAATCTAATTAGTTTTTTTAAAGAATAATATCTTTATATGTTAATACGTGAAGCAAAACTTTGTACCTTTTTCTTACGAAAATTGCGTGGACCGAGGAGTATGGAATTTCCCATACATAGAGAGAATATAGAGAAGGAATGCAGATATTTTTTAAATTATGGATAAAAAATACATTAATTCAATAAAATAAAAAAATAAAAACATTACACACCACAATGTATTTAAACAGTTATAAATACTCTGTGTTTATAGTAAAAATTTTGTTTTTTCTTAAAGTCTGCGGTCAAATAGAGTATAGATTAATATTATTTGTCTTTAATATTATTGGTCTATAGTGTAGTCTCGGCGAAATTTGTGATTATAGAAGCATAATAAATCGTCTTTAACAATAGAACCATAATAATGTTCAAACTTATAATTTCAATTAATTATAGTCGAATTTCGACTACTGTGGGACCACTTATTATAATTTTACAAGCACAAAAACCACTTAATGGTCTAACTTGTGTAAGCCGTGCGCGCCACTTCAATACCACCAGTAAATACTTGCTAGCAAGCTTACTAAGTTACGTCACTTATAGAGAGTGAAATGATACTCGATAGCGTGGCGCGAACTCTATGTAATTATGTAGAGCGACTCTATATAGAGTATCTGTAGCTGTGTTTATCATAATAGAAGAAATCTGGTGAAAATCTGAATCGCATTTACACGATAATCATTGAAACATACAAGCCTCGATTGCCTTTGGTAAACAAATAAGTTAATGTGTTTTTAAGGACACACACACTGTAACTATACTGAGAACTCATATCTCAAGGTGGGTGGCGGGAATTTACATTGCAGATGTCTATGGGCTCCGGTAACCACTTAACACCGGGTGGGCTGTGAGCTCATCCACCCATCTATGCAATAAGAAAAACATGAAAGATTTAACTAATGAAAAAATATTTAGAAACACATGAGGAATCTTATCTTCGAAGTCCTTTTTAGGTACAATTATCTTTCGCATGAAATATTCCCACAACGCTATCAAGCGTCCTCTTGCAAGAGGAGGAAAGGATGAGAGAGGAGGTTTAAGGAGTATGTTACTGCTTCGATAGATATCAATAATATAAAACGAGGTAGTAGATAGAGTCTATTCAAAGCGTATGAGGACATTAATTTGCTTCAATAGTGCGGCTTAAACTTAAATAAAACTTTCCCCTAATTAATGATGGAGTAATAACGAAAAAGGAAGTTATATGTTTTTAGTGTTCATATCACATTATTAACATAATATTTTAAATGTAAAAGTACAGCTTAAATTTAATATGCAATTTCGAAAAGGGCACATGTCGCATATTTTGTCAAATACGTTTTTTTTTTGATTGAAAGATTACTGGTGGCCCGTAGGCATTTCCGGTTTCACCAGGACAGGATTTGCTAACAACTGTCCGAGCGCTTCCGAGGGAGACCTAAAAACTCAAGAGCAATTGCTTCGTGAATGAATCTACTACCGGATCGGAATCGCGACCCATTGAGAAGATCCGGCGAGAAACTCAGCGGGCTGATGCATGGGTAATCAAATACGTTTATTCATATACGTGTAGTTTTGAGGCTTACCTACACCCATTTTATAATATTATAATTCCAGTAATATTCAATAGCTAATTAACACTAAAATATATCTCAAAAGTTAATATTTTAAATTTTACACTGCTTTAGAAAATAGTCAGTTTTTTCATTTCCTGAACATTTTAAATTTTCAGAGATGTGCCCTTTTCGAAATTGCATATTCAATTATATATACGATATGTGAATACCAAAGAAAGTGCCATACTACACTCTACATTGTAGAGCTTAAAGTTGTCCTTAGTTGAGGAGATTGAACGCTCGAAGGGACATAACTAGCTTGAAGAATTACCAACCGCTATCCATCGACTCTTGATAGAGCTGTTACAATGACAGACGTAGATCACTGTTAGTGATTGTCTTCACAGTATTGCTCTACCAATCTGGTTATTATTTACCAAGGAATCGTTATAGGCACTGATGAACACAATTATGTTAAACTTTATTCGTTCTAATTATAATAATAAAACTGAGTAAATGAAAATGATAGGAATGGTCGTTGACAGATTGGAATCCTCAATGTCTTGAGAGGTACTCGTAGGGCTTTGAACCACAATTTACTTAATACATTCTGCTTTATAAAGAAAATTAAATGCATTGTAGAGCTCTCAGAACAATCTACCATTATATTATAAAGTATGAGGTTAATGAACTGCCGTTTTGACACTATAATTGATACTCTAGCCTCATGCAGTGTGGTCGAGCGGGAGTGTGGTCCACGGTCTCCAGGAAGCAAAAAAAAAGATGTGAAGTCGTTCACATAAATACCCATATACAATTAAGTTATCAATTTATCAGTATAATAGGTCGAAACTAAGGGACAAGGTATAGATTGCCATGTATCATATTATCCTGTCCGTTATCGGACATCGAAACTTTATTAAAAATAAATTATTAAGGACTTTATGTACATTTTTACAAGGACTTTTATAGGGACATTTAAAAAATATGTTATAGCGCCATCTTCTGGATAACTTGAAAGGCAACTAGCAACTTTTCGATTCGATCGATTTAAACGAAGCCTCACGCGTAGTTTATGTAAATACCAACAGAGGCGCTAGTATCGTTTTTTTCACAAGCGGAATGAAGGCCTCGGTCACGCTATCTCTTTCTAGCTCGTAAAAGTTTGGCTAGTGCGAAAGAGATGCTACACTAAGTATCAATGGAACGAATTGTAAGCGACGTAAACAGCTAAGTTTGTCAGTTGGGTAGCGTAATCCACGGTGGCCGATATTAGCTCGTAAAACTTAAAGACAAACGTAAATTTACGAATGTAACATAACAATGGCATCGTAGTTAATTAACTAGTTCATTAATTTGTTAGGTTAATATTTGTTTCGTGTCTTGTGGTGTTTTTATGTGAAATTTAGTGCGTAACGGTAAAGTGCATTGTGAACTTTGTGGGTCTTAGAACTACACAAGACACACCTCGGCGACTGAACTCGCGGAGCCCGTTTTTTGACAAAAATACGTAATGAAACGTCATTCGTGATTATTTCCGTACTCGATTTTAAGAAACGGTAAGTTGTGCTATTTACATGAAAATAACAAAAAAAAGCTAGAACGAATTCAACAGGTAAGAAATATACGAGCGGATTCGATCATGGTTTTTACCAATACAATAAGATTTTATGATTATTATTTTTTCGGCAAACCGGTTAGATATTTTGCCATTCTCAATTTATGATTCACGATAGTTCAAGACACACGTTGAATGCATATATAAGAGCATTCGACCTTGCCTGTACAGAGATCCGTGCGACATTCTCCCGTTGTTTGGCACGTTTGTAACCAAGGAGAAATTCACGGTGTTATTTTAGATATTTCGTAATCCTAACAAACATATGGATAAGGCTATATTGCTGGTAAATACTTAATGTTGTCACAGTTAGTCGAAACAGTATTGCACGTCTGCTCTTAACCTTTTGGGTGTAACGTGGAGAAATAACTTAATATGCTATCTATTCATAGTTTTACGGATGTTTAGGAATTACCAGTTCCACAAAGAGACTGATGCTCTCTGTCTTACCGTATGTTCCGTGTGAAATCCTCTGAATCACTAGAGGAGATTGCTGTCTTTTTTTATTATCACTCCTTCTGCCAACAAAGCATAGATCGTCTCTACTACTTTTTAATTCATCCACAGTGCGTTTCTCGAGGGTATTTTACCGGTCATCATTTTCGCCGCACCCGTAGGTTACGACGAAGGGCTCGCCAAATAAATTAAACCACAGACACAGCCCACTGAGTTTCTCGTCGGATCTTCTCAGTGGGTCACGTTTCCGATCTGGTGGTAGATTCTGCGAAGCACTGCTCTTGCTAGGGTTAGCGTTAGCAACGTGGTCGGGTTTGAGCCCCGTGAGCTCACCTACTTGCTAGGTTACGCTGACATAGCCTCTCAAGGCTGTGAGCTTAGATAGAAAAAGAAAAATAATATTTTTGCCACGTACTGAACTCTCTAAGAATTTGGACATGTCCTCATTCACAGGAGCCTTTCAAAAAAGTCATTGCCGGTCAGCAGTGCCTTAGCTGTTCCTCTGGCATGACTGATACCCAGTAGCCTAACTACTTAAAACCATTACATCGCTATGTGAATACTGTCACCCTGCGTGAGACATGATCTATGTTACAATTGTACAACAGATTTCCCAACTCTTCAAACCAAAAGGCATGGCTGCTTCGCGCCCCAAATGAGCAGAGTGATAGTGCCTACCGATGCGGGTTTAAAATACACCCAACCTTAAGAAATGTCCCAAATTAAGCTTTTGACAAAATTACTCGTGATTTTAATTGCACGAAGATATTACTTCATAATCGAAGTTATTCTTGAACATATATGTTGAGTACGTATTTCATTACAAAAATTGGTACGGAACCCGCCTACGCAATTCCAGCACCGGAACGGTCGCATCGCTCGATACGAGTTTTATCTTTCAAGCCACGAGGACTCCAGAAACGTTCATCAATCGATAATTTCACCCAGAAATCCCCGAAACAGTCGGCATTTAGAGAGACTGTCCATCTTCTTCTAAATAGCTGTTATAAGCAGAGACATAAAACTTATCCGATGTAAAAACGTACCGAATAAGACGTTTACTTTGCTTCATTTAATCTTTTGCAACGAAAATTAGCATTATGTTCCATTATTATTAGAAATGTCAAAGGTAAGTCGCTTAAAACCAATTAAGGCTGGTATTGAAGTTATATAGTAGCACACAGTAGTTATACATTACAAACATAGTTGGAGGTAATAGAATGATACATCATATATCTGGAAAGTTTCGATGTCGAGAACCAAAGTTTTTTTCCCTACCTATGCTGATAGCCTTGAGAGGGTATTACAGCTTCGCCCTAACGTATGTAGGTGAGCTCACGGGGCTCAAACCGCAGTGTTGCTAACACTGACCCTAGCAAGAGCAGTGCTTCGCAGAATCTACCACCGGATCGGAAACGCAACCCACTGAGAAGATTCGGCGAGAAACTCAGTGGGCTGTGTCTATGGGTTAATTCGCACGTCGAGCCCTTCGTCGCAAGCGACGGGTTCGACGAGGACGGTGACCGGACCAAACGCTGCTTACCGTCTCTAGCTTAGGAAATCCTCTTACATGCACTCTAAATTAAACAGACACAGCGAGAGACAATACTTCTTCACCGGTAACCGTACTCGTCGAACTCGACAAAGAGGTCGACGAGTACGGTTAACCTAACCGACGACCTAACCCATGCATCAGCCCGCTGAGTTTCTCGCCGGATCTTCTCAGCGGGCCACGATTTTGATCCGGTAGGAGATTCATTCGCGAAGCAGCTGCCCTTGAGTTGTTAGGTCTCCTTCGGAGGCGCTCGGGCGGCTGTTAGCAAATCCCACCCCTCCTGGCTGAGCTTTTGCTCGCCCACCTGTTCTGGTGAAATTGGAAAGGCCTCTGGGCCACCAGTAATCCTTCAATCATAAGAAAAAGGGTGCGTGTACTTATGTACGCGCGTAAGAAGTTATACTTTATTGTTACTAAATTTATTTCTTTTTTTTTTAATTAAAATTTTAGTCAATTTAAAAAAAAAATCGATTAAACAACATCCTCAAACACGCATATTGGACATCCCTTTTCTTGACATCGTATAAATTCGGTAATTCTCGGTACGGTTCGGAAAGTTCACCTGCGGCTATATTCAGACTCGCCAAGTTACGTCGGTAGTATTGTAATGAGCGATTTAGTGGGCAACTTCATTCTGTTAATTTTGTGTCACGGTGTGCGCGTAAAATTTCACTCTCATCAATTTTTCATAACGCGCCTAAAGAAGTATAACTCTAAAAAAACAATCCTTCTTGTTCGTTTGCCAAAGTCTAAGAACTAACAATTAGTTTCGTCTTCTTTTTATCCTGTTAGTACCAGTCAGGATATTAGAGCGAATCTATAAAATTATTGTATTTCATTGATCCTTAATGCGTTTGCAAATTTTCAATTAATCAGACATTTTGAACGCATTTCCGTTATATAGAAATAACACACACATATATAAACATACATACTAAGTTAATAAAATCATGTTAAAGATTTTTTTTTTGTATTTATTTAATGCAAAATTCTCATCTATACTTAGAGCGGCTATTACGGTCTTTTGTTGTTCGATGGTTTTGAACTTTAGAATACAATACTGACATCAACTTGACGAACTTGAATTCGAGGTAATAATCTTAAAAATGTTCGCATAAGTATGTTCAACGGATTTAGAATCTCGTACTAATATTATAAAGCTGAAGAGTTTGTTTGTTTGAACGCGCTAATCTCAGGAACTACTGGTCCGATTTGAAAAATTATTTCAGTGTTAGATAGCCCATTTATCGAGGAAGGCTAACCAAATTTGTTCTAAAATAAAGTATTATTTGTGAACTATTCCACGCGGACGAAGTCGCGGGCAAAGGCTAGTCAATTAATATATGAAAATTGAAATCTCGGTTAAGCGATTTTATGCTTTAAATGTCAGGGTACACTATAATATTGAGGGTTGAAAGGATATTTGGTTTTAGCGACAATTTTGCAACGTTACAATAGAGCTATTTAGAGTTTAAATCTTGCAAAATATATTATATGAAAAAACACTTCTTCAGCTACATATTTCAATGGAGTAAACTTTATTAATTTTTTTATTACTTAGATGGGTGGACGCAGCCCACCTGGTGTTAAGTGGTTACCGGAGCCCACAGACATCTAAAACGTAAATGCGCCACCCACCTTGAGATATAAGTTTTAAGGTCTCAAGTATAGTTACAACGGCTGCCCTACCCTTCAAACCGAAACGCATTACTGCTTCACGGCAGAAATAGGCAGGGTGGTGGTACCTACCCGCGCGGACTCGCAAGAGGTCCTATAAACATATTTAATTGGTCGAATAGGGGCAAGCGGACCGCGCGTGGCTCAGTCCTACGAAACGTGTTCTCTTATATCCTTCCTGGATATATAATAATATGATACTAAAGAAAATGTTCTCATACCTTATGTTCTAAATCCTCCCACACGTTTTATGATTATCTCCTAACATAAAATGTAGTGTTTAGAAACTTTAAAAATAATTCAAATAGTTTCCGTTATTATCAATCCATCAAACACATTTTATGAACAAAAGAATATAATAGCGAAACAGATAGCTAACACCTATTGTAAATTATTTTTGAAATTTTTAAAACCGCGCATTTTGTTGAGTCATTTTTATGTCCTAGAAGGTCTTGCAGTAGTCGAAATTCGACTATAATTAATTGGAATTGTAAGTTTGTACACTATTATGATTGTATTTTATACTTCTATAATCACAAATTTCGCCAAGGCTACTCTATAAAAAAATATTAATAAAGACAAACAATATTTAATCTATTCTCAACTTGACAACAGAAGTCAAGAACAAAAGTTTGACAATAAATAGTATGCATGCGTGTCTGCGTCAAATACATGGAATGTAGTGTGTGTAATGTTTTCTTTATTGATTTAATGTATCTTTTATGCATTATTTTAAAAAAATATTAGCATTATGCGCTCCTTCTCTATATTCTCTATAAGTGTGGAAAATTTCATACTCCTCCGTCCGCGCAATTTTCGTAAAAAGGGATACAAAGTTTTTGCTTCACGTATTAATATATAGATTTATATACAAAGGTATTTAATGGTTGAGCCGTAAACGATAAACAGTAGAAATACGTATGTATTTTTTTAAACGTGTCCTTAAAAATTAAAATCTTAATAATTTGAATCTACGTGTTTGTTATTTGAGTTAAAATTGAGCTAAATTGTGTTGAGCGACGAGATAGAGTCGCGCAATTGATAACCTCGTCACACACAATAGATTGAGAATGAACTAGATTTAATAGGAAACAGACGTACTTTGTAAGACCTTTAAGTCATGTCTTATTTTAATTTATATTCTTAATTTTATAAAAAATGATAATATGCGGTGAAATGAGATGCAATGAAGATGATTAATTTAAGACATAAATCAACTGGGATGAAATTAAATGAAATGAGATGAGATGATATGGGATGAAATATAATCTCAGTAAAATGGTGGTCGTTTACTGAGATTTTTTCAGTGGAATTTTTGGAGGATCCCGAGAAGTTACGTCCAGCGGCTTTGTTTCATTTTTCCACATTTCTGCACTTTAACAGATATTAAACAGTTAATAAACCACCGTTATTACACATTTCAACCCGAAGAAACACTAAATAGACAAAACATCACAAAACTTCACTCCTCCCGTTCCCGCCAAAAAGTCTTTGGTCTAGTAATGCTTATTTCATATAGACAATTTCTTGATTTTGGCACAGCTTAAAGAAGTACAAAAAACTACCGCAATTAAAAATGATTCTATGTAACGTGTTAATCTGGGTGGCAAGCTAAATTGACCTGAGTCTAAGCAGTACGTTGTATTTTTTTTTATTGCCTTTGTAGGCAAACTAGCATACGGCCCACCTGATGGTTTGTGGCCACCGTCGCTCATAGACGTCAGCAATGCCAGGGGCAGAGCCAAGCCGCTGCTTACAATTAAGTACTCTCCGCAAGCCTCGTTTGAAGAAGGACAAGTCATAGCGCTCGAAAAACACCGTGGCGGGGAGCTCATTCCAAAGCCGGATGCTACGTGCAAAAAAAGATCTTTGGAAGCGCACTGTCGTTGAACGCGGCGGTTCCAGATATGGATGAACTCTGCGGAAGATCGATGATAAAAAGGAGATGAGGGGATATGTCGGGTTACGACTCAGACATCAGGAATGAAAGCGAGACAGCCTAATTTGTATGCAGTTGGAACAGCGCCCCTAGCGGCAAACGTAGGAAAACGTTCCAACTCCATACAAATTTGAGTTAACTTTTACGCTATCGAGAACGTAAAAAACTTGCACTAAGCGTACACAGAGCTCCGTCGGTTTTGCATTTACCAATCACTCAGGATAAGGTGATGTTTATAGGTGTTAAATATTATGACATTTTCTAGCTAGCGCGGTGCAATTTGAGGGCAAATTATTCTGTGTGTACTACAATTTTACGTCGACCATGTTCGCAATCGACCTCAATACTCCCGTTCGTCTTCGAGACGTTAATGAGTGCGTCATGAATATTTAGCGTATGAAACGCAACGGTACACTAACTTCAGATGTTTTGTGAATTTCGCCAGTACACGGTTATCTAATTTGTTAGGCTTTTCTGCCCCACCGCCCGTCTCAAAACAATACAACCATAATTTACGAGCTAGTTATCAAATAGTGATTTCTTATTACATAATAGGATGGGGAAAAAGTCTTTTGCATTATAACATGTAAGAACTTGTAATAAAATCACTTTGGCTATACTATTTGTATCTGGCTGGTTTTGATATCATTACTTAAAAGTTTAAATTTTAAAGAAGATCATTTCAAATTCAAATTAGGAAAATGTGCGATTTTGGAACGAAGTTCCTTATGGGACGATGCGGGGGTGGGGGGTACCCTAACCGGGAAAAAACGTCTGTAACGTAAGATTTTTATTAGTAATGCACACATAACTTACTGGTTATGGGACCTCTTGTGAGTCCACGCGGGTGGGTACCATCGCCCTGCCTGTTTCTGCCGTGAAGCAGTAATCCGTTTCGATTTGAAGGGTGGGGCAGCCGTTGTAACTATACTGAGATCTTAGAACTTATATCTCAAGGTGGGTGGCACATTTACGTTGTAGTAACCACTAGTAGACTCAAGTAACCACTTAACACCAGGTGGGCTGTGAGCTCGTCCACCAATCTAAGCAAAAAAAAAAACGATCTCAAAGCGTTCCTTTGCGCAATACACTACTTAACTCTTACGCAAACAACCGTGAATGAAGTGTACCACAATAAGTTCGCACGTTATCGAGTGACCGTGGGTTGTTGCGAAGCCTCTAGTGTTGTTTTCTTTATACCTCGAATATAACTTAAAATTAATATTTTTATAATAAGGAACTTCGTTTCTATTCTATTAGTGAATCTGAATCTAATGAAGAAATTCGATACGTTTTAAAATTATATTACAAAAAAGGTAAAAATGCAACGCAAGCTGCGAAAAAAATTTGCGATGTTTGTGGACCTAGTGCAGTGTTTTTAACCGGTAGGCAGCGGCTTGGCTCTGCCCCTGGCATTGCTGAAGTCCATGGGCGACGGTAACCACTCACCATTAGGTGGGCCGTATGCTAGAATGCCTAGGGCAATAAAAAAAGTGTCTGTGAGAGTAGCACAAATTTGGTTTAAGCTTTCTCAATCCGGAAATTTTGAAGTCAAAGATGCACGTCGCTCTGGTCGTCCTATTACAGAAAAAATGAATGCCATTTTTGAAAAAGTGGAGCGTGATCAACATATCAGTGGTTACGACGTAGCTGAAGAACTGGGAATTGACCACCAACCAGTTTTGGCGCATTTGAAAAAACCGGGTACACAAAAAAGCTCGATATTTGGGTACCGTGTACTCACTTGTGATTCTTTATTACGGCGTAATGAAACCGAACCATTTTTTAAGAAGCTGATAACTGGTGATGAAGAGTGGATCACGTACGACAAGAACGTGCGAAAAAGGTTGTGATCAAAGGCCGGTCAGGCTTCACAGACTGTGGCGAAACCCGGGTTAACTCGCAACAAGGTGATGCTGTGTGTGTGGTGGGATCGGAAGGGCATTATTCATTATGAGCTGTTACCACCAGGCAGGACCATCGATTCTGAACTCTACTGCGAACAACTGATGAGATTAAAGCAAGACGTTGAAAGAAAGCGGCCGGAATTAATCCAAAGAAGGGGTGTGGTTTTTCATCATGATAACGCTAGACCTCACACATCTTTAGCCACTCAGCAAAAATTAAGAGAGCTTGGCTGGGAGGTGTTAATGCATCTGCCGTATAGTCCTGATCTTGCACTTTCAGATTTCGACCTGTTTCGGTCTCTTCAGAATTCTTTAGGCAGTGTCAGGTTAACATCACGAGAGGACTGCCAAAACCAATTGTCGCGGTATTTTGATCAGAAGCCCCAAAATTTCTATAGCAATGTGATCACGTCCCTACCTACAAGATGGCAAAAAGTTATCGAACAAAATGGTACCTACATACTTTATTTAAATGTAAATAAACTAGATTAAAAAATTTGAGTTAAGTTTTACGCTATCGTGAACGTCAAAAAACTCGCACCAAGCAATGAAAAAAATTTTAAATTTGACAGTTAGTTCCTTTTATGTCCTAAACATTTACTAACGATAGTAAAGTAAGAGATGAAAGGTTGTATGGAAGTCCGTCATTCTCAATAGGAATGGAAGTTTCGTCATTTTCGTGGCTCGAATGGCTACAGTTATTAAAAAAACGTGTTTATGAATAATGAAGATATTTGTGGGACTCCTCCCACAACTAAATAGTTAAGTGTTAACTGTTCGTCTCGGTACTACATAATATAAATTGTTAAACTATAAAGATATACTTAAGTATATGTATAATATAAAAAACAGGCCGGTGTTTTTTCTGAAAGGAAGACACTGGTGGAATTTCAGTCAACTTCTCTTTTTTTTCCTGCCTATACTGATAGCCTTGAGAGGCTATTTCAGCTTCTCCTTGACGTGTAGGTGAATTCACGGGGCTCAAACCGGGAGTGTTGCTAGCATTGGCCCTAGCAAGAGCAGTGCTTCGCGGAATCTACCGCCGGATCGAAAAAGCGACCCACTGAGAAGATCCGGCGAGAAATTCAGTGGGCTGTGTCTATGGGTTAATTCACTTGTCGAGCCCGTTGTCGCAAGCAATGTGTTTAGGGCGACGTCGACTGTTTACCATTCGGTCCACAGAAACGGGTACAAAACTTCTCTCGTCTCTACACTCTTCTATTTACAATCACAAATCGTATCTCGTGAAACCCACAGCAATAACGATCATAATGTTTGTTAATAACAAGGTATGAAATATTAAAAACGGTCCATTAAAATGTGGATAGACATTATTTTTAAACTTTCAAAACGATCGTCTTACGTTCGTACGTTAAGATTTTTATTGTCCGCTACAACATGAATTATGCAATTTTATCAGTTCTTGTTTTTAAGACGAGGGATGCCTCGCGACTTTGCTCCGGTTAAATTTTTTATTCAAAAGCGATAAAAAATACGCTTAATTTTTTCAGTATAAAATCCTAATTGTGGTCGCACTTTGGTATATAAATTTCCAGTCGATTTGTAGATCCGACCCAAGTTATGGAGTAAGGCAAAGGCGCCGTGACCCAAAACATATCTTGTCGGATCCCCGGTTCCACTCTCGGTGCTTTTAAGCTCTTCAAACATCGTCGAACTCTTCGACTAGCGAGTTCGACGAGCAAACTCATCCATAGACAAAGCTCACTTGGTTTCTCGCAGGATCTTCTCAGTGGGTCGCGATTTCGAACTGGTGGTAGCTTATGCGAGGCACTGCTCTTGCTAGGACTAGTGATAGCTGTTTAGAGCGTGGACTATTTTTTGGTGCTAGCTTCAATAAAAGCTAGATTCAGAGCGAAGGCTTTTTATTTTTTTTATGTATGTGTTTTATTGTAACTGCCACTAAATATGTTGCCACACCTATTAGTGTATTCCTACAATTACTACAAATTTAAAAACAATCATATAACCCTATTTCTGCCGTGAAGCAGTAATGCATTTCGGTTTGAAGGGCGGGGCGCCCGTGTTAATATACTGAGACCTTAGAACTGATATCTCAAGGTGGGTGGTGCATTTACGTCGTAGATGTCTATGGGCTCTAGTAAGCACTTAACACCAGGTGGGCTGTGAGCTCGTCCACACATCTAAGAAATAAAAAAAAAATATAAAATTTTATGTTTAGGATTGTCTTAAACAATTATGTAGTTAATTATCTTAGGTTGAGCCCGTGAGCTCACCTACCCATCCGAACGTAGCCGGAATAGCCTCTTAGGCTGCCAGCGAAATATACTTTTGCGGAAGACACCGGCAGGATTGTCGCACAGATCTTTGCGAGCTCACAATGCTCTACCGCCACTAGTGACGTGTCTAAACAACAACGTGACGTCATCACACGTTAGGCTAACAAAGACGACTTCTGTTGCAACTCTCGGGAGCGCATTCAGCTTTCCACGACCCAGTTCGAACCCGGCACCCATTGTCCTGGACTCTCACTTTTCAATGCCGTGTACGGTTGTGAATAGGAATTTAAATTTTGTAACTCGTTTTCACTTTAGTGTCACATACTGCCGTTGTAATACTGAGATTTTAGAACTTATATCTCAAGGTGGGTAGCGCATTTACGCTGTAGATGTCTATGGGCACCAGTAACTACTGAACACCAGGTGGATTGTCAGCTCGTCCGCCCATCTAAGCAATAAAAAAAAACATGCGTCAGTACGACAACAATTCTTAGGCATCTCTTGAGTTCTCAATGCTGTTTTGTATAGAGCGTACTATTCTAACTAAGGACCACTCAAAGTAATTACACCTGTTAGTAGTACAAGGTTGGGCAATAGGTAAGGCGTACTGGGAACTGGTACCAACACCATGTTGTCAGTTAGGCCTGTTTCAAGGATGGGACGCGCGCGATACAAAAATATAAGATTATTTTTTTATTGCCTTTGTAGGCAGACGAGCATACGGCCCACCTGATGGTGAGTGGTTACCGTCGCCCATGGACTTCAGCAATGCCAGGGGCACAGCCAAGCCGCTGCCTACCGCACACGAATGCTTGTATTCTTGCTGTGATGCGGTTGGACTCTGGTAACTTAACAAATAGCGGGTCAAGAGCTCGTCCATTCCCAAGCACCTAAAACGCGAAGTCGAAGCTAAATTTTTACATAAAACAAACAAAACTTTTGGTTGCATCTTCTGCGGTTTTAAGTACTGTGTGAGGTTTTTGGTTACTGGTTTTAATTACGGTGATAAATGAAAACATTCAAGTGCTGAACATTAAGTAGTAATATTATAGGTACCATTTGAAAGAAGTTTCACTCAATAATCTCAAACCATGAAGGTTCTATGTCAATTCGAAGTACCTATTACAATAGAGCGGAAATTTCATACTTTAACCACTAATAGTTAGTTAAACTGGATAACTTGAGTAAGCTTCCCGTAATGAGAGGATTGAACGTAGTTAGATTTATGGAAGAAACTAGTTACTGTTTTGACCGTTTTGATATATGCATGTTTCCGTCTGGACCTTCGAGAATATTCAGGGAATGCATAGCTAGAGGTATTTTCAAAAGAGCGCGGTTTATTCAACACAAAATACTTCTCTAAAAGCCTAGAGAATTTGCAAAACCGCAAAGAGGAGGTGGCATTTAAATTGCCAAGTGGCTGATGCTGCGCCTGGACACGTCATTTCAAATCCTCCCGGATGCTTTTAGGTACCACAAGCACCGGTCATCGTTCTCGTCGAACCCGTCGCCTGCGACGAAGGGCTCGACGAGTAAATTAACCCACAGACACAGCCCACTGAGTTTCTCGCCAGATCTTCTCAGTGGATCGCGTTTCCGATCCGGTGGTAGATTCTGCGAAGCACGGCTCTTGCTAGAGCTCATGTTAGCAACGTCGTCAGGTTTGAGCCCCGTGAGCTCACCTACATGTTAGGGCGAAGCTGACATAGCTTCTCAAGGCTATCAGCTTAGGTAGGAAAAAAAAAGCTACGCCTGGTTCAAGCAAAACTTACGTTGAATTATTTGCTTCCAAAACAATTGGTATAATACATCGTCTACTGTCTAACAATGGTTGGGAACTAGGCGATCTGTTTGTTAAACATGCCTTCATGTAGCTCAGCCTTCGAGCCGTGCGAACTGTATTTGACTAATTAAAACATTATTACAAAATGCATTGAGTAATTTTTCGACATAGCGTTCGCGTGATTAATGAAATTCAACCGAAATCCTTGACTCCTCAAGATTCATATTCATTTAAATAACGTTTACTCCGTTGTTACGTTGTTGACATTTCGAAGATAATATTTATATTTTTTTTTTTTTATTGCTTAGATTGGTGGACAAGCCCACAGCCCACCTGGTGTTAAGTGGTTACTGGAGCCCATAGACATCTACAATGTAAGTGCGCCACCCACCTTGAGATATAAATTCTAAGGTCTCAGTATAGTTACAACGGCTACCCCACCCTTCAAACCGAAACTGCTTCACGGCAGAAATAGGCGGGGTGGTGGTACCTACCCGTGCGGACTCGCAAGAGGTCTTACCACCA
Source organism: Bombyx mandarina (assembly GCF_030267445.1). Taxonomy (NCBI): domain Eukaryota; kingdom Metazoa; phylum Arthropoda; class Insecta; order Lepidoptera; family Bombycidae; genus Bombyx; species Bombyx mandarina. Next base: position 1,286,700 of record NC_143213.1, read on the forward strand.
GTGATTACGCAAATTATAATTTTGCGGATTTGATTTTTATTACACGATGTTATTCCTTCACCGTGGAAGTCAATCGTGAACATTTGTTAAGTATGAACCAAATAGTGATGTTGGATACTGGATTTCGTTGACGTCATAGTATGAATACCACCAGCGTGTCGGCAAACCTGCTTAACAAATTGATTGAATGAGCACGTGCCGGTTTCTTGCCATTAAATAAATCTAGATTTTTCTACAGGAAAACCTTAAAACTGCCACAGTTACTGTAGCTTAACTCGTTTCTAAATGTCGATGCCCTAGAATTATTGCGGTAGATCTAACCGTTCATTCACCATCGTCGTATCGCCTAGCAGTTACCGTCCGGTAGCTGATGGCGAACCATGCGGAAATAGATTACGTATACCGAGAGAGAGACACGAGCGGTAAACTTTTTAGTGTCAGAACTTTCATATCCTCTGGCCTTCTATCGACCGGTAGCTTTTTTCATTTCCGATCTATGCCTTAATAGCTAACATGCTGATTGTAGTCCTAGTCTTGTACACGATCCTGGGCTTCTGATTTTTTTTTAAGCGATTACTTATAAGTCATATTTACTTGTTGAATAATATATTTTTTATTGCCTTTGTAGGCAGTCGAGCATACGGCCCACCTATTGGTGTGTGGTTACCGTCGCCCATTGACGTCAGTAATGCCAGGGGAAGAGCTTTAGCGTTAAGTATTCTTCACAAGCTTCATTTCAATATTCATAGCGCTCGGGAAACACCGTAGAGGGGAACTCATGCCAAAGCCGGATGGTACGTGGCAGAAAAGATCTCTGGAAACGCACTGTGGATGAACGCAGTGGCTCCAGGTAGTATACATGAACTCTACTCCTGTGGCGAGCGGTGCTATGGTAAAAACGAGATGATGGAATCATCTCAAACAGTTCCTCAGACCACTCCCCGTGGAACATAGGATACCAAATACACAGGGAACCGATATCCCTCCGGAGGGAGACCCAGAGGTTCCGAATTACTTGTAATCCAAAATGTATGCTACTGTCAGAAAACTTGAACCATACGGCTTGTTTTTGTGCGACAATCAAAGGCACAACCAAGACTAAAGTGAGTCCAGACTAAAGTGAAAGTTGTCCTTGGACTACAGGGTCCGCTTAATAATATACCGGTAGCTTTTCTATTAAGCTGTGGAGGGTGATGTTGCTCGGTAGACTGACGGTCCGAATTTTTTTTCTTCCTACCTTTTCTGATAGTCTTGAGAGGCTATTTCAGCTTCACCCTAACGTGTAGACTCAGGCATCTGTCAAACATCTTGCGTTCTATGATGACTACCCGCCACAAAACAAAAGATAAGTAAGTATTCGGTTTTAGAAGATCAGATTGAGATATCAGGGTGGTCTGCGCAACAACGAATGTAGAGTAATGTTACGTAAAGCTATGCTCACTTCGTAAAAGATTTGAACGCCACCCATTCGAAAACGTCACGTAAGAACGTTGTTGCCGCGTGCACAATAGGTGCAGGGCTGGCGACTCGCAAAGTAATTGTCGCCTAATCTCTTGGTGATTAGTTAGGAGTCAATAAATGGAAATATCTATCATTGTACTCTGTTTAATATAAGACGCTGTCTCGTGATGGTTGGTTTTCGTAATGACTTTTGCGTCAATTCACCTAAAGACGATTTTAAATATAAAAGGCTGTGAGGTAAAGTTGAAATTCGGTGTTAAATGGTTACTGGTACACTTTTGAGATATGAGTTATAAGGTCTCAGTATAGTTACAACGGCTGCCCCACCCCTCAAACCGAAACGCATTACTGTTTCACGGCAGAAATAGGCAGGGTGGTGATGCCTACCCGTGCGGACAAGAGGTCCTACCACCAGTAACTACGCAAATTATAATTTTCCGGGTTTGAGTCCAAGCTAAACTGCCAAAACGAGGGAGTCATTAAGCGATTTTCCACAGGCCGTTAACCAAGTGTGCCGTGAGATCAGATTTGTTTCATAATCGATTCACTTTTTTATTAGTTCGCTTTAGTGCTAGTTATTGGCCTTGCTTCATTTACGTTTTATTTCAATATACAGCACAGTATTATGATGAAAATTTTGATTTCACCTTGACTTTATATATTTTAGAATTTTGTCTAATAACGAATGAAAATAATTGTTGCGTGTTCGACAAATTAATATACGTATTTTCGTAACTATCTATTATTGATTGTCCTCGATAAATCCTACGGCTTAATTCATGCTGAGTCACTATATTAATATCGGAGACAGAGGAAGTCATTGTTTAAAAAAAACACAGTGAACATTGTCTATGGAAAGTCACTCCGAATGTTTCGATAAGCTTTTAGACGAAGGGATCATTTGGAATAGCCAATGAGTCTTAATGCGATATAAAGCCAAAAAATACCACTTTTGGGCAGAACCAGAGGCTCCAATATGTCACGATATTCTTCTTCTTTTTTATTTTTTGTCTACGGCACGGTTTGTGCATTAGCCAGCGTCAAGTAATAAGATTTTTATAATTCGCCGTTTTAATTATTTACAGTTTATGATTAATAAAAAACGAAGGAAAGTAATTGCGACACAACAAATGATTAAAAATGAATTAAATTTACAAATGAGATGATTTCATGAGTTTTGATTAAGCTTATATTAAGTCGTCGTGGCCTAACGGATAAGACGTCCGATGTATTCGTGTTGAGCGATGCACCGGTGTTCGAATCTCAGGCGGGTAACAATTTTTCTAATGAAATACGTACTCAGCACAATACGATTGACTTCCACGGTGTATCCAAAATTATAATTTGCGTAATTACTTAGAACTTATATCTCAAGGTGGGTGGCGCATTTATGTTGTGGATGTCTATGGGCTCCAGTAACCACTTAACACCAGGTGGGCTGTGAGCTCGTCCACCCATCTAAGCAATAAAAAATATAAAAAAGTTCCGTTGAATATTATCTAAAATAACTTCTACTTGTAGTTTGCAACTGATTTTCTTCTATACGTATGAGTGACTGCTGTTTCCTGGCGACCTCCAGGGTTATGACCTTTGACCGCGCAATTAACCACCGCTGCCCGGCTACCTGCTCAATTACATTAATATTTGTTTTTGTTATTCTAGTTCACTGGTTCATGGCTAATTTGGTGTTGTATAATTAACAGTCGTTACGCTAATTTTGCGGGTTTGTTTTTAGTGCGCGATTGCATTTATTCGCTGCAGAAGACGTTCTTAAACACGTTTCAATTGTGTGTCTCTAAAGAAAAACTGTTTACGGATTTCCATCAAGGCCTTTTGGAAGGCTTAATGACGGAGGGAAGAGCTTACACTGAGCGGGTGATATTGCTCGGTAGACCGACGGTCCAAATGTTGTTGTTCGGAACTTGTATTTATGCAGGCTTATCTTGATAATGTCGCAAGTGAGATTCAGGCGTCTGTCAAATATCTTGCGTTGTATGATGGCTACCCGCCACAGCCTAATCGCATTGCTCATTTACTAGTAGTATGTATTAGTTCAAAATTTCCAACAGAAAAGCCGAAGGTATTATACCATACAGCCATATTCTGTTATATTAAAAATAATTTTAACCAAAATGAATAGAATGATGTCAAAAATAATTTATTTAAGGCTGTAATCAATTGGGATACAATTGAAGGTATTATAATAAGATGAGATGGTTATATTCTGAGATTTTATCAGAATTATTAGAGGTATACGATAACTTTTTTTTTATTTTTCTTTATTGCCTTTGTAGGCAGACGAGCATACGGCCCACCTGATGGTGAGTGGTTACCGTCGCCCATGGACTTCAGCAATGCCAAGGGCAGAGCCAAGCCGCTGCCTACCGCAATAAGCCACGTCGAACGATGCTACTTTATTTGCTCACACATTTGCACTTTAACAGCTGCTAAATAATTAATAAACCACTGTTAATTGTCGTTTAAATATGAAGAAACACGAAATTAATATGATAAAACAAATTCAGTCGACTTTGCTAGTCGCATCCCCGCCAAAAAGTCGCTCATTTACTACTGCTGCAAAATCAATTAACATATCAATAAATGTTTGCTGTTTATTTAAAGTCCCGCAGTCCTTACGGCTGTATCTTATGTGTTTTTCGAACGGAGATCTCTGCTTTTAGTTCTATTTAGGAAAGATATGTTCACGAAAACACTGACTAATTTAAATATTATAGTAATAAAATTTATTATTATACGTAGTTAAATTATAAATGATAAAGTGAACTGATACAAAAGCAAGTCGAACTACAAAAAAAATATATACCACATTCATTTTTGTTACCTTAGTGATCTTCCGGATTGTGTTTTTACCGGTGGTAGGACTTGTTGTGAATCCGCACGGGTAGTTACCACCACCCCGCTTATTTTTGCCGTGAAGCATAATGCGTTTCGGTTTGAAGGATGGCGCAGTCGTTGTACTGTAAAAATTGAGACCTTAGAACTTATATCTCAAGGTGGATGACCCATTTACATTATAGATGTTTATGGGCTCCAGTAATCACTTAACACCAGGTGGGCTGTGAGCTCGACTACCCATCTAAGCAATAAAAAAATAAAAATGTTATCATCGGTAACTAATTGTCTTGTGGTCAGTGAAAATTACGTTGCTAGAATTTCGTTATTATATGGATAGACAGAAACACGTCAAGTCAATGAAAGCGTATCAAAAAATGAAGTTACACACACGACCTTAATCTTATGTCATTGTTACAGAATTAAAAAAAAGATGGAAACAAGATGGAGAACGTTCGTGATATTATCGTTCTGCTTGGGTTCAGGTTAGTACTGTTTATCTTAAAATTGCACTGAATAAGGTCGTAAACCCCCCCAGGTCACACATCTCTGCGATAATTATGTTCCGAAAGGAACTATAATAAAATTTAGAATTGTTAGTTCCAGCTTATGTATCATGTAGCGTTATGATATAATTAAAAAGATAATTGAAAGTCATTATGTGGTCTTTCGTGACCATGAAAACTGTATTATTATTCGGAATGTCGAAAATAAAATAATAACAATTAAAAAAAACGATAGATTAAATCGTAAAAGTACTTTTAAATCGTAAATTATATCTGCGACTTGTCAGAAACTAAGAAAATACTATTATGCATTATGACTGAATATCCAAATTAAACTCTAAAATCTGCTACAGAAAGAGATACAGTCATGAGAGGATCCGGCGAAGCAACCCCAACGAAATGGCTTAGTCCACTGAGTTTCTCGCCGGATCTTCTCAGTGGGTCGCGTTTCCGATCCGGTGGTAGATTCTGCGAAGCCCCCAGGTTAAAGGCCCGCGAGCTCACCTACTTACGCGGGCATAGCCTCCCAAGTTCTACCAGCTTAGGTAGTAAAAAAAAGAGATGGTTATTTTGTAAGCTATTAAATATCTACATTTTAACAATAATAAAATCAACCCCCGCGTGATTCATATAACGCCCTAACTCCTGCATTTTATTCTTGTATATATTGCTCTTTTTTTCCTACCTAAGCCGATAGCCATGAGAGGCTATTTCAGCGTAACTTTAACTAACTAGTAGGTGAGCTCACGGGGCTCAAACCGAAGTGATGCTAACACTGGCCCTAGCAAGAGCCGTGCTTCGCAGAATCTACCACCGGATCGGAAACGCGACCCACTGAGAAGATCCGGCGAGAAACTCAGTGGGCTGACTACGGGTTAATTTCTCGTCGAGCCTTTCGTCGCAAGCGGTGGGTTCGACGAGGACGGTGACCGGTGTTTGTGGTACCTAAAAGCACCATTAATGGATCGGGAGGATCCGTAATGACGTGTTTTGGGCAAAGACATAACAAATGAATGGAAAAGTCGATATCGCGGAGATCCGACATGTTATCTTCTCTATAATCCTGTAAACTTCTAAACCAATTAACAGGCTTAGCAAACATGTTACCGGTGTTCACGCAAGACATGAACAACTTACCACTATCGGAGAGTACTCCGGTTGGCACAGTGGTCTACACACTGCAGGGAGTTCACCCTCAGGGGTTACCGGTAAGTTTCAAGCTCCTCTTTAAACTATTAAGTGGTTTTGTTTGACTTTTTATTTTTATTGCCTGTAGGCAGGAGGCAGACGAGCATACGCCTGATGGTGAGTGGTTACCGTCGCCCATGGACTTCAGCAATGGCAATGGCAGAGCCAAGCCGTTTCCTACCATTAATTACTCTCCACAAGCCTCGTTTGAGGAAGGATATGTCATATCGTTCGGAAAACACTGTGGAGGGGAGCTCATTCCAAAGCCGGATGGTACGTGGCAAAAAAGATCTCTGGAAGCGCACTGTGGATGAACGCAGTGGCTCCAGGGAGTATGGATGAACTCTACTCCGGTGGCGGGCGGTGCGAAGGTAAAAACGAGATGGTGGTATCGTCTCGAATAATTCCTCAGAGCACTAAGTACTAAATAAGTAAATATGCATCGGGAAAGATTTCTGTCATCTGTGCGTCACGCGTACCGCATTTACCGAGAATAAGTACGATTTCCGCATTCAAAACGATTTTTGTGCTACGAAAACCGATGCTTAAGAACGTAACATGTTCTATAGAACGTATTTTACGTTGTTTATGTATATGGGCTCCGGTAACCACTTAACATCAGATGGGCTGTGAGCTCGTCCACCCATCTACGCTATAAAAAAAAAATAAAAAAAATGGTTACATTTCAGATCAAATACAGCATGGTCGGCTCTGATCATTTCGTTGTAGATCCTGAGTCCGGCGATGTCACGCTGGACAAACCTTTGGACAGGGAGGTAAGAAATATAACTACTGACATAACACGCCCACCCTAATTCGCCCAAAAATTGCATTGTACACACATACATATATTGGACCTTTGGATTATTTAATATCTCAAAAATAAAAACAATTATAATTAACCTATTTGAACAAATAAATAAATTATTTGGAATAAATCGTGCAGCATCATCCGTGCTATGGGCAGCCTGTATTGCAGCAGAGACTGACAAAAATATGTATATACGATTTTATATATACAAACCTATTCATAACACGGATATTAGCACGATGTGGGAATCAAACCCACGATCTTTGGCGCGTCCCTAGCTAAAGTTACTGCACCACCGTGCCAGTCAAATACTTTTAAAACTGATTTCGCTCTATAGAAACATATATTTTTTTTATATTCATTAATTTTAAGTAATCACCTTTATTTTGGGATGCCCATAAGTAAGTATGTACATATACACAAATCATCATAATAAAGATATGAAATATCCGAACCAAAATTATCTGATTCTGTTCCTCAGGTTGACGATACGCTGAAGTTCCTCGTTTCCATTGAAGCTGACGACCCTCAGAGTCAACAGAAGCTGATACAGAAACAACCCGTCACAGTCATAGTGCTAGATGAAAATGATAATCCGCCTACATTCAAAAACGTGAGTTGTGCTGTGGCTTACAAAGCGTAAATTGCATGTTGCATACAGGGTGTAGTTTAATTAAAATTATTTATTTTTTACACTTCATGTAAAATTTACATTGGCGGACTTAATGCCTAAGGCATTCTCTACCAGTCAACCAAAGGTAGTGCTGAGTGGATAGTGGTAGGTGTAATGAAATTTATATTAAGTTACAAAAAAATATACATACATATATCCATACATACGTATAATAGTTTATACAGTATTGAAAGGAATATATTAATAAATTTCCTTAACAAATAACTTCATCTTAATAAGTTCATGACGATTCCGCTAACTTTTCCAACAACATACGCCGAACCTTTAACTTGGACGCGCAACGTTTAGTAATAGTCCGGAATCCGGATCTATAACGCGCACATCAATATTTGTTCTACTCGTGGGTCTTGGAGAGGCATGCATGGGGTCGATCACGATGCTTCGAGAAAGGGGCAGTCCTTCAGTCGATATAGCACCATCGAATTATACCTCACATCGACATCATTAAAAACTACACACCTTAAACTGGGATAGTTTGAATTTAAATTTCTACTAGAAAAAAGGTTCAATTCAGGTAGGTATATAATGTAGTTAGAGTCTGACAAATGAAAGTAGAGACTGAAAAAGCGCGGCAAATTAAAAAAATATCAGTATAAGCAACCCTAAAATTAGTTTGACAAATCTTTTTTTTTTTTTTTTTTTTCTCGGGCCGGGGGCCGAACTTCCTACGAGGTCCCCGCACCTAGGGGGCGCGCGGGTATGTGAGACTCAGCGATCTGCAGGTGTTGAGAGCAGATCGCGGGCCCAAGGATTTTAGGGCCCACCCACTAAACGTATGACATACCTGGAGTAACCTAATTTGATACTTTATCATATAAAATAATTTGTTTTTGTATACCTAGAACCCTTACGAAGTAGACGTGCCAGAAGACGAAGCAATAGGAACGACCATCCTCAACAACATACTGGTGGAAGATAAAGATTTTGTCGGCGATAATCTTGAAGTTGGATGTTCGGCCAATGACCAGGTATGTTCACGCACTCACAAAAATCTATCAGTGCATTTTATTCATCGGTTGACATCTTCGATAATACCAAGCCAGCAGAGTTAGTGGGTTTTTATTGTGGCGAATTAATTCTTGATATGGAATATACACTCGTAAGTATGTTCTTGCGAGGAAATATATGAGATGTGCGTTGCATTTTGGGATACAACATTCAAGTCATATAATATTTATTATATGGTTTACATGGTATTTTATTATTAACAAAAAGTCAAATCAAAATAATTTAACATAACTCAACCCACACAGTAGAACAGATCTTCCAATGCGCTTGAAGGAGGCACAGTTCCCAAGATACTGGCTACGTTGCCTCGTTGGACAGCCAGATTCACTCTCTGTGCAAAGTACAGTTTATTATATGTATATTTTTAATCTTTACGTGTTCTTAAATTTCATCATTTTTTAATGCTATGTTTGGGTTTGATTTAATGGGTTTGGTCTATTTTGATAGAGCTCTCTAAATATTGTTACTAATAATAGACCGCAACATACCGGCCGTATCTTTATAGAATTTTCCTAGATGACTACGTTTGTCTAGAAGAGATCACTTTTAGCTATAGACCTCCTATTGAATAAGTGTTGACAGTAGACTTGTCCTCCTTGCATCTTGCTAGTTAGTGCTGAGGGTCATGACCTTTACGGAACATTTTGGTGCGAACTATGTTCCTCCATTCTGTTGTCTTATATCCATTGACGAATGCTAGTTTCATGTGCAAATATTTGAAGTATTCTCTCTCTCTAAAACACTGAAATTTTATTATCTTATTGCAGTGGCCTGAAGCTTGCGACATCTTTGACGTAGTGGCTTTAAACTCGACTTCGCACCACTACCATGGAGCTCTGGTCCTTAAGAGACCGCTGAATTACAACGAACGGCAGTTCTATCAATTTCAATTGTCTGCTACAGTGAGTAATTAAACCATATATAGTTGGACCGCCTTGTAGAACTGGACGGAGGGCAAGGCAGACCGAGGTTGGTGGTAGGACGTGCTTTTAGTGCCATCGTCTTGTCATGAAGCAATTACAGCCTCGAAGGACATTCCGTATGGTAGAGTGGGATTTGAACCCTAGATCTCAACGAGAGCAATAGTACTGCCCTCGATTCAGTCAGACAAAGGTTTGATTGTTTTCAAAAAGAAATGGCTTCATAAACATAAAAAGTTTTGCGAATCATTTTCTTATACAGTCAAAACTATATTTACGGCTTAATCTTTTGTTCGATATTTTGTGTTTTTATTAAAAACTAGCTTTGCCCACGACTTCGTCCGCGTGGAATAGTTCACAAATAAATATGCAAAATTAAATGTATATTTTTCAATATTACTGAGAGATTTTCTTAATATTTGTTTCCGTAAGAACCTTGTACAATAGCCGACTTAACCTAATAGGTGTATGGCTCTAATAAAGAATAAAAAAAAAAAAAAAACCTTGTACAGAGTATTAGAAAATTACAAAAAAAAAATAAGCCAAATCGGTCAAGCCGTTTTCATGTTATGTCGTGACAACGGAAAACGGGTTTCATTTTTATATATATAGATAGTAAATATAGTTTTAATTATGTGTATGATTCGTGGAAACCGAAAAAAGTTCTATGTTTTCGTACATCAGTGGTTTTACAGTTTGATATCAACTGTCGATAATATTCTACTCATACAGTAATTAAAAGAGAAGTACGCATCAAAGGGAATGTGTGGCGATTTTGCCCGTAAAAACTTACAAAGTGTTGCCACTTGAAAGAGTGGTAAAGTTGACGACAAATCTATCAATGTGTCCAGCGGTAGACAGCGGCTTGCCCCTGGCGTTGCTAAAGACCATGGGCGACGGTCATTCACCATCAGGTGCTCGTCTGCCTACAGGGGCAATAAAAAACAAGTCCCAATGGTTTCGTAAAATTAACTTGTCTTCCCCAATAGGACGGCATTCAGAACTCCTCCGGACAAGTAGAAGTGAAGGTGATAGACGTCCAGAATTCGAGTCCCATGTTCTACGGAGCGCTCAGCGGAGCGCTGTCAGAGGACGCGCCGGTCGGCACCCTGGTGCTGACGGTGCAGGCCAGGGACGCTGACAAGGCTCAACCCAGGCCTGTCGTCTTGGAGCTGCTCACTAGTAAGGATGTCTAAAAATCGAATCTTTTTTTTTATTGCTTAGATGGGTGGACGAGCTCACAGCCCACCTAGTGTTAAGTGGTTACTGGAGTCCATAGACATCTAGAACGTAAACGCACCACCTACTTTGAGATATAAGTTCTAAGGTCTCAAGTATAGTTACAACGGCTGACCCACACTTCAAGCCGAAACGCATTAATGTTTCACGGCAGAAATAGGCGGGGTCTTGGTACCTACCCGTGCGGACTCACAAGAGGTCCTACCACCAGTAAAAAAATCTTAGGATCTTATCTTAGGATTTTGATTAACATCTCTCTTGGTTTTTAATACGCTTTATTAGCTTGGTATGTGGTAGTGTAGGTATATACTCCTCTGTTAAGGCTATCTCTCAAACTTGAGTGAGGGTTTTCATTTACATTTGTATGTATAAGATCTGTTTCCATAAACTTGAGATAGACTACTATTTCTGACACAAATTATCCATAGAGAATCCATATATTAAACATTAAAAAAAATATTTGAAATATAGTCTAGTCACACCTAAGTTTTATTCGACTCTACCCTCTTACTTACTTTCGGCTACCATTCGACGATTTGAATAAGCATCAGCGGCTGTATCAGGAACATGTTAATCGTTTGCAGATCCTCTGGATTTCTTTCTGTTGGACAAAAACACTGGAGAACTACGGACAGCCAAGCCGCTAGATAGAGAAGCCCTGGACGATCCGTCCTCACCACTAAATTTAACCGTCAGGGTAAGAGAACTCATGTAAACTGACCTTTTGAATTCTATTTGTAAAATGGACCTTATAGCCCAGTCGAGTGTGGCATATCCCCTCCAGCTTTACTAGAAGTGACGTCATACACTTTTAGTTTCCCTATTAATAAACGTTAGACCAATATACATGCAAATGCTCTTTGCTAACTCAGAGCTGCCAAAGTTTTGTGGCCTTGTCGTATCACTCTTGTCAGAGCTGTCGTGGTCATCACTCAGTAATAGTACTTAATTAATAATTAATTATTAATGGTACTTGAACCATTGTACCATGGTTCACTTGCGGACTAAATAATAATAATAATGATGGTTGGTTCGAAGTAAGTATCAGTTGAATGGAATATTTTAAATGTATTCAACTGATAATTATTTTTAATAGGTAAATGTATCTTTTTTATTTGATTGGCTTTGTCAATTTTAGGTATGTTTCAATGATAACATGTACACACACAAATGGACTTGTTGTTGTTGTATGAAATAAAATAAATCATCTTTTTTCCATTCATTCATTCATTCTTTCACTCATTCATTCATTCATTCATTCATTCGGTTGTGGTGAGCCTGATGTCATGCAAACAACCTTCAATAGCCGACTTGACTTAGTCAGTCCGTAGTATGGGCAACCTTCCACGCAGTCTGGTGCTTTGCCGTGAACGACAAGGCACTCTATGGAGTCATTTGACGCGGTTTCAGGCAACCGAAATAGTGAACGGCTCACCGCTGATATCGGATTTGACGTCGACCGTCGCGACGGTGACCATCACCATTAAGGACGTGAACGACGAACCGCCCCGCTTCAACCGAAGGGAGTACGGCGTTCAGATACCGGAGAGTCTACCGGTCGGGACGCCGCTGCCCAACTTAGAGATGGTCGTCACCGACACTGACTTGGTAAGTGCCAGGCTCTCATCTCAACCTATGTCACTTATCAATATCAATTTAATGTATTTGGACTGTTTGTATAGTTCTTTTGAATGTGGTTCTTTTTTACTGGTGGTAGGACGTCTTGTGGGTCCGCGCGGGTAGGCACCACCACTCTGCCCATTTCTGCCGTGAAGCAGTAATGCGTTTCGGTTTGAAAGGTGGGGCAGCCGTTGTAACTCTACTGAGACCTTAGACCTTATATCTCAAGGTGCGTGGCGCATTTACGTTGTAGATGTCTATGAGCTCCAGTAACCATTTAATAGCCCACTGAGTTTCTCGCCGAATCTTCTCAGTGGGTCGCGTTTCCGATCCGGTGGTAAATTCTGCGAAGCACTGCTCTTGCTAGGGTCAGCGTAAGCATCACTTCGGTTTGAGCTCCGTGAGCTCACCTACTAGTTAAGGTTACGCTGAAATAGCCTCTCAAGGCTATCAGCTTAGGTAGGGAAAAAAAACGATTGAACATCAGGTGGGCTGTGAGCTCGTCCATCCATCTAAGCAATAAATCCTTTAAACACCAGGGTCTCAATTCGGTGTTCGGTTTGCGTTTACTGAATGAGTTCGAAGCGTTCGTCGTGGAGCCCCCGTCGGCAACCGGCAGCGCCTCCGTCACCATACGACTCAACTCCAGCTTGGACTACGAGGACCCGAACCAGAGGAAGTTCATTTTGGAGGTAACTATTTATAATTAAATAGTGAGGGGGCATAATCACACCCACCAAAATAGGGGCGTCACTATTTTTAGGTAATTTCTATTGAGTTTACCGTGATTGTGACATCAATAATTCAAGTTAGTTAATACATATATTTAGGGGTTGGTGCTTCCCGCTTCCGTAGGTTTAACCCGCGATTCCCTACAAGTGACCCCTGGGTGGTGCTAAACGGGAGCCGAAAACATAACCGGTGGTAGGACCTAGTCCGACTGGCTGGCGACCACCCTCCAACTAGAGTCCGCCGCCAAATAGCCTAGCTGTGTTCCGGCGTGTGGGTTGGAGAGCCAGTTCTATCCCTTTCCTTTCCCCTTCCTTGTTGGGGGTGAGTCTTGGTGACGCCTGGAACTTGCGGAGCAGACGTGCGTGCGAACTCGCGGGGCGTGATTGTTTGACGGGGGTATAGGGAGACCCAGTGAAACGGTACCCGCTGCCGCCCGCCGGTCAGTAGGGGACCTGAACCCGGGTGTCTCTACTAAACTCCGCCCCGGGAAGCTGTCCCGCCAACCGGTGTAAAATCCTGTCGTGCGGTCGTCGTGCCGGAGTCGGAGACCGGAGTGGATCCCGGCGATCGCACGCAGAGTGGACTGGGGGCCCTTCCATGCCCTGCGTCGGTCTCTCACGCAACCCGTGGTTGAGCGCGTACTATGTTCCGCGCTTCATTCAGGTGTTACCTCGATCTCACCTCCAACATCCTACCTCTCCTAATCCTACTCTCCGAAAATTTAAAATCATGAAGTCGACAAAGAAAAAGAAAAGGGTTTCACAGGCGGTTCCCCATTCCACATTTAATGTGGATTTCAGCAATGTCAGGGGCCTACATAGCAACCTTGACGCCGTACACCACCACCTTGAGACGGCGCAGCCTGCCCTGCTTTTTTTAACGGAGACGCAGATATCTGCTCCGGATGATACCTCATACCTTGAATACCCCGGCTACGTATTGGAGCACAACTTCCTGCGTAAAGCCGGGGTGTGCGTATTCGTCCGGGCTGATGTCTGTTGTCGCCGTCTTCGGGGCCTCGAACAACGGGACCTGTCCCTCTTGTGGCTGCGCGTAGATCACGGGGGCCGTAGCCGAATCTACGCGTGCCTGTACAGGTCCCACAGCAGTGATGCAGGTTCAGCTCTGTTTGAGCATGTGCAAGAGGGGACTAACCGCGTGCTTGAGCAGTACCCATCTGCGGAGGTGGTGGTTCTTGGAGACTTTAACGCTCATCACCAAGAGTGGTTGGGGTCCAGAACCACTGACCTCCCGGGTCGGACTGCCTACGATTTCGCCTTGGCCTACGGCTTCTCCCAGCTGGTGACACAGCCCACCCGTGTCCCAGATATCGAGGGGCACGAGCCTTCTTTGTTGGACCTTCTGCTGACCACAGATCCGGCCGGATACAGTGTGGTGGTCGACGCTCCGCTTGGATCGTCTGATCACTGCCTTATTCGTGCTGCCGTACCACTCTCTCGTCCTGATCGTCGAACGACGACCGGGTATCGAAGAGTTTGGCGGTATATGTCAGCAGATTGGGATGGATTGCGTGAATTTTACGCATCCTACCCATGGGGGCGGTTCTGCTTTTCCTCTGCTGATCCTGACGTCTGTGCGGACCGTCTTAAAGACGTGGTGCTCCAGGGGATGGAATTGTTTATTCCCTCCTCTAAAGTGCCCGTTGGGGGTCGCAGCAGACCCTGGTATAACAATGCCAGCAGGGATGCTGCACACCTCAAGCGGTCCGCATACGTGGCATGGGATAATGCCAGGAGACGTCGGGATCCTAACATCTCAGGGGAAAGGCGGAAATATAACGCCGCTTCCAGGTCCTACAAGAAGGTGATTGCCAAGGCAAAGTCGGAGCACGTCGCTAGAGTTGGCGAGCGATTGAAGAGCTATCCCTCCGGGAGCCGTGCTTTTTGGTCGCTCGCCAAAGCTGCAGAAGGAAACTTTTGCAGGTCAAGTCTCCCACCACTGCGCAAGTCCGATGACAATCTGGCCCACAGCGCGAAAGAGAAGGCTGACCTTCTGGTCAAACTCTTCGCCTCGAACTCGACTGTGGACGACGGGGGTGCCACACCACCGAACATCCCCCGGTGTGATAGCTCCCTGCCGGATATCTGCTTCACACAGTGTGCAGTCAGGCGGGAGCTCCGACTCCTGGACGTCCATAAGTCGAGTGGGCCAGACGGCATCCCCGCAGTGGTTTTGAAAACGTGCGCCCCTGAGCTGACACCTGCGCTAACGCGTTTGTATCGCCTCTCTTATTGCACTAACAGGGTTCCGTCTTCATGGAAGACCGCCCACGTCCACCCTATCCCCAAGAAGGGTGACCGGTCGGACCCATCGAGCTACAGGCCTATCGCGATAACTTCCTTGCTTTCCAAGGTGATGGAGCGAATAATAAATACACAACTCCTGAAGTATCTTGAGGATCGCCAGCTGATCAGTGACCGACAGTACGGTTTCCGTCACGGTCGCTCAGCTGGTGATCTTCTTGTATACCTTACTCACAGGTGGGCTGAAGCCTTGGAGAGCAAGGGCGAGGCTCTTGCTGTGAGCCTTGATATCGCGAAGGCCTTCGACAGGGTCTGGCATAGGGCACTTCTATCGAAGCTACCATCTTACGGAATCCCAGAGGGTCTCTGCAAGTGGATCGCTAGCTTTTTGGATGGGCGGAGCATCACGGTCGTTGTAGACGGTGACTGTTCTGATACCATGACCATTAACGCTGGCGTTCCACAGGGTTCGGTGCTCTCCCCCACGCTTTTCATCCTGTATATCAATGACATGCTGTCTATTGATGGCATGCATTGCTATGCGGATGACAGCACGGGGGATGCGCGATATATCGGCCATCAGAGTCTTTCTCGGAGCGCGGTGCAAGAGAGACGATCAAAACTTGTGTCTGAAGTGGAGAACTCTCTGGGGCGAGTCTCCGAATGGGGTGAATTGAACTTGGTTCAATTCAACCCGATAAAGACACAAGTTTGCGCGTTCACTGCGAAGAAGGACCCCTTTGTCATGGCGCCGCAATTCCAAGGAGTATCCCTGCAACCTTCCGAGAGTATCGGGATACTTGGGGTCGACATTTCGAGCGATGTCCAGTTTCGGAGTCATTTGGAAGGCAAAGCCAAGTTGGCGTCCAAAATGCTGGGAGTCCTCAACAGAGCGAAGCGGTGCTTCACGCCTGGACAAAGACTTTTGCTTTATAAAGCACAAGTCCGGCCTCGCATGGAGTACTGCTCCCATCTCTGGGCCGGGGCTCCCAAATACCAGCTTCTTCCATTTGACTCCATACAGAGGAGGGCCGTTCGGATTGTCGATAATCCCATTCTCTCGGATCGTTTGGAGCCTCTGGGTCTGCGGAGGGACTTCGGTTCCCTTTGTATTTTATACCGTATGTTCCATGGGGAGTGCTCTGAGGAATTGTTCGAGATGATACCAGCATCTCGTTTTTACCATCGCACCGCCCGCCACCGGAGTAGAGTTCATCCATACTACCTGGAGCCGCTGCGGTCATCCACAGTGCGTTTCCAGAGATCTTTTTTGCCACGTACCATCCGGCTATGGAATGAGCTCCCCTCCACGGTGTTTCCCGAGCGCTATGACATGTCCTTCTTCAAACGAGGCTTGTGGAGAGTATTAAGCGGTAGGCAGCGGCTTGGCTCTGCCCCTTGCATTGCTGAAGTCCATGGGCGACGGTAACCACTCACCATCAGGTGGGCCGTATGCCCGTCTGCCTACAAAGGCAATAAAAAAAAAAAAAAAAAATAAAAAAAAAAAAATATATAATGAAAACACCGTTTATGGTCTGGTAAGTCGTAAATCCACAATGAACATTTGTCAATAAACTAACACTCTACGAAAATTATTTAATGGTTTTATAATAATATACATTCATTTCTAGACAGTTTCATTACATCTTGCACATTTTTGACAATAACGTTAAATTTTATACGAAAAATAGTTTTGTTAATCTTCAAGTCCTTTTGTGGCGTTGAAGGTCAATTCGGTCTCTCATTCTCGTAGCTCATTCTCGAACCTTCTATTCGAACACTGTTCTCATGCTAGGTGATAGCAGAAGAGCTGCACACGACCCCGAAGCTGTCATCACGGGCAAGCGTGACGGTGACAGTGACAGACGTCAATGACAATGCGCCGCAATTCGCGGAGGAGCCCGTGGTGCGGTCCTTATCGGAGACTTCGCCCCCCCGGCACCCGCCTCATTGCCTCGCGTGCCACCGACCGGGATACGGGAAGGTAAGACTGCTCTTAAAATAACACAATATACTCTTTTGGACATCAAGAATTTTAGGTCTATCGTGACATTGCGTTGCAAAGATATTGTAGTGAGTTTTCAGCGCGAAGGAAATGATTTATATACCGAATTTCCTCAATTTCTTGGTTTGGACGTGACAATGACAACAGAAATTTTTTCTTGTGTATTCATAATGTTACTAAGTATATTCGCAATAGTGTTTTTAAGAGAAATACATATTTGTGATTGAAATAAATAATTGCCCCTAAAGATTTGAAAGGTGCACAATATCATGCTCTGTGTGCTTAGTGCGTATTTTTGAACGTTGTCGATACCGTAAAAGTTAAGTCAAATTTGTATGCAGTTAGAACAGCGCACGTAGCGGCAAACGTAGGCAAACGTAACTTCATACAAATTCGAGTTAACTTTTACGCTATCGAGAACGTTAAAAAACTTGCACTAATCACACTTAATTCACAGTTAATTCAACTTTTATATCTTAGGTTCGGTACGGAAGGTATTGTGTATGAGCTCTCCGGTAACGGGGCGGAGCTGTTTGACGTCGACAAGAGATCTGGTGTGATCAGCGTCGCGGCATGCGCTACTCCTGGACAACCGCCGTGCCTGGACTACGAGAGCAGAAAGGACTATTTCCTGCAATATAAGGTGAGGTTCTAGCATGCGAAACGGAATAGTTTTATAAACCGTGTGAACGGTCGGTTCGTTTTTAATACGCTTTTATTAGCTTCAGACGTATGTATGTTTGTAACGGAATCTTTGAACATGATTTTGACCCCCTTCAAAACGTCGGATTAACTCGAAATTTGGTATACTTATTAAGGAACAATGATAATTCAATACTAAAAAAAAAAAAAAAATTGAAAAAAAATAATGAAAAAATAGAGATTCAATTAAAAATAGAAAATAATTTAAAAAAAATTTAATTAAAAATAGTGTAAGAAAAAATGATTTTATTGTAAAAAAAAGCGTGAGGTGCATGGTATCAGTAGTTATAAATATTTTACGAACAGAAATGAGTAGAAGGATTATTCTGATAATATCCTGAAGAGCACCCCACGCTTTTTTACAATAAAATCATGTTTTCTTACACTATTTTTAATTAAAATTTATAAAAATTTATTTTCTATTTTTTAGTTGGATTTTCTATAAAAGCGTATTTTGTTAGTTTTTTTAAACTATTATTTATTGGTTGTCTAGTTTTTGTACGTCTTTTAGGAAGGCATCGAAGATATTGATTGCCTGACGCCAGCCACGTCCGCCCTCGTTCCATTTCTTTTCTTTTGTTTCTTTTCGAATCCCTGTCAAGTTTCTGTCTTAGTATATGTCTAGTCGTTGTAGGTCTTGTCCTGTCAAAGAGTTTGCACGCCCCGACACCGTAGACACATAGGGAAGATAGTCCACCAGGGGCATGGTTTTGTTTGGGAGTTCAATAGTCCCAATTTACATATTCATTTTAATTGCATTAGATGGAAAGAACAGTTCGCGATCTACCTGATGTGGGTCCATAGTCACTACAACGCGAATATGATAAAAACCAGAGAGGACGGTAGTATCCGGGTTTTATTCGGTTTGAGCCGGATACTTAATAATAAACAATTGGAAACAAATCACGCACGGTCACCCGGCCCTAATTTAGGAGTCCCTGTGCTATGCGTACCAAGGAATGATAAATATACTTAAAACGTTTAAATATATACATACATATATAGATAATAAACACCCAGACAAAGAGCAATCATCAAATCTGTTCATCACACAATGTTTGCCCGATGTGAGAATCGAACCCACGACCCTCGGCGCGACAGTCAGGGCGCTAACTACAGCACCACCGAGTCAGTCATAGACCTTCTAACATATTTCTTGCATTCCTCAGGCGACTGATGATTACGGCAACGGTCAAATGACAGTGGTCTCGCTTCAGATATCATTAATTGATGCGAACGACAATGCACCTGTATTTGTGACGCCGGTCTACAAGGCGTCCATTGATGAGGACGCTGTCAAATTCGAACCAGAACTACAGGTATGTGGCGGTAGCGAAAAATGCCCGTAATAGGGCTGCCAATTGGGACAGTACAGAAAAGGAGAGAGAAAGATAGAGAGAAAGAGAGAGAGATTCTTTATTATACACAAAATGAATTACAATGCGAAACATTAAATACAAAAAAGAGTAGAATTCGATCTTATCGTTAAAAGCAATCTCTTCCGGATAACCATCAGGTTAACAAAAATCATCTGGAAACGAATTTCATGCAGTGTACCTATCGATTGAAATCTATATAAACACACATTCATACATAAAAAATACATATATACACATACATACATAAACAACGT
Organism: Bombyx mandarina; assembly: GCF_030267445.1. Classification (NCBI taxonomy): domain Eukaryota; kingdom Metazoa; phylum Arthropoda; class Insecta; order Lepidoptera; family Bombycidae; genus Bombyx; species Bombyx mandarina. The sequence continues at coordinate 1,306,336 of NC_143213.1, forward strand.
ACATATGTTGTCCACTGCTAGAATTAGGTCTCTCCTAATGTATGCTACTCAGCTTTCTCACTTTTGGAAAAGCATCGCTCAAACTTTCGTTTTTTTTTTCACCTGGCCCAAAGTCGTCTTATTATATTTTTGGTTGTACTTATTAAAGAAATTAAAAAAATATACCGGAAAGTGCAGCGTGGATAAGTTGGACAGGTGACCTGCTAAAGGAATGAATCGGTTAAAGTAAGAACTGGTAATTAGCTTAGTATAATAATATTTACCTATTTATACACGTCATTTCAGATCCTCCCGATCCACTATCGGTGCTTTTAGGTACCCCAAGCACCGATCACCGTCGTCGCCGAACCCGTCGCTTGCGACGAAGGGCTCGTCGAGTGAATTAACCCATGTGAACCCCGAATTAACCCCAAGTGACACAGCCCACTGAGTTTCTCGCCAGATCTTCTCAGTGGGCCGCATTTCCGATCCGGTGGTAGATTCTGCGAAGCACTGGTCTTACTAGGGCTAGTGTTAGCAACCTCATCAGGTTTGAGCCCCGTGTGCTTACCTTTTCGCTCGGTTATGCTGGTATAGTCTCTCAAGGCTACCAGCTTAGGTAGGAAAGATATCTATTTATACCTGAGTCGTGTATATTCGACAGGTTCTAGCCCGCGATGTCGACGTGTCATCAGACATACGCTACTCTATCGTGGGTCCGACGACGCATCCGTTCTGGATCGATCCAGTCACCGGGAAGATCACAGTCAACCCAGAGTCCGGGAGAGTGGCAGCGGTGGATGACTCCAACAAGATAATACTCACTGTATTGGTCAGTATTGCTAGAATGTGTCTAGACTTTAAATTTATAATTAATTTAAAATATGATTGAAATTACTTGTCTATATATTAATACATGAAGTAAAAACTTTGCGCGGACTGAGGAGTATGAAAATTCCCACACATATAGATAATATAGTAGAGTGCAGAATGTTATTTTTTTTTAACTATGCATTAAAATACATTAAATCAATAATAAAACATTACTTAAACTACCATGTATTTGACACAACACATAATTATATATACTTATGTGTTTATTGCCAAACTTTTGTTATTGTTTAAAGTCTGTGGGCAAAATGAGAATAGGTTAATATTGTTTGTCTTAAAAAAAAATTTGTCAATCGTGTAGTCTTAGCGAAATCTATGATTAGAAGTGTAATAAATACTCGTAGTCTTTGACAACAGAACCATAATAATGTTCAAACTTATTTCTTCTTATTCTTATCAGCCCGCAGACGTCCGCTAGTGGACATAGGCCTCCCCAAGCCTAAAAAATTAAAAACTTATAATTTAAACTTCGACCACTGACGGACCACTACTATGTTATAATTACTGTTAAAATTACTGTACAGTTAAGTTTAGATTAAAAAGTATTTTTAGACTTTCATTTTAACACAGAACAAATTAATTATTAGTGCCTTTAGATTTTTTATTATATACAACTGATTTCTCCCTGATACTTTATTGGTGTCCTGAGATATCAATTGAAGATTTTTATAAAATTGACACTGGCACAATGGCGTCACAAGAAAACAATTGCCATACTAAAAAAAAAACGTTATTTTTTTTTTGTTTTCCAGGGCACAGATGGCGTTCACAATGCAACCTGTAAAGTGGAGATTTCTATTCGCGACGTGAACAACCACGCGCCTGAGTTCGACACCCACAAATATGACGCTAATATCTTCGAAGATGCACCTATAGGTTTGTGAGACCTGGTTTTTACTGTTGGTAGAACCTCTTGTGAATCCGCACGGGTAGGTACCACCACCCTGCCTATTTCTACCGTGAAGCAGTAATGCGGTTCGGTTTGAAGAACGGGGCAGCCGTTGTAACTATACTGAGACCTTAGAACTTACATCTTTTTTTATTTTTTTATTGCTTAGATAGGTGGACGAGCTCACAGCCCACCTGGTGTGTAGTGGTTACTGGAGCCTTTAGACATCTACAACGTAAATGCTGCCACCTACCTTAAGACATGAGTTGTAAGTTCTCAGTATATTTACAACGGTTGCCCCACCCTTCAAACCGAAACGCATTGCTGCTTCACGGCAGAAATAGGCAGAGTGGTGGTACCTACCCGTGCGGACTCACAAGACAAAAGTCAAACACCACTAACGACTTTAATTAATTAAATCATCAACATATTTTGTCTTAAAATATGTCAATACTATATAGACTGATTAGCTTTTTCAGCGTAACCTTAACTAGTAGGTGAGTTCACGGGGCTCAAACCTGACGACGTTGCTAACACGAACCCTAGCAAGAGCCGTGCTTCGCAGGATCTACTAGCGGATCGGAAACGCGACCCACTGAGAAGTGATTAGCAACATCGCATCTGCTTTCTGTAAATTGAGGCATATTTCCCATCAGGTACGGAGGTCGCTGCGGTGCGTGCCACGGACTTGGATACGGGGATTAACGCTGAGATCAAATATGCCATACAGAAGGGAGCACTGGACGCTTTTGCCATTGACAATGTCACCGGCGTAGTGACGGTCGCGTCCGGTCTGGACTACGACAAGAGGAACACATACTCGATCCAGATCACCGCCACTGATCTCGGTAAGGGCTCTTGATGACCACGGGCACTGACATTCTAATTTACAACCAGCCTGGTATATGTTCACATCACGTGTTCCTCAAATAAGGGGTAGTGTTAAAAACCAATTAAAAAAATATACTAATGCTTGTCCAAGAATGAATTCCACCACGAAGCAGAAGTAAAATTGAAAGAAGTGAAACATTATGGAATTTAAAACTACCGTCTATTGATCTTAAATAACATTCAGAATGTTCTACGGAAGAGATCGATGGTAACTTATCTATTTAGATAAAAGAAAGTCTATGTGTGTTTGTTAGTTCGATAAAAATTTAAGAACCGTTAGCTCGAATGAAACTTTGTACCCATATACCAGGAAATGTGACAATAACACCCTGACAAACATAGTTACGGTAGTGCCGGATAGATGACGCTGATTTTAGTGATTATTTTCTTTTGAACCATAGGTCGCATTGATATGAAATCTATATCGACGCTTGAAAGGCAAACGTGACTAAGCGACAATGCGTGAACTTTACAGTAGACTAATTTAAAGTTGAAATACCTGAAAAAAAATCTATTTGAACGAATCTAGCTGTAGGATTGAAATGATTTTAATAGACCTAGAAATATATATTTTTTGCGCATCGAATATGGTTATTGCCTATCATTTATGTACAAAGCAGTTATTGTCGCTTAGTCACGTTTGCCTTTCAAGCGTCGATATGTTACGAGTGAAGCCACGCGTATATTGTTGATGCGATAAATTGTCGTCCCCCAAACAGGCGTACCGAGCTTGACCGGGACCACTGAGCTGCTGGTGCACGTCGTGAACGTTAACGACAAGAAGCCGCAGTTCGCGCCGCCCGTGCAGAGGGCGGAGGTGTCGGCGGACGCGGGCCCCGGCGCCAGGGTGCACGACCTGACGGCATTCGACCCTGAGATCGAGGACGTCGACCGCCTCCTCTACGAACTGGCCGCCGACAGAATGATCAAGGCAGTCGATAAAAACGGTAAAGAGGTGAGATGACATACATTAGATAAATTTGAAATACCTATGGCACAAAATTACTGTTAGTTCGGGATAAGATAAAATTCTATCGATTTACAACTAAACACTGTATTCAACATTTAAACACTTCACAAACACTTTAAAACTCTCAGTTCGCTTGTTCCGCTTCGCTTCATGTGATCCGATCGCTGTTTCGCTTCGAGTAGTTCCGATTACTGACTGACTAAAAAAATAATTTCTATGTCGTTCCGATCGGATAGTAGATTCAGCGAAGCGGCTCTTGGTAAGGCTAGTGTTGGCAAACTGTCTCTATTTTAACCCGTGAGCTCCCTACCATACTGTGAGTAGCTGGAATTGCCCTGTATGCCAATGATTAGGTAGGAATATAGGGATATAGAAAGATCCCTTATTGGTTTTATTATTGGTTGCCTATTATTTTGTTTATCACACACCCTCACAATGCTTAATCATCATTATCCTGCCCTTCTCCTATTCACCTGGGGTCGGCGCAACATGTTTTCTCCTTCCATACTCCTCTATCGTATACCATTTCTTCGCTCACTCCCCTCTTACAAATATTGTCTTTCACACTGGAATGCTCAATGCGGACTCATTAATTCAACTATAACCATATATTTACCAGGTATCTGAAGAAGGAATATTCGATCAATGGATGTCAGTATTACCGAACGGCACAGTGGTGGTGGCACAGAAGCTGGACCGGTCCAGGGCGGCCGTGCTCAGCCTCCCGGTCAGGGTCACGGATACTTCTGCTCCCGCGTTACAACAAGCTGACGGTACGCAATACAGTCGATTGTATAAACGTCTAGATATCTCTACGGTTCTTTCAGAGCGCTATGTCACGTCTTCCCCCAAAAATGAAGGTAATCCTTAGTGATGGAGTGTCTGCTGGCTCCAGTATAATCAATATGAGCGACTGTGACTACTATTGATTGAAAATTCTTATTAGCACAAAAACATTGTACAATATATATTTTTTTATTGCTTAGATGGGTGGACGAGCTCACAGCCCACCTGGTGTTCAGTGGTTACTGGAGCCCATAGACATCCAAAACGTAAATGCGCCACCGACCTTGAGATAAAGTTCTAAGGTCTTAAGTATAGTTGCAACGGCTGCCCCGCCCTTCAAACCGAAACGCATTACTGCTTCACGGCAGAAATAGGTAGGGTGGTCGTACCCACCCGCGCGGGCTCACAAGAGGTCCTACCACCAGTAAATAGCGAACTTAACGCCATGCAGGCATTCTAATCATCGGGTGTACCGTATGCGGCCTACTCATGTGATTAAATTCGAAGCGGCGGGTGTATTAGGGGCCGCTGGGAGTGCTAGCTCACTCTAGCAGAGCTATATGAAAGAGTGACCAGTTAGTGGTATATTGCATCCCATCTGGTCTGGGTGTGATCATCGACAGTGCGTTTCCAAAGATCTTTTTTGCCACACACCATCCGACTTTGGAATGAACTCCCCTCCACGGTGTTTTCCGAGCGCTATGACATGTCCTTCTTCAAACGAGGCTTGCGGAGAGTACTTAATGGTAGGCAGCGGCTTGGCTCTGCCCCTGGCATTGCTGACGTCCTTGAGCGACGGTGACCACTTACCATCAGGTGGGCCGTATGCTCGTCTGCCTACAAAGGCAATAAAAAAATGGGCTATCTGTCACGTAAACCTTCGATGAACTTTGTGTGGAGCCATCGTCTGGACCTTTGGTATCTTGGACCTAAAATATGCGCCCAGTCTAAAGCCACGTCTGACTGCCAAGTCAGAGTACTATCAAACACAAAAGTCCTAACTTAAAGACATTACTTTATTATATCCAACAGGGGAATTAATAATAACCATAGTGGATGTAAATCGTTACGCTCCGGTGTTCTCCCAGCCGTCGTATTTGCAAAGCATGGTGGAGGAGCAGCCCGTGGGCACAGTGCTCGAGACGTTCACGGCTACCGATCGTGAAACTCCAATTTCTGCGATCATCATCCACCCACCGAACCCCTATTTCGAGATCGACAATCGTACAGGTAAACTCTATAGTAATCTATATACACTACCGTCCAAAAAGTTTGGAATCACAATTTATTTTATATTTTTAATAAAGAAAACGCCGACGTAAATATCGCGAAATAAAAAAGTGTTTTTAAAATAAATTAGAAGACATTTTAAGATGGTTCACAAAAAAAAAAAACACAATACAAGTTCAAGTTTTAATTAGTTCCTTATTTTTTTAATCTATATGTACACATTTATTAAGTAATTGAGACTTTTTGGCGGGAACGCGAGGAGTGAAGTTGTATGATTTGTTTTATTTTGTCAATTTAGTGTTTCTTCAGGTTTAAATGTGTAATAACGGTGGTTTATTAACTGTTTAATATCTGTGAAAGTGCACAAATGTGGTAAATGAAACAAAGCCGCTGGACGTAACTTCTCGGGATCCTCCGAAAAGTCCACTGAAAAAATCTCAGTAAATGACCACCATTTTACTGAGATTATATTTCATCCCATATCATTTCATTTAATTTCATCCCAGTTGAGTAATGTCTCAAATTAATCATCTTCATTTCATTTCACTCCATACTATCATTTTTCATAAAAATAAGAATATAAATTAAAATAAGACATGACCTAAAGGTCTTAGTTACCAGGTCATAAAATCCCTTAAAAAAAATGTTAAGTAATTTCTGGTAATTCCTTAACAGGGCTAGTGAAGTCGACCCAGAAGATAGACTACGAGAAGGTCCACAGCATTAACTTCACGCTGATAGCGTTCGACTCTGGGGTGCCGCAGCTGACCACTACGGCCGGCGTCACCGTGGAAATACTTAACGCCAACGACGAAGACCCACTGTTCGACACTGAGGGGTACGAAGCTGAAGTTCTGGAGCATTCTGAGGCCGGTACCGAAGTCGTGACAGTTCACGCCTCCGATAAAGATGAGGGTTAGTACGGAGGAGCGTTAGTAACATGACGATTTGCATTTTTTTTATTGCTTAAGTGTGTGGACGAGATTTTTTTTTTTTTTTCCTACCTATGCTGATAGCCTTGAGAGGCTATTTCAGCTTCGCCCTAACGTTAGTAGGTGAGCTCGAGGGGCTCAACCGGAGAGTTGCTAACACTGACCCTAGCAAGAGCAGTGCTTCGCAGAATCTACCACCGGATCGGAAACGCGACCCACTGAGAAGATCCGGCGAGAAACTCAGTGGGCTGTGTCTATAGGTTAGTTCGCTCGTCGAGCCCTTCGTCGCAAGCGACGGGTTCGACGAGGACGGTGACCGGTGCTTGTGGTGCCTAAAAGCACCGTTAATGGATCAGGAGGATCCGTAATGACGTGCTTTGGGCGACGTCGACGGTTTACCATTCGGTCTACTGGGTCGGGTATGTAATTTCCAGCGGCTACGATGAGAGGGTTCTCATGTCGTGCCGCCTTTTCAAAATGGCGCAGCGATGCCGACTGTAGATACTTACTAAATGAGTCGAGCTCCAGGTCATCGTGGAGATCCACGTTCCTAAGGAACCAAGGCGCTCCGACGGCTATCCTGCAGAATCGTGATTGAATAACCTGAAGGGATTTCAAGTGGGTGCGGGCTGCGTGAGCGAACACTACGCTTGCATACGTCATGACGGGGCGTATACAAGTTTTGTAGAGAGTTACCTTATTGCGAAGGGACAGTTTGCTTCGACTACAAAGCATTGGATAGAGTCGTCCTAGAATAAACGCGGCGCGGTCGCGTACCGTTTTTATATGGGGACGGAATGTCATCCCTCTGTCGAGGGTGACGCCTAGATATTTGACCTTCGAGACCCACGGTATGGGCTGGCCAAAGAGAGTGATGGGACTAACGGCGGAGGTGTTTGCGCGCCTACTACGGAGTGGGATGCTCGAAGTGATGTTCGGAGGGCGACCCCTTTTGAATAGCACCGCTGCGCTTTTCGTGGGGTTGATGTCAATTCGCCACTTCCGGAACCACTGTCCCATGGTGGCTACTGCGATCTGGAGTCGCCGATGAAGCAGCGACATCTTCCTACACGAGTAGTAGATAGCCGTGTCATCGGCGAAGAGCGCTAGATGGGTCTCCGGAGACCGGGGTATATCATTGATATACAAACTAAATAATAACGGGGAGAGCGCTGAGCCTTGCGGGACTCCAGCGGTCAGTTGACGGGGACGAGAACGAGTTCCCTCTACTCGATATCGAAACGAACGGTTCGACAAGAAGTCTCGTATGATGAGCACGAGTCTGTCTGGCACTCCCATGTTGTACAGTTTGTAAATTAAACCGTTGTGCCAGACTTTGTTGAACGCCTTCGCGATGTCGAAGAAGAGGGCGCCGGTCGGGATTTGTTTACGCCTATTTAGTCCTATCAGAATGTGCTCCGTGAGGCGGTGCACTTGTTGTATGCACGAGTGTTTAGAGCGGAATCCGAACTGTTCGTCTATGAGAATTTTGTTCGCGGTAACAAAATCCCATAGGCGTTTCCTAAGGAGCCGTTCGTAAATTTTTCCTATCGTCGGGAGGAGACTAATCGGACGGTAACTAGAAGTTTCGTTTGTCGGTTTGCCCGGCTTATGTATACCGATAACGTCCGCTTCTTTCCACACCGCGGGAAAGATGCAGTGCGTCATAGCGGCATTTAAAATTGTAGCCAACATTGCTATCAGTTGGACTGGCAAGAGTTTTAGCGCGCGGTTGCGGATGCCGTCGGAGCCGGGTGCCTTCTAGGTTGGAGGTTGTGGATCGCGTGTCTAACTTCGTCAGTGGTAATGGGGGGTAACGCGTCCGAGGGCGGCAGGGAAGCTCTGCGCTCGACCTCCCTGTCGACTAACTCGGTGTGTTCGGGGTCCGCGTGTTGAGTGCTGGTGGTGCACTGCTCTTGCAGTGCATCGGCCAGCAGCTCAGCCTTGTCATCGTCATCGAATGCCGGTGGTTGGCCTGAAGGGCGTACGAGGGGAGGCATAGTAGCGGTAGTTTCGGATTTGAGAGTCCTAGCTAGTCGCCAGTATGCTTGGTGGGAGGGCGCGAGTTGTTCTAAATAGCTATGCCAATTATCGTTACGCGCGTCGCTTAAGCGGGAGTGGACTTCGCGTTGTAGACGACGCATCCTAATCCGGTTTGAATGCGTGGGAAGACGATCGTAGGCCCGGATTGCCGCGTTCCTAACTCTTAAGAGATTCCTAAGATCGGGGGACAGTCTGATGCGGTGGAAGCTGTCCTCCACATCGACTTCTTTTGAAGATCTAATGATCGCGGAAGAGATGTGATCGGTAATGATGTTTATGGATTCGACGGTGTCCTCGGGGGATAGATTCGAATCCGGGCCGTAAGGGAGGATTGGCGGAGCGGCTTCGGCTAGGCACGTGCCCAGCTTATTCCAATCCACCATGGTCCTCGTAACAGTGACTGGGTTGTGAGGGCGACCGAGCTGCATAACGACAGGTCGGTGGTCTGAGTCGAGCTCTGACAGTGCTTCGATGGAGCGCAAGCGCAGAATTACGTTCCTAAGCAATGCCAGGTCTATAGTGCTCGGACGGAGCGCAATGTTATACGGATAACATGTTGGAGTTGGGGGACCGACTACTTCAAAGGTGAGGTCGTCTATAAACGCGTCGAGACGCCTACCGTTAACGTTTGTACGATGGCAGTTCCACCTAGTGTGGTGGCAATTTAAATCGCCTGCCAGGATGACGGAGTCTCCCATGCCGAACAGTGACTCGATGTCACTGCTCAGAAGGGGCTTGTCCGGGGGGAGATAAACGAATGCGATGACGATCGGCTGGTGTCCCGTCAGCGAGATACGGCACACTGACGCCTCGATATGTGAGAGCGAGGGAGTATCGAGAGGGACAACGTGCAGGGCCCGCCTATAGTAAATGGCAGTCCCGCCTTTGGAGGCGGTGAGTCTGTCATTCCTAACCATGACGTAATTCGCGACTTTCGGGTCACGACGCGAGGGCTTCAGACAGGTCTCTTGCACTAACAAAATGTCTACAAGATTGTCGCGGAGGAATTCGAAAATTTGATCGCGTTGCCGCGGTTTTTCTCTGGTTTTTCTCTACCTTTTTGCGCCATTGATTACCGGTAAAGATTTTTATAAAGTGCGGGACACGGACTCGTATACGTCCATGTGATCGAACGCGGCCGCGAGTCTCTGTTCGGGGGTTACCGACCTACGTATCGCGTCTGCGAACGATCGCAGACGGTCGAAGTTAACAGCGGTGACGAAGTCGCGCACGAGCACGTCGTTGACGGCAGAGGGTTGCGGGGGACGGAACGCGGGCGCGGGGCGAGGTGCGAGCAGGGGCTGGGGCGCGGGGCGTGTCACGAGCGGGGGCGGGGGTGCGGTTTCCGTTCCCGCCTTCGTATACGGCATCGGCTTTTTCCACGCCGATACCGTGGGAACTGCAGCCGGCACGAAGGCGGGTTTTGGCACTGAAGGTGCCGAAGTCTTTGGGCCGACGGTTCGCGGAGCTGGGTGGGTTGGACGTTTTCGCGGAGCCCTAGGACATCCACGGTAGTTCGCGGGGTGCCCTTGCTTAAGGCATAGGACACAGCTTGGAGGTTCGGTCGCGGTTTCCCTATCTCTAACGCAATCTAACGTAGCGTGATCGCCGAGGCACTTCACGCAGCGGGGACGCGCGTGGCAATTACGCGCCGAGTGGCCATAGAGCTGGCATCTGTAGCACTGCCCGGGAGTGCCACGCTTATGGGGGGCTTCGATTGAGATCCCGGATAGGCCGCAGATTGTCGCGAGACATGCGATCTTCTTTTTGGCCTCCGGGGTGGGTTCTAGCGCTACTAGAATCATGTTGTAGGGCTGCTTGCCCCGCCCACTGTGCATCCGGTGCACACTAACTAGCGGGAGGGACTGAGCGGTCAGATCCTCCTTAATGTACTCGATATCTAGCTCTTTTGGCACTCCGCGTATTACTACGCGGAGCTCGCGGTCCTCCTGAAGAGCATAGGTGTGAAAACCTATGTTCTCCTTTCGGAGGTATGAAGAGAGGGCCCTATGGTCGCCCGGCGTTGCGACCTTTATCTGAATCCCATGCGCGACGTTACGCGCATGGGTATAATTAATTTTATTTGCCTGAAGGGCCTGGGAAACGCGGTTCCACGCAGTTTTTTCCTGGAGAATCAGCAGGGGCGGAGCAGCTACTTTAGGAGCGGGCGCGGGTTTAGGACGCGGCGGTGGGGTTACACGGCGAGCGGAGTCCGACTCCGGTGTCACGATTACCTGCGGGCGGGAGGCGGTCGCGGATTTAGTCTGCTTCGTCGTGGAGCTCCGGGACTCCACGGCGCGAATACGCTTTTTACCGCGCGTTATGGTTTGGAACCCATCCGAAGTTCCAGGCTGAGGGCTTGACGCGGATTCGAAATCCATCTCCGATTCGGAGCCTGAACTCGAAACGATCGAGGTCGCGACGGACGAAACGCGCGATGACGTAGTCGACGCGGGCGCGGGGGTGGGGGTAGCGTTAGGCGCTATGTGAGCCGCATCGTGAGAACGTGCGCTCGAACTTGACGTGGCGGCGGGGGGCGCGCGGCGTGCCTCCGAGGCACGTTTGAGATACGCGGCGACGGACGCGGGGGGGGGGGAAGGATTGCCACGAGAGGCCCTAAACTCGAAATACTCGGCCCTAATTGACGGGTACCTATCCCGAAGGAACCCGACAATGTCACTGACACTTTCACTTTCTGCCATTCTTCGATCTTCTTGTCCGGGGGGGGCGGCCCCGGGACTTTTGTTGAACTCGCCGAAAGGCGAGGCCCCGGATAGGATTTGTAACCCCCTGTGCTGCAGGACAGCAAGGAGAAGGGGGGGGGGGGAATGCCTATGCCGTGAAAACGGCAATCGGCGGGGAAAAGGAAAGGAACCCGCTCGGGCTGTATAATGCTACAGCAGGCGGAATCGCGAGCGGGGGTCTAGTCTTGAAAAAGACTGTTGTTTTGGGAAGGGTTAGGAAATCGCTAGCCTGTGATAGTGCCACAGGAAGCCTGATCGTAGCGATTGGTTTTGCCTTGAAAAAGACAGTTGGTAAAGGGTGGGCTCGCGGTTCATAGGAGAGGACCTCTCGCTGCCGCGCGTCGTGGCTACGATGCTCGGCAGCGACGCGTCCTGGAAGGCGATGCTCGACTTCTGCGAGTCCACCATCTCGCAGAAGGAGGCGGCGGAGCGAGAGAGGGAGAGCTCTTCCCTTTCCGCACCGATCCGTCGCCGTCGAGCCGGGGGCCGGAGGCGGGAATACGCCCGTACGTCCCGGCCCCTGTAGGTGGCGGCCTCCCCCCGGTGAAGGTCAAGGGGCGACCTGAGGGGGTGAGGCCGCGCGGCGCGCTACCAGCACTCTAGCGCGCTGCCGTGGAGTGAATAGAGCGACCGGTCGACGGTGTATCGCGTCCCGACCTGGCAGGCTGGTTCTGGTCCAGCGGGGTATTCCGGGACACCAGCGGCACCGTCTGGGCGGCCCGACGGGTTGAGTCTCACATACCCCGCGCGCCCCTTTTGCGCGGGGACCTCGTAGGAGGTTCGGCCCTCTACCCGAAAAAAAAAAAAAAAAATGGGTTCGCGGTTACAACACTTTAGCGCACAAAAATGGACTCCGAGACGCAGCTCGCAAGCGGGCCACGGATCGGAAAGCACGTCCGCGCACGACCGAGTCGTGAGCGAGAATGTGGACGAGATGCCGCCTCTTACCTTGAGATATGAGTTCTAAGGTCTCAGTTTTTACATTACAACGACTGCCCCACCCTTCAAACCGAAATTGCTTCACGGCAGAATTGTGCGGGGTGGTGCTACCTACCCGTGCGGACTCGCAAGAGGTCCTACCACCAGTAATTACGCAAATTATAATTTGAGTGTTTGATTTTTATTACACGATGTGATTCCTTCACTGTGGAAGTCAATCGTGAACATTTGCTTAGTACGTATTTCATTAGAAAAATTGGTACCCGCCTGCGGGTTTCGAACACCGGAGTATCGCTCGACACGAATGCACCGGACGTCTTATTCTTTTGGCCACGACGACTTAAATGACGATTAATAATGACCTTTGATTATAAAATCGAAGACTTAACTTACTAAGCGTTATGAATACCTATAAAATTGGAAATAGGAAAATGAATCTTAACATGATTAATGATTTTTTTTCCCACAGGTGAGTACGGTGAAGTCCGGTACAGCCTCTCCGGTGACATGTCTCTATTCACCATCGATCCGATATCGGGGGTGGTGACCATTGCTCCCGGCGCCGACATCGACCGCGAAGCCGTCACCGAGATATGGATGAGGGCGGTAGCTTCTGACAACGCCCCTCAGCATCTGAAGAGAAGTACCAGTGTACCGGTGGGTGTTGATGACCTTCCAATGCTATTTATTTATTTGGGTAACAACCAACAGTACAAAAGAAGCATAATATTTAATATATAAAAATGAATTGCTGTTCGTTAGTCTCGCTAAAACTCGAGAACAGCTGGACCGAATTGACTAATTTTGGTCTTGAATTATTCGTGGAAGTCCAGAGAAGGTTTATAAGGTAGATTAATATGAAAATTCTCAGAAATAATTAAAAATACCAATTTTGTTTTTCCTTTGATGTGTCCTCTGTCGGACGGATTCCTTTTTTTTGTTTTAAGTTTATTTTATACAAGAGTTTAGGTCTTTTATTTATCGATTGAGGCACTACGAAGTCTGCCGGGTCATTTAAAAAAAAATGCTAAAACAATAATCAAACATGTTCCCACGATCAAAATCATATATAAATAGAGAGTGAACAAAGAAAAAAAAAAGAGAAATTTAGAAATTTAGCAGTAATGCGTTTCGGTTTGAAGGACGGGGACTCATATCTCAAAGTTAGGAGGCGGCAGTTACGTTGTAGATGTCTATGGGCTTCGGTAACCACTTTACAACAGGTGGGCCGTGAACTCGTCCACCCATCAAAGCAATAAAAAAAATGAATCTGTAAATAAAACGTAAAGTAATTTTTCAGTTGCACGTGAAAGTGCTGGACATAAATGATCATGCGCCGGTCTTCAGTCAGAAAGTCTACAAGAGTACAATCGCGGAGAATCTGCAGCTGGACCCTCCGGCGGCCATACTCCAGGTCATAGCTGAGGACAAGGACGAAGGAGTCAACGGGAAAGTGGAGTTTAAGATCATTGAACAGAGCGAACCGGGTGAGGAGAATTTAAGCGTATTTAGGCGCCTAGATCGTTTTGGTTACTTAGCCTGGGTTCACACCCCAGATGGGCTCCCAGAAACTGTATAAAGAATGATATACACAGTATATAACGTACAGACAAATAACATGGAAACCTGTTCGTCAGACGAATGTTTGCACGAAGTAAGATTCGAGCCCACGACCCTCGATCCAACAATTAGGGTCACCGATTACTGCAACACTAATTCAGTCGTAAAATCTCCATAACGGGGTGATCTTGTTATTTTGACATATGAAGTTTTTTTGTTATTATCCCTGTAGGCATACGAGCATACGGCCCACCTGATGGTGAGTGGTTACCGTTGCCCATGGACGATCCCATTCCATACAAATATGAGCTAACTTTTACGCTATCGAGAACGTTAAAAAACTCGCACTAAGCACACTGATGTGATAGTAACTTTGGAATGAGCTCCCCTCCACGGTGTTTCCCGAGCGCTATGAAATGTCCTTCTTCAAACGAGGCTTGTGGAGAGTACTTAACGGTAGGCAGCGGCTTGGCTCTGCCCCTGGCATTGCTGAAGTCCATGGGCGACGGTAATCACATACCATCAGGTGGGCCGTATGCTTGTCTGCCTATAAGGGCAATAAAAAATAACACTAAGCATACAGATGTTTAAATGGAATACATATTTAATTCGTTCGCGCAGGCACGTTCACGGTGGACCCTGTGAGTGGTATCATCTACCCAGCGAGAGCGGTGGAGGGCAACCGGACCTACCAGCTGGTGGTGCGCGGCACGGACGGCGCGGGGCCCGCCGCCCTCAGCGACACGGCGCGCGTGGACATCACCGTGCGGAGCCTCAACACGCACGCCCCGCTGTTCGTGCAGCCCCCGCCCGGCCAGAGCACCATTGAGATACCAGAGGCAATTTTTTATTTTATTGCTTAGCTTTGTGTGTAGACATCTCGGAACGTCTGATGGTCACTGGAAAAGTAGAAGGAAAACGTCCTAGAAGCCGGAACCCCAAACGTTGGTCCGACCAGATCTCCGAGAAAACCAGCAACCAAACACCAGGCAACCGACCGGAACCGATGGAGGCTAGCAGTCGACAAACTGAAACGGAGTCACGATTCTCAGCAATGAGAGAGTGATGGAGAAGAAGCTTTGTGGACGAGCTCACAGCCCACCTGGTGCTAAGTGATTACTGAAGCCCATAGACATCTACAACGTAAATGCCGCCGCTCACCTTGAGAAATAAGTTCTAAGGTCTCAGTATAGTTACAACGGCTGCCCCGCCCTTCAAACCGAAACGCATTACTGCTTCACGACAGAAATAGGCAGGGTAGTGCACACCCGTGCGGACTCACAAGAGGTCCTACCACCAGTGTCTACAATACGATATTGAAAACAAATGACGCGTTTATTTTATGTACTTATATTATTATTATTATTTTTATTAAAAAAAACCCTATTAACTGTTTATTATCTTCCGCAGAACGCAGCACAAGCAGATTTCCTAATAATGACAATCAAAGCTACGGACGATGACAGCGGAGAAAACGGACGAATCTCCTACTACCTGAAGGTGGATAATCAGAACGTTGGCGAAACCGAAGAGTTCAGTCTCGACCGGGACACCGGTGAACTCAGGACTAAGACGTTCCTCGACCGCGAAGAAGTCCCTGAATATCAGGTCAGCTACCGATCGATGAACTTATCATGATTCGGACATTTGGCTCACTAAGCCTATGCTCACAAACGAATCTATACTAATATTATAAAGAGGAAAGATGTGTTTGTTTGTTTGTATTGAATAGGCTCCGAAACTACTGAACCGATTTGAAAAAATATTTCACTGTTTGGAAGCTAAACTATTCCCGAGTGACATAGGTTATAATCTTTTTTGAAAAAAATTAGGGATCCCTACTAAAATTCCAATAATGTAACCCAAAGTGTATAAAAATTACCTAAAATTTTCTTTACATCGCGTACCCTGCGAAAACTATTGATGATAGAATAAAATCATGCACTACGACTTTGTAGAGCACATTATTATTTACAAAAAGTGTCCCGACATTATATGTCTAACTATTATAGTTATGCCGCAAATAAGTGTTCTTTTATTTAAAAAATAAAACAACGCCAAATATCGTTAAAATTTTTGTTAAAGACCCGAGCGGAGCCGGAGCGGGCGGCTAGTATCTTATATCGAGAGGTGAAAGGCTATTCGGTTTAAGCGACATTTCACTTAATACGCGACGTTTATCTTTGTAACTAGCGACCCGCCCTCGCTTCGCTTCGGAAACATTAAAACACACATGAAACCAAAAAAAAAAATTAAAAAAAAAATTAAAAAAAAGTAGCCTATGTTCATCAGGGACAATGTCGGCTTCTAATGGAAAAAGAATTTTTCAAATCGCTCCAGTAGTTTCGGAGCCTATTCGAAACAAACAAACAAACAAATCTTTCCTCTTTATAATATTAGTATAGATTACAGGTCCCTTTTATTTGGTATTAGCATCAATAGTTCGATGTTCTTAATTGAACTTCAATTATGTTTACTCAATTCGAATAGCTAAAAAAGAAGATTTTTATACAAATTTAAAACTTTAAATGGCTCTCCTGTAAAGTTGTAAAGTTTCGCTTAAGTCATTTCAAAATTTCGCTTAAGTCAAGCCTTTCACGATACGTGTAGGTGAGAAGTATAAATTCATTATTTACAAATAAAGGACTAGAGAAATAAAGGACAATAAAATTAAAATCACAACTTATCAGAATTATTAAAAATAAAAATTAACGAAAATGAAATCAAATCAAATTAAACCGAATCAAAATTATCAAAATTAAAATTGTCAACTACTACATGTCCGTAATATAAAATTAAAATTAATAAAAAATTAAATTAATTAATTAATATATTAATATTAATTAATGGTAGGCCACAAATAGGTCCCGGTCTACTGGAGTCCGTGTATCGCAATCAGTGTAAGAGACATAGGGTCCCATACTTGTGACTGCTTCGTCACCGAATGACGAGGGTTGTCGGTACCTACCCGCACGGGCCGACATTACGACTTATCGGCGGTCATTGAATATTGGACAATTCCTATTTTTAATACGCTTTTATTAGCTCCATACGTATGTTATTATATGTCGTTGTAACTATACTGAGACCTTAGAACTTATATCTGAAGGTGGGTGGCGCATTTACGTTGTAGATGTCTATGGGCTCCAGTAACCACGTCCACCCATCTAAGCAATAAAAAAAATATAAAAAATCAACTGAATCTTTGAACATGATTTTGACCCCCTTTAAAACGTCGGATTAACTCGAAATTTGGCAACTTATCAAGGACCGATGACAATTCAATATTTTAAACAGTTAGACCCGTTATTTACTTTTGACAGTCAACAACAATAAATCGATTTGGGCGCCTTCTTTTTTTCACCTAGCAAACTGGAAATTGTTGTGTTTGCCTGAATGTACATTAATGAATAATTTATGATGCCACTTAGATTAAAAAATGAAAATGAAATAATAGTTTAAAAATAAATAAAAAATACGCTTTTATAGAAAATCCAACTAAAAAATAGAAAAAGAGTGAAAAGAGGGAGGAAAAAAAGCGTGGGGTCCTTTTTAAGATATTATTATCAAATGATAATTTAATCATTCTACTCATATCTGTCAATAAAAGGTTTATAACTATCGACAACATGCACGCCACGCTTTTTTTACGATAAATTTTTGTATACAATTTTTACTATATTGTACTTACTACTACTACTACTACTTCTACTTCTCCTTCTCCTATCTACTTACTACTACTACTTTATCGTAATACATTTTTACAATAATTTCCTACTGCAGTTGGATTTTCTACAAAAGCGTATTTTTTTTAACAATTTTCAAACTATTATTTATTATTTACCCTACACCATTACTACATAGGGTGGTTCGTAGCCGTCTTGTGCGTTTCATAAATTCGCTAACAACCCTCGGTGAGCACCCGCGAGCGTTTGTGTAACGGTTGCCGTCCGCAGCTGGTGATAGCAGCCGTGCTTGTAGCTGTCTTGTGCGTTTCATAAATTCGCTAATAACGCTCTGTGAGCACCCGTGAGCGTGTGTGTAAGTGTTGCCGTCCGCAGCTGGCGATAGCGGCCGTCGACAACGGGAGCCCGGCGCAGTTCGAGACTCTGCGACTCCTGACCGTCGTGCTGGCTGACGAGGACGACAACACTCCTGAGTTCTCGCAACGCAGCTACGTGTTCAACATCAAGGAGAACCTGCCTCCTAACACCATTATCGGTGAGTGCGTCTTACGATTCATCCTTAATGTCGTCACACGCTAGGGTTCGGGGTGAATAGAAACTTTCACCCAAATCTATATATTAATAGGTGAAGCAAAAACATTGTACCCCTTTTTACAAAAATTGCGCGGACGGAGTAGTATGAAATTTCCCACACTTTTTTATAAAGAGAAGAAAATTTTTCGTTTATTGTTAAAGTCTGTGGTCAAATTGAGAATAGATAAAGTAGTATAGTCTTTGACAATAGAATCTTAGCAATGTTCAAACTTTTAATTTAAATTAATTATGGTCGAATCTCGACTGCTGGGTGACCACTAGTACAAATTAAAACTCTATTTAACATTTAGAATACTCAAGGGATACAACATAGTTACAAGGGCTTTTTTTTCTGGCCTGGGGCCGAACCTCCTACGAGGTCCCCGCGCCTAGGGGGCGCGCGGGGTGTGTGGGACTCAACGATCTGCAGGTGTTGAGAGCAGACCGCGGGTCCAAGGAATTTTAGGGCCCACCCACTAAACGACTCCCCTGCACTCTTACACCCGACGTCCGATCTCCGCCCGGGGTCAGAGCCCGGTCAGAGTGGGGGGGGTTCCCGCGGTCAACACTACAACCAGACACGCGGCGCCACCCCGAAGACGCCGACCGACGGGTATAGTTACAACGGCTGCCCCATCCTTCAAACCGAAACGCATTACTGCTTCACGGCACCACCAGTAACCGCTTCGAGTAGAACTGATTTCGCTTCTACCGTCGGTGGAAGGTTAACTTGGGTTTTCATTTATTAAAACCCGTGTTCTCTTAACATCAGAAGCCTGCTTTTATCTGGTCAATCAACTGATAAGATACGATTGTTTCAGGCACAGTGAAAGCAGTAGACAAAGACATTGGCGAAAACGGTAAAGTCTACTACCATGTCTTGGAAGGGAACCAAGAAGGAGCTTTCGTGCTGGACAGAACTCAGGGTGTTGTCAGGGCCAACATTAGCTTTGACAGGTACAGTAATTCTAAGCTTTAATATTTACCTTTTTATCAAATACATTTTATCTATTTTTTATTGCTTAGATGGGTGGACGAGTTCGCAGCCCACCTGGTGTTAAGTGGCTACTGGAGCCCATAGACATCTACAACGTAAATACGACACCCACCTTGAGATATAAGTTCTAAGGTCTCAGTATAGTTACAACGGCTACCCCACCCTTCAAACCGAAACGCATTACTGCTTCACGGCAGAAATAGGCAGGGCGATGGTGCGAACTCACAACCTAATAGCTGGTAGCCTAAGGTGAGCTCACAGACTTAACCTGAAAGAACTTACTAACACTAGCCCTAGCACCTAGCACTAAGCCACCAGCTATTAGATAGTGGAAAAAAGTTTCCACTGCTAACAACGTGCATTGTATTTACAGCTTTAATTGCAAGAGCGACGGTTCATTTTCAGAGAGCAGCGCGCCGAATACTCGCTTATTGTGTACGCGAGTAACAATCCAATCTTAGAGCACGCAGCGGACGTGCTCAACTCAATAGACAACGGTACACAGGTCGAGTCCGGCGTGGCGTCATTGAAAATCAACATTCTGGACGAAAACGACAACGAACCAAAATTTCAGAGGAACGTCTACTTCGCCGGTGAGTAGTCGTCGGATATAAATGTCTTCGTTTTAATCGTTAGCCGTTAGAAACTAGAATAACATGCTTTAATAAGTGGCCCATATTTTTTTTAAATAATTATCATATGATTAATATATTAATACGTGAAGCAAAAACTTTGTATCCCTTTGTACGTAAATTGCGCGGACGGAGGAGTATGAAAAAAAATTCCACACTTATAGAGAATATAGAGAAGGAGTGCACAATGCTAATATTTTTTTAAAATATGCAGAAAAGATACATTCAATCAATAAAGAAAACATTACACACACTACATACCAAGTATTTGACGCACACACGCATGCATACTATTTATTGTCAAACTTTTGTTCTTGACGTCTGTTGTCAAATTGAGATTAGATTAAATATTGTTTGTCTTTGTTAATATTTTTTATAGTGTAGTCTTGGCGAAATTTGTGATTATGGAAGTATAAAATACAATCATAATAGTGTACAAACTTACAATTCCAATTAATTATAGTCGAATTTCGACTACTGCGGGACCTCTAGTTTGATTAAGTCGATGGTGCAGTAATATTATCCTAATTATTGCGTCGACGGTCGTAGATTAGATTCCCGCATCGGGCAAACATTCGTGTAATGAACAGGTTTGTGCGATCTTTGCTGGCGTCCATGAGGGACGGTAACCTCTCACCGTCAGGTGGTATGGTCGTCTGCCTACAAGACCAATAAAATAATTGTAATTTATGTTTTCAGGCGTCAAACACACAGCGCGCATCAACGAGCCTATCCTATCGGTCATCGCCGAAGACCCTGACCTGGACGAGAACGGCACCTTGCTGTATATGATAGCCGCTTCGAACCTGTATAAATTTGGAGCTTCGGAGTCCAGTGGGAGCGTAGTACCATCACCGTTTAACATCAGCCAGGATGGTATGACAGTATTTTTGATGCAGTAGTTATTTGCACGAGCCGCACCAAAACTTAAGGGACGTGTGACATCGGCCACTTACTCTAGGCAATGAGGTCAAGTTAACAAAGACTGATCGGGTTGTAACTGCCATGGAACAATAGATAGGGGGTGGTAACAACACCATCTTTGAAGGCAGAGATTGGTCTAGGCCAGCCTTTCCCAAAGTGGGCGACAACGCCCTAAAGGGGCGCGGTAAGAGGCCCAGAAAAAAAAATGGAGGCGTTGTGTAGAGGCTTGGGAGGCGATTTGTAATTTCATCTAGGCGGACCCTTAGACATCGACTAAGCTCTCGCTATAGTGATTTTTTAAGTAGGCGAAAAAATGGAGGCGCTAAAAATAATTTTTTCTCAAAGTGGGCAGTAGACAAAATAAGTTTTTTTTTTATTGCCTTCGTAGGCAGACTAGCGTACGGCCCACCTGATGGTAAGTGGTTACCGTCACCCATGGACTTCAGCAATGCCAGGAGTAGAGCCAAGCCGCTGCCTACCGGAAACCCCTGGTATAGAAGAAAATCAGTTGCACACTACAAGTAGAAGTTACTTTAGATAATATTCAACGGAACTCAATTTACGCTTATCTAAAACTCTTGAAATGATAAAAGATGAGCAACTACAATTTAATAAGCCAAATCAAGTTATCTTGACCGGACTGCGAGTTGGTAGGGAGAGAGTCAGAGACCAGAACTAGGCTTTTATAGGAAAATCATGATTTTCATTCAATCGATCCTTTGAGTCATCGGTCTCCTTTGAACAGGCTTACTGATGACAGCACACTACATGTCGGAGTACAACCAGGATCGCTTCGTGCTGGACATCATTGCGCAAGAAGTGGCGCCGCCACGCAGACAGGCTAAGACGCAAGTATACGTATGTACACCACTTCTGATATTCTATATATATAATAGCAATTTAGTAAGTATGGCAATAGGCTCTTTGCGATCCCATCTATTTTATTAAACATATATCGTCTTTTCGCATTAAAAGTGTACAATTTCCAAAAATACTCGAAATTGAGTTAATATCCCGAATCATTTGGTATCACCAGTATTTTACTCATTAATACTGTCAAAAGAGAGTAGTTTTTTTTTTTATTTACCTATATTTTGACTACTATTGACAAAATTAATAAATAATTTTATCTTACTTTAAAAGACAGGTAATGTAACTGGTGAATAATAAAAAATAAATATTGCAAAGATGATTAATATTAAAAATATCACATGTTTGAAACCTTTAAAATGCTCTCCTGTAAAATTAATAAGTTTTGAGATTCAACAGTTTTAATGCGAGAAGACGATATGTACATATTTGTCACATTAAAAAATGATATCAAGCGAAAATGACATGTAGTTAATTAATTTGAGACTGTAATAAATTATGAAGAAGTCAAACGAAACAAGGTGAATTGGGACTAAATAAATTCTCAATGACATTGTGGTTGTTCTCTGATATTTCAGTGAAATTTTTGAAGGAACCCGCAAAGTCAAGTACAGCGGGTTTGGTTTCATTGTTCCACATATGTGCCTCTTGAGGGATTCCAGAAACCACCGTTGTTACAAATTGAAACCTATAGGAACACCTAAAAGTAAAACAAACAATTTACATAACTTCACTCTTCGGATTCCCGTCTTAAAGTCCATCACAACTTTCATATCACTGTTTACTTTAGTTAATTACTTAAAAGCTTTCCGAACCCTGCTTAAGCTTATTCCTTTCCGGGATTTTTGTAACCTTATATCAGGGTTCGTTAATGTACTATATCGGATCTCCTTGTTGGTTGCCTTGCAGGTTTGGGTAATAGATCGTTCGGCTTTAATAAGGATGGTGGTGTCCCGGAGTTGTTCCTCGTCAGTGAGCGGTGTTCAGAAGAGATTGGCTGATGCTGGAGAGGCCCTTCTTGTGCCAGGTCGAAAACTGCCTCTCGTTCAGGCCGATAGAAGATACGACGACTGGTAAGGCAATTTATTATTATTATTATATTTTTTTTATTGCTTAGGTGAGTGGACGAGCTCACAGCCCACCTGATATTAAGTGGTTACTGGAGCCTATAGACATCTACGTCGTAAAGGCGCCACCCACCCTGAGATATAAGTTCTAAGGTCTCAGTATAGTTAAAACGGCTGCCCCACCCTTCGAACCGAAAAGCATTACTGCTTCACGGCAGAAATAGGCGGGGTGGTGGTACCTACCCGCGCGGACTCACAAAAGGTCCTACCACTAGTAAAAATAAGGACATTTTTGTAGAAGCGAAGCCGCTTTCTCGTCTACCTGTACGTACATACGAAAAAAGTTGCTACTAAGATCCGGTGGTAGATTCAACGAAGCACTGCTCTTGCTAGGGCCGATGTCAGCAACACTCCCGGTTTGAGCTCCGTGAGCTCACCTACATGTTCGGG
Organism: Bombyx mandarina; assembly: GCF_030267445.1. Taxonomy (NCBI): domain Eukaryota; kingdom Metazoa; phylum Arthropoda; class Insecta; order Lepidoptera; family Bombycidae; genus Bombyx; species Bombyx mandarina. The sequence goes on from NC_143213.1 coordinate 1,329,389, forward strand.
TGATGCTGAAATAGTTTGGCTCTGCCCCTGGCATTGCTGAAGTCCATGGGCGACGGTAACCACTCACCATCAGGTGGGCCGTATGCTCGGCTGCCTATAAGGGGAATAAAAAAAACCTCAACAGCGATAATACCGCCCACCTTGAGACATGAGTCTAAGTTTCAGTTCTATACTATATCGTTTACCCTTCAAACCGAAACGCCTCACTAAACTAATTACTACATAAACGCATTCATTACTGTTACGTTCTGAGCAAATAAAATTTATTAACTATTGCAATATTTTAAACATTTATGGTGCTAAGATTATTATTTATTAAAAAAAAAAACGAGTTATTATAGCTATAATTACTTTGATTTCTCCGTCAGGTGCGAAATTCACCTACACGCAGTCGATCCAATTACGTACCAAGTGCTTCCCGTCGAGAAAGTTCTAGAGAACATTGACTCTAAATTCGACGAGCTGAAAGACGTTTATCATGAGTACGGGGTCGAGACTCTCATAGCTGCCAGCGCTATATCCAAAGGTACGTTATATATGCACAATCACGCTCTCAAATCACTGGGTGAAAGGCTGTTTTAAGCGACGTTTTTGCAACTTTAACGTAGAACCATTTAAATTAAAAAAATTTAAAAAAAAATTCTAACAAAAAAACATCTTCACCTAATTGAATGGAATAAAGGAAGGAAGGAAGGAATTTAAATGGAGTAAAGCTAATTAATATTCAACCGCTTAAACCAAGTACCTTTTACCCCTTGAAATTATTCCAAGTAATTTTGTTCCCAATTACACCTTTTCACTTTTTTAATATTTATATCATTGTAAAAATTAAATACTCCGACTCGAAAACCACCAACGGAATTAGTAGACAGATTATCATAAAACCCACCAGACGGTGAATGCCTAGCTTCTTGATTGGTTAAGATCTGTTAACAAAGTGGTATATTAAATAGTGATTGTCGAAATAATTTGTTAATCATAGTTCGTTTCACAGAGTCTGAGTATAAAATGTGACATTAAAGATCATTTAGGTGAAAATCTGTTAAATCCTGTCTTTCAGCACCTGATAGCTTCGATCCAGCTTTAGCAGCTTTGATAGCATTACTGATAGTGCTATTCACTGGAATAGTTACATTTGTTGTGGTATGCGCTTGTCTTAAGCATTGGTGAGTATAAGAATATCATCTAACTATGCTTTGTATAATTATTACGATTTTAAACCAATGCTTATTATTTCTCAAATTGGACATACTTATATTCGTGAATGTAAAATTTAATGCGATTTGCTTTTATGGTGAAAAGCAAATACACTGAAGCTGCTATTTGAGAATTTGAGTTTGGTTCATACACAACGAAACTTGTTAAAACTCTTTAATTAAATTCACATTTCAGAATTTTGTACTCAAATGTCAAAATTGTATAAGATGAAAAATGATATTTAAATCCAAAATTATTTACTCAAATGCAATTTTCAATATCTTCTACCAGGGTAATATCACCACCATCAATGCAGTCCAGTAAAGGTGACAGTCTTGCCCGGCGGAAAATCCTGGAGGAATTGTCCACGACCGAGAACCCTCTCTGGCTAGAGACGAAGTTAAGGCCATACGAGGAACAAGAGTTGACCATGAATGTCTTCGGGGACCAGAACGAACAGGTCGTTGTGGAACCGGCGCCGGTAAGACATCTGAACTGTTTCATATGAGAGTCACTCTTCAGTTCGGCTTTTGTAATCAACATTAATTAACTTACGTAGACAAAAAAGTGAGAATCTACCATGGAGAGACCTTAAAGAAGTAAAGTAGCAACTGGAGGAGACCTGACATTATATTTTTTCTTAATATCAATACGGGTTTAGAGTTCACATGTAATAGTTAATAAAATATAAAAAAAACGTATTATAAATGAATTAGATGACGAGTGCTTCCAAAGTCAATTTAATTGACCGGCCGTCTGGCGTAGTGGTAAGTGACATGGTCACTACACAAAGGGGTCGTGGGTTCGAATCCCGCAAAGGGAAGATATTTGTATGATAAATATTAATGTCTTTTCCAGGGTTATGGATGTATATTAAATATATGTATGTGTATAATAAAAATCTTACATTTATTTCCGTTATCTGGTACCTGTAACACAAGTGCTTTCGAACTCAGCACGGGATCTGTTAACGTGGCGTGATTATTATTAAATATTTATTCATAAAAAATAAATAATTTAATGCTTAATCATACTTTAAAAGCTCATAAACATCTTGACCACTACGGTTCTCCGTGAAAACAGCAGATGAACAATACAAGCGCGTTAGCTTCTATAAGCTTTGTTTAAAAAAAGTTTACTATATTTGTAATATACCTAGTCAGGTCATAAGTATTGTCACACACTAAAAACTTTTCTTTTAGAATGCTGGCCACAAAAAAGTTTATTGAATTCGAATTTAGAATTGTTCATGAAAATAAAAATGTATACTTTTAGAATTTTACTCATTTTTAAATAATGGAGTGGACGCTTAAAGAAGACCATGTTGCAGTTATTGCGTTGCATCGTTGCGGTTACGCGCCAATTCAAATTTTTAACATACTGAAAAATTTGAATATAACCAAAAGATTCGTTTATCGTACCATCAAACGATACAATGAAGACTCTAGTGTAGATGACAGGTCAAGAAGTGGTTGCCCTCGGTCTGTTAGAACTCCAGCAGTGATAAAAGCTGTGAAGGCGCGAATTCAAAGAAATCCCAAATGTAAGCAGAAACTGTTGGCCCTTCAGATGGGGTTAAGCAGAACCACGGTGAAAAGGGTGTTAAATGAAGACTTAGGGCTTCGGGCATATCGAAGAAAAACAGGATATCGTTTGAATGCTCGTCTAATGGACCTGAGACTGAAGAGATGCCGCGCTTTGTTGAAGCGGTACGCGGGAAAAAAATATCGGGAAAATCTTTTTTCGGATGAAAAAAATTTTACCGTAGAAGAGAGCTACAACAAACAAAATGATAAGGTGTACGCACACAGTAGTGAAGAAGCGAGCAACCGTATTCCGCGTGTACAACGAGGTCATTTTCCATCCTCGCTCATGGTATGGTTGGGAGTTTCTTATTGGGGCTTAACAGAGGTACATTTTTGTGAGAAAGGTGTAAAAACGAATGCAGTTGTGTATCAAAATACAGTCCTGACGAACCTTGTGGAACCTGTTTCTCATACCATGTTCAATAACAGGCACTGGGTATTCCAACAAGATTCGGCGCCAGCTCATAGAGCGAAGAGCACACAAGACTGGCTGGCGGCGCGTGAAATCGACTTCATCCGGCACGAAGACTGGCCCTCCTCCAGTCCAGATTTGAATCCGTTAGATTACAAGATATGGCAACACTTGGAGGAAAAGGCGTGCTCAAAGCCTCATCCCAATTTGGAGTCACTCAAGACATCCTTGATTAAGGCAGCCGCCGATATTGACATGGACCTCGTTCGTGCTGCGATAGACGACTGGCCGCGCAGATTGAAGGCCTGTATTCAAAATTACGGAGGTCATTTTGAATAAACTTTAGTGTCATAAGAATCTATGTTTTGTTAAGTTCATTTTGGTATATGAATGGTTACATAATGAATAAATTTGTTTCAATTATTTTACATTAAACATGTGACAGAATTTATGACCTGACTAGGTATGATGCTGGTATAATTATTTTGTTAATCCCCGCAGACTGACAACACTTACGCAACGATACAAGGCAGCAGGGCGGCAGAGAGGTTCGGTGATTACGCTACTCTAGGAGGCGAGTCTCCAACCCCTCTAGAGACAGCTTTAGGATTTCAGGTAACTGTAATTATTGTTTAATTTTGGTTAACGGCCGATCTTTAAAAGTTTTTTTTTATTGCTTAGATGGGTGGACGATCTCACAACCCACCTGGTGTTAAGTGGTTACTGGAGCCCATAGACATCTACAACGTAGACGCGCCACCCACCTTGAGATACCAGTTTTAAAATCTTAGTATAGTTACAACGGCTACCCCACCCTTCAAACCGAAACGCATTACTGCTTCACGGCAGAAATAGGCAGGGCGGTGGTACCTATCCGCGCGGACTCAAAAGTGGTCCTACCACCAGTAATTAGGCAAATTAGAATTTTGCGGGTTTGATTTTTATTACTCGATTTTATTTCTTCACCGTGGAAGTCAATCGCGAACATTTGTTGAGTACTTATTTCATTACAAAAATTGGTACCCGCCTGCGGGATTCGAACACCGGTGCATCACTCAACACGAATGCACCGGACGTCTTATCCGTTAAGCCACGACGACTTCAAAAGTTGATTGTATAGTAGAATAGGTGCCGGTGAAGTAAGGCGAATATTGGCACATGTAATGCTTAACTTCGTCGGTTAACTTAACGGTCGTATGGTGTAGTGGTAAGTGACATGGTCATTACACCAGGGGGTCGCGGGTCCGAATTTCGCCGAGGGAAAATATTTGTATGATAAATATAAAATGTATTTTTCAGGGTTATGGATGTATATTAAATATATGTATGTGTATAATAAAAGTATTACATTTATTCCCGGGATCTGGTACCTGTAACACAAGTTCTTTACGAACTTAGCGGATCTGTTAACATGGCGTGGTTGTTTTAAAAAAAAAAAAAATTGTCTGGTTTCAGGGTAGCACCTTCAAACCACCATCTCCTGATACTCCGGAGCCGCCTCCGCGTCCCACAGGACTAGGCGTTTTATAATGGTGAATATCTAACTCACATGTTATTCTTCTGTAGCCCAGACATATTTTTACGAGAGCTGTGTGGATCTATGACATGACTGTAATCATTAAGTGGTTGTACGCTTGCGTGAGCCCGTAATGTAATGCAAATACATTGCGCGTCAGCCATGACTATTCCTCTAGTCACTACCCACATTTTTACGTAAGGTCGAAATCAAATTTGAATATGACGCCTTCGCGCTATAAATAATCAGCATTATTGTACCTATCCATGCAGGTATCAGTACGCCTTATCACCAGTGAAATCGTTAGTGATTTATTACCACTGTTATATTTTGGGAAATATTGTCACAACACAATATTGTCACAACACTTAACCTAAATATTTAAGACCTAACAAAGCTACTTTGTATTTATTAACAGAGGCCCAAAGGCACAAAATTAAATTGTATTAGGCAAAATTTTCAGTCAAGTCAATGTTATAGCCAAAAGCGACCCCTTACAGATTATATATCTATGATTATATGTGATTTTGATATCTTCAATACCTCCATTTAACTTGAAATTTTTACACTTATCAAGCTTCCGATGAAGATAAATAGTTTTAATATGCCTATATATAATATGCCTAGAATGGTGACCAGAATCAAGTTGGCTTACTATATGTTTTATTATTTGTTTCAGATGTATCATTAAAATTAATGTGAAAACAAAATAGGAATGTAAATAAGCGAACCTATATGCATGTTGACAATGTTTTACAATTTACACTCAATGACGTAATATTTGAAGTAAAATATATTGAGATTATTTATATCAAACACTTTCTACATAGGAAAATAATCTTTATCATTAAGAATTTAATGTTGAATTTAGTTCGCCCGGATCTGACCTGTATTACATTGACAACGTCCATTAAAATGAGTGTCGTGTAATTTTTTTATTGGAATTGTACTTTGAATAGGTTATCTGAATTACGATGCAATTAGTAAAAAAATGGACCTTAATTATTGATGGCTTAAGATTTAAATTTTATGTATTGCCCTTTCTTGACATTAAAAACCCTACTGTTGACATTAAAAAACAAGGCCTTTTCAATAAAGTTCTATTGATAACAGTAAAGAAACAAAGACGATTAATTAACAATCTGGAAAGACATTGGAAATTGTTCTTGCCTTATTTGAAAAGAAAAAATGTTTTTCAAAAAAAGGTAATATTTAAATACTCTTCAAATTAGGCCGGTAGGTAGACCTAAGCTCTAAAATAAGTCAAATTACCGAATATAACCAGAATTATAGGTCACAACCAGAATTTTTTTAAATCGCAACATGCGGGTAGACCTTGATTCCGTAACGTTATTACATTAAGCAGATACTAAGCGATCAATATTGATCTTCTGTCTCTTTCTATAGGTCGATAAGTGACAGGGACATAGTGGGTGTTAGGAAACCGCTTCCAAAAACGAAGACAGACGATAGTACTAATGACACCTTCGATGATGGAGTTATTTAGACAAAAGTTGTAAATAAATATTTGTGGGGTCGCGCGAGTCTGCGCTGCGCCCGTGAGTTCGTTGATCCGAGCATCAGCTGTTTTTCATTTTGTGTTTCATTGCTGGGTTTTTTTTACTGTATTTTTTATGATACTATTGTTTCATCTAGCTTATCTATCATGATAGAGCGTAAATAATGCTAATATATACGTTTTAAAAATATGTTTTTTTATAAATCAGGATTAATTTTTTTACCGGTCAATCATCAAAGGTGTCATTAGTACTATCTTCTCTCTTCGTTTTCAGAAGCGGGCTCCTTAGACCCAGTATATTATCTAGAACTGTATTTAAAATTATTTGTGTGTGTGTTTTTTTAACTAATTTATTATAACGACAATTTAGACTGCAAATTGAATCTCGTGTCAGAACTTAGCCATTTACAGCTAAAAAAAAAAGTAGATTTTTGAGATATATTTTTTTTATCTATGTACTTTTGTTTGTTTAAAACCATAATTATAAGAAAATCTATTTACAAAGTTTGTACAAAATAACGTATTCATTTTAATTGTAAGTAATAATAATAATGTGATATATATTTATTTTTATATAATATAAGTTTTATTAATGTATTTAATATGAAATGGATAAATGTAAAAAACATTCAAGGCACGTCGTGCATATTTCTATCCGTGAATGCCTCCAAAACAAGATACGTACGTTCGATTCTCGGGTAAGGGAAACCGTGATCCAGTGTCATTGAGATGGCGACCTCATGTCTCCGCTATCACTGAGGTCTCGATCAGAGGATCTGATGATGATCAACTGGTGATCGTCGGAAACCATTTGAGGAGCATGTATGCTCAGTAGCTTGACTTAAACGGCCATATAAAAATCATATGGGTACATTTAAGTATACTGATCGGACAGTCTGCTTGGTGAGAGTTTTTGAACGTTCTCGATAGCGTAAAAGTTAACTCAAATTTTATATTCTTAATTATATGAGACTGTATTTGGTAGTTTGTTTGGTCCGCTTCCGATATGAAACATGAGGCAGTCGTTCTAATATTCAATTTGGAACTTCAATTTAGTCTCAAGCTTAGTGGCGACATTCAAATTATGATGCCGAGGGACCAAATCACTGAGCACTGGATGGACAGGAGATATACTAAGAAAAATGAGTAAAAATACCACTATTTATTAAGTAAACGTGTTTTTTGTGTATCTGATATTGAGATAATGTATTTTTTTTTACAATCAAACTATGTATTATAGTCAGTAATATTTAAGTTAAATGTATTTGTAAATAATGTGTGTGTTTCTATCTATCTGTAAGTTTACAAAGTATTATTTATGCAACGAAAATATAGTTTTGTAAGTTTAATGTTTGTTTTATTGGTAATCCGGAAGCAAGGTGTTGTTTCTGAAATCGATTTCTTGGTTAGATTTATTGCAAAACTACTTCGTCCCGGTAGGTATCGCTCTTAAGGGGTCATGGTCATCAATTCGGCCGTAGCAAATTTTCTAATAAAATAATACCGATTTGACTAATTTTGGTCTTGAATTATTTGTGAAGATATGAAAATGCTCAGAATTAAATAAAAATAACAATTTTGTTTTTCCTTTGATGTTTCCCTCGTAAAGGATAAAGACGTCCGGTGCATTCGTGTCGAGCGATGCACCGGTGTTCGGATCCCAGGCGGGTACAAATTTTTCTAATGAAATACGTACTCAACAAATGTTCACGATTGACTTCCACGGTGAAGGAATAACATTGTGTAGTTAACAATCAAACCCGCGAAATTAGTTTGTATAATTACTGGTGGTGGGACGTTTTGTGTTTTTTTTTTATTGCCCTTGTAGGCAGACGAGCATACGGCCCACCTGATGGTGAGTGGTTACCGCCGCCCATGGGCTTCAGCAATGCCAGGGGTAGAGCCAACCCGCTGCCTACCGATAAATCATATTGTGTCGGCACGGGTAAGTACAACCACCCTGCCTATTTCTGCCGTGAAGCACTAATGCGTTTCGGCTTAAAGGGTGGGGCAGCCGTTGTAGCTATACTGAGACCTTAGAACTCATATCTCAAGGTGGGTGGCGGTATTTACGTTGTAGATGTCTATGGGCTCCGATAACCCTTTAATGAGATAATGAGACTTGCCAAATAGTTATAATTAGTCACTGATGATAATCTTTTTGTCCTCTGTTGAATAGACTAGTGTCCAAACCACGTTCTCAATGCCCTTTTAATCCGGTTCATTCACATCATCATCATCAGAATAGGTATACTCTTTTAAACTCGATATCTCAAGGTGGGTGGCGCATTTAGGCTGTCGATGTCTATGGGCTCCTTTGATAATTAAACATCAGGTGGGCCGTGAGCTCGTCCACCCCTGTAAGCAATAATAAAAACAGCTTTACTACACGCTGTCACCCCTCTCTGACGGCCGCCCGAGCCTTATTCACTGCCGCTTTTATCTGGTCAGTCCACCTAATAGGCGATCTTCATCGTGATCTGTGTGCTTAATGCGAATTTTTTAACTTTCTCGATAGCGTAAAAGTTTGTATGCAGTTGGCGCACGTCATTTCGAATCCTCCCGATCAACTAACGTTGCTTTTAGGTACCTCAAGCACCGGTCATCGTTCGCGTCGAACCGCTTGCGACGAAGGGCTCGACAAGTAAATTAACCCTCAGACACAGCCCACTGAGTTTCTCGCCGGATCTTCTCAGTGGGTCGCGTTTCCGATCCGGTGGTAGATTCTGCGAAGCACGGCTTTTGCTAGACTTCGTGTTAGCAATGTCGTCAGGTTTGAGCCCCGTGAGCTCACCTACTAGTTAAAGTTCCGCTGAAATAGCCTCTCAAGGCTATCAGCTTAGGTAGGGAAAAAAAAGCAGTTGGAACAGCGCCCCTAGCGGCAAACGTAAGCAAACGTTCCAACTGCATACAAATTTGAGTTAACTTTTACGCTATCGAGGACGTTAAAAACTCGCATTAAGCACAATGGTACCAAGGTAGAGTCAACAAAAACATTAAACTAAATTGTTACATTTTTATTACAAAAATAACATTGTCAATTACATTCCATTTAAATAATATTAAAAACAACAATATTAAATTAATGTTATATTATGTATAATATGTACATGTGTTTCGTTTTGTTTGGCGATTATTGAGTGTGCTCACAATAGTTAATTTCCAGTTACATCTAATCAGCACTTTGCCAACGGAGTGTCCGTGAGTACTCCTGAATACAGGTTACGCACTACGCGCCCATCATCAAAACGTAAATTCATATCGAGAGGTGAAAGGCGTTTGGTTTAAGTGACATTTTTGCAACTTTACAGGAGAACCATATAGTACCATAAAGTTTAAAATTTGGAAAAAATATCATAACAAAAAGAACATTGCTTCATTCTTCAAACATTCTTCGTTTGAATGGAGTAAACATAATTGAAGTTCAATTAAAAACATCGAACTGTTGATGGTGATACCAATTAAAACGGACCTTTCTTTACAAAGATAAATATCGCGTATTCTTAATTTTTTTTATTGCTTAGATTGGTAGACGAGCTCACAGTCCACCTGCCATTAAGTGGTTACTGGAGCCCATAGACATCTACAACGTAAATGCGCCACCCATCTTGAGTATAAGTTCTAATATCTCAAGTATAGTTACAACGGCTACCCAACCCTTCAAACCGAAACGCATTACTGCTTCACGGCAGAAATAGGCGGGGTGGTGGTACTACCCGTGCGGACTCACAAGACGTCCTATCACCAGTAAAATGTCGCTTAAACCAAATAGTCTTACACCCCTGGATATATTTGACGAGCCCTAACGAATTTAAATAAATCTTCAATTCCATAACTACATAAACTTGAGACCTTAGAACTTATATCTCAAGGTGGGTGGCGCATTTAAGTTGTGGATGTCTATGGGCTCCAGTAACCACTTAACATCAGGTGGGCTGTGAGCTCGTCCACCCATCTAAGCAATAAAAAAAATTAAAAAAACCATACAGAAACAGATACTTGGTCGGACCGGCTATCAATGCAAAGCCTAAATCGCTCAGGCGACTAATTAAATTACAAAAATCCATCCGCTGAAGAAGTTTTTTTAGAAATCAAATATCAAAAGCGATAATATAAATGTGTACCATCTATCAAATTCACTTATAGAGGCTGCCGTGTTACAACTCCTTACAGCAAAATACAATCATAATTCGTCTTCTCGCATTAAAACTGTATAATCTCAAAACTTACTAATTTTACAGGAGAGTGTTTTAAAGGTTTAACATATGATATTTTTAATATTAATCATCTTTGCAACATTTATTTTTTATTTTTTACCAGTTACATTATCTGTCTTTTAAAGTAAGACAGAATTATGTATATTAATTTTGTTATTAGTAGTCAAAATATAGGTAAAAAAAAAAAAAACTAAACTAACTACGCTCTTTTGACAGTATTTATGAGAAAAATACTGGTGATACCAAATGATTCCGCATATTAACTCAATTTCGAATATTTTTGGAAATTGTATACTTTTAATGCGAAAAGACGAATTATTATCCTCCTTTGGAGCGTCGATGATATCAGGAGACAAATAATTTGAATATCCTAAGATGTCGTCGAACGTAAGTGACTTAACTATAGAGGGCCACGAAACTCTTAAAACAAATCATATCGACAAACACCGGATAAATAATAATGTTAATATTTCAATAACCAAGTTATATTATGTGAATGAAAAGTCATATTTATACTTCGAAGTACAGAAAACATTGATTATAGATCGTGGTATCGCGTGGTAATAGATCGATGATATATGCACACAATAATAATACAATTTTTATGTGGTGTGGTAATTTGGAATAGTCACAACTCTTCCGGGATCATGAGAAGCAACTATTGGATACACGGAAAAAAATAATTACAGTAGCTTTCTTTGAGGATGTAGCAGTAGCTATCATATAATACAAGATATTTGACAGATCCTTTAATGGTGCTAACGAAATTTTTCATATAAGTACCGATCGATAACAAACAGTGGAAGATCTCTGGCGTTAGCCCCAAACGTATTGTTTTGCTGGAGGTAGGGCGCATTGAGAAGCCACAGGAAGGTGTCACCATCCTACTTATTTGTGAGTTGAAGAGTTGGGCAGTCATATATCAAGGGGGGTGGCGACGTCCAGGTGGCTGTATAAGGTATCCTTGAATCCATAAATTCTGAGAGACCTGCTTAGTTTCTACCTTTTTGGCAAGACACGCGTATTTTGCAGTATTTTTATTTTTTATTTTATTGCTTAGATGGGTGGACAAACTGTTAATTGGTTACCGGAGCCCATAGACATATACAACGTAAATACCGCCACCCACCTTGAGATAATTTTATAGATCTCACTGATAGATTATCGGTAAGATAAACACGATTGAAATTACTAAAAATCCGCGATCCTCGGTGTCTGTATGCCATCCGACGTGGCATTTCATTATAAAAACCACAATAGAAATAACAATAAAAAAATTCGTAAAAAATAAACAAGCAGAAATATGACATCTCAACAATAAACAAACAATACTATCACAGTTACAGATAATAAATACGTTCTACAAAAGTTTACGTCAAATATCAACAATGCATTGCTTACTGCAAGTAATATACAAATATAGCTAAATTAATGAATTTCAACAATAAATTAGAATGATTTAATACTGCAATAGTATTTTTTATACAAATAGAAACGAAATTCGTTTCTCCGTGTACAACAGATCATAGTCTCGGGTGTGCTTTAGCTAAACCGTCTTTATTAGTATTCAATTAAGGTTTCTTTTGTGTATGTGTTTTTGTGAAACTGTATTCCGAATTAAAGGTAAACTCATTTCGATTTGGAAAAACGTCTTATGAAGGCTTACTCGAATAAAAACAATTTTAATTAACCACTTCTAGATCATAATTTTCAGATCAATTTCATAAAATATCAATCGTTCCATATTCGCGCACGTATGATGGAAATCATATCCGACATACATGTTATTCTCACAACATCATTATCGTAGCGTTAAAGTTTTACGTGATTTATTTAATATTACGAGAAATTTCTACCGTTCGCCTTCGACGAACTAAACAACAATTAATTACACAACAATTATCACACGCAATTAACTAAACAACAAATAACAATTTAGAAATAGGCAGCGGCTTGACTCTGCCCCTGGCATTGCTGACGTCCATGGGTGACGGTAACCACTCACCACCAGGTGGGCCGTATGCTCGTCTCCCTATACGGCAATAAAAAATAAAGAAAAATTAAAAATATAAGGACAATTAAAAAAAATCGACGCTGAAAGAATGGCACGATAAACATTTTAAATTAAAATTAAGTTAACTATGCTCCCCAAAAACAATTATTTGAGAATTGAATCCATTAACATCGTTCGTACTTTCCTATATATAAAAAAATCGTACGCTAGTTTTAACGTTCAATGATTTTCTAGAATGAACAGCGGAGGTTGTATTGTCAAAAGTTTAAATCCATTGACCCCGGGAGACCATTACTTCAAACCCCAGATTTGATCGCCTTGGTTATCGCTTTTGCAGCATGTGTGGGGGATGAAGAGCGAGGTGGAGTGGAATCTGAGCTTCATAGAGCATCAGCACTGATATTTATAGCATCTAAATAGCGATCCACTTGCAATATCTTAAGTGATTTTGCAACATGATAGCTGTGATATAAGTGCTTTATACCGGCATGTGTTAAAAGATTTCGTGATTAGGATGCTCACATCTAGAACCACACTTCTCAAGGCCTCGACGCGACGGTAAGTTTAATACACAAAACGGACGATCACTTGAGGACCCGGCCATGATCTTAAAATAAAATGGTTCCGTATTAAATCTACATTACACCATTTGTAATTTAAAATATTCAAGTTCCAAAAAAAAAGAGGAATAATGGAGATTCGACTACAAGTCTCTAAGGCACATATAACGTTTCCCTAAACATCAGGTAGAAAAAGATTGTAACTCAAAAGGGCGTAGACGAATTTATACAATACAACCTCAATAAACAAGTTTCAACGTCTCAAACACTCGTGGTACTTGTCTACAGCATCGTTGGACCTCTTTATGACTTGTTTGTGAAGGTGGTTCAGTTTTCTTCTTGCATGAAGCACTAGGTCCTTGTAGGAGCGGCGGGAGTGCTGCATGTCCTCCCGGACGCGGTGGATCTCCTCCAGAGCTTGGCGTCTCCAGCGCTTCACCCGAGGTATTGTCTGAGCAGTTGATATTAATTAGCCCACCTTGGAGCTTATTTCTTAACACCTGGTGTTAAGTGGTTACTGGAGCCAATAGACGTCTACAACGTAAATGCGTCACCCACCTTGGGATATAAGTTCTGAGGTCTCAAGTAAAGTTCGAATGGTTGCCCTACCCTTCAAACTGAAACGCATTACTGCTTCACGGCAGAAATAGGCAGTTTGGTGTTAGCTACCCATGCGGACTCACAATAAGTCCTATCACCAGTAAAACGAACTAAACGCCATAGACGCTATAATGTTACCAATAGATCAGTCTGCCATAAATTAGTTTGTTCGTCCAACACCTCTTCTATTCAACTGCTAAAATAAGTGGAAATCTGTGCTGCGACAGGAGACGGTCCAGACAAGAAGCCAGCCATTAATGATGTTTAAAATAACAGAACTTTACTGTGGGCTTAATCACTCCCTCGCCTGGAGACATTAGGCCGAATTCGATTGTATTGTATCATGTATGCGGCAGAAATAGACAGGATGGGGGTATATTGTTGTAGTTGTAGTCCTAAGGTACCCCGCTGGTACATAGCGGCCCTCACAAGCTGTCTCCATTATGTCTTACGCTTGTTCTTTAACATCTCTTCAGGTTAGGCTGGCAGTCCTATCTGGCTCTCCATGGTGCGTCTCTCAGGTCGCGCCCTGGTCTTCTCCTGCCATCCATTTGGCACTCAAAGGCGATCAATGCTGCTATGGGTTCATTACGAGCTCAGAATACAGCAGGGACGTAAATTTATAAATGCCACCATACCTTCATCGTGGAAGTCGTTCGTAAAAGCCATTGTCTTGTGCATTTCGCAAATCGTTATCTTGAGATCTATGTCCCGGTATATTCGCATCATTCGATACGAGCAGACCGGCTGTTTTAGTTATTGGGTCAAGGTCACTTCCAGAAATTTATCTCATGGAGACCCGCGTGAATGGGCCGCTTTGATTGGAGTCGTGGGGTGCGTGCCAACACTTTTAGTTTCAATAAAACGCCATAATAAGCTACTGACGCATTTAACTTTGGCGATCTCCTTAATAACACTCTAATAATAGATCAATTAAAATGTAGTTTTAAGAAAATCGGAAACCGAATTAATATCTAGTGGTAGGGCGATATGGGAGCCAGCACGGGTCGGTGGCACTGTCCTACCTCTTGATGCTACGAAGCAGTCGTGCGTTCCAGTTTGAAAGATTGGCATTGACGTTTTAATGTCTATAGACTCTGGTGACTATTCAAGACCAGGTTATTACTGGTGGTAGGACCTCTTGTGAGCCCGCGCGGGTGGGTACCACCACCCTGCCTATTTCTTCCGTGAAGCAGTAATGCGTTTCGGTTTGAAGGGTGGGGCAGCCGTTGTAACTATACTTGAGATCTTAGAACTTATATCTCAAGGTGGGTGGAGCATTTACGCTGTGGATGTCTATGGGTTCCAGTAACCACTTAACACCAGGTGGGCTGTGAGCTTTTACCCACCCATTTAAGCAATAAAAAATAAAAAAAGGTGTAAAGTCGGCTTATCTGTCCATACATCGCAATAGACTAAAGATTACCTCGCAAGAGATGCCGCAATCTCTCACCGCTTTGGTGCACTTCTTCACCAGGGTTTCACTCTGTAAAAAGGAAAATAAGTATTTTATATAAATGCTATAATACCCCCTACTCTCGCTGGGTTATGACCCTGGACGGAGATCGGACGTCGTGTGAAAGAGTCCAGGAGAGTCGTTTAGTGGGCAGGGTCCTAAATTAAATCCCTTGGGCCCATGAAAAAAGAAGGTACGACCGTCCTACGCATTGAGGCAGCAATTGAGACTTCGACCTCATGACTCAAGGTAAGTGAGTGAAATTATTGTCGTGATGTTGAACCGCAATTATCCTACCACCAAATAAAAACACGTTTGTCTCTGTTCGACTTAACTAGTCCTAAACACTGAGTACCTTATTCAAATGCATTCTCATTACGATCATGTGCCCGAGTAGGAACTTGTGATGGTTCTCGCCGCTGAAGCTGGCCGCGCGGCGGGCGTCATTCTGGATCGTACGAATGCGGGAATCGAATTTCGATCGACAATTGGAGTTCTGAAATCAAAGTTGTCAAACTAACATTTAAACTATCTTAACTAGATTGTTTTATTATATCCGTCGAAATATAATAGTGTGTTTCGAACATAAAATGACAAGATTTTTTTTATTGCTTAGACGTGTGGACGAGCCCACAGCCCACCTGGTGTTAAGTGGTTACTGGAGCCCATAGACATCTACAACGTTAATGTGCCATCCACCTTGAGATATAAGTTCTAAGGTCTCAAGTATAGTTACAACGGCTGCTCCACCCTTCAAACCGAAACGCGTTACTGCTTCACGGCAGAAATAGGCAGAGTGGTAGTACCTACCCGTGTGGACTCACAAGAAGTCCTACCACCAGTAATAACCTGGTCTTGAATAGTCACCAGAGTCTATAGACATTAAAACGTCAATGCCAATCTTTCAAACTGGAACGCACGACTGCTTCGTAGCATCAAGAAGTAGGACAGTGCCACCGACCCGTGCTGGCTCCCATATCGCCCTACCACTAGATATTCATTCGGTTTCCGACTTTCTTAAAACTACATTTTACTACCAGTAATTACGCAAATAAAATATTTTAGACCCGTGCGTAAATGTGGAAATTAGGGCGTTCTCCAGTCTTCTCGTTTCTGCGTACCAACACCGGCCATAGAGACAGAGTCCAGTCCTAATACCACCGCTCTGGATTGAACTTCTGTTAAAGATGTTTTCTCGAAAATAATGACAAGAACTTTTTTAAATAAAGCTTGAAATGAGTGAGAGTGGACAGCGAGATTTGGTTTGTGCAATCTATTTTTATCCCGAAGCCTATCATGTGATTTGAAAAGTTCGATCATACTGAAGGCAATAAAAAATACCATAAATAGATTCCATCTTTACGAGATGTTGACATTTTTTTAAAGAACGGACAGGAATTTATTAATGAAAAAAACTTGATAAGTACTTCTTCAGTAATAGTGTTAAAACCTTACCCAATAATCCTTCCTACGCAGTAAATAATTTAAAAACTTACCCATGCCCTATCCGTTACAAATGTTACGAATTAATGCCAAAACACCACGCGGTGTTGTGGTACGAATACCACCAGGATGAGTCATTACGAAGCAAATGAGCGATGACCAAGCCCTTTATTTAGGCTCAGCTTTGGCAAAGTAGCGCTCGTCGTCACATCCGAAAATAATAATTCATAGAAAACTACATAATAATCGGATAATGTACATAAATTGGCAACATTTCCCGAGCCTCGAGGCTGGGGTGATTATCAAATCGGACAAGGTTGCTAGATCTGCCAAAAAATTTCCACTTTATTTGATTTTCAATTCCAGGAATGCGTTAACTCTTGGTAATGCTTTATGGCCTAGCATCATATGGACATTACTTTATAAGAAATCTTTTTCTCCACCTTATCCCACTAGGTGGGGTCGGCATAGCTAATTTTTCTCTTCTATTCTCTTCTATCAGTCGTCATCTCAACACTCACTCCTCTCTCTCTCTCATATCGTCATTCACTCCATTCATGTCTTCATCAGTCGACCTCTTCCCCCTCTACCTTGCACTACCATTTCCATACATCTCCTAGTCACATGCATCTTCCCTCTACGTCATACCACGCTAACCGTCCGTTCTTTAATTTGTTGATTACCGGGGTATCCTATCTCCAAAATATTGTTACATAAGTTGTATCATCATCTCAGCCTGTCTACTGTCCACTGCTGAACATAGGCCTCTCCAACTGATGTCCAGTGCGGCCGGTCCGCAAGTGGCAATGGACCACTAGGTTGTATCAATACTATTAAATATATTATTCAAAAGCCGTGATCTAAGCTTTAAAATCCCACAAACATATCATTTTTTTTGGCAATCGTAACAAGATAAACTGATTAATTTGCCACCAGGGCCCATTGATATGATAGCGCAAATGTGCCACTGCATAGAGATGTGAGGTTGGGGTTTGAATGGTTATTGTAAACCGACTGCCCGCTTGTTATGACGGTTTCGGGCTTCGAAGACTACTAAGTATTACATCAGCCATGAAGTCGCCTGTACAGTTATGCAATGGGCATGGGATCTGACAATTCGAACCGATTCAGACTGCTGATTAGGTTCAATTTAACGGTTATAATATTCTTCATGATTACCTCGCGGCAGAAATAGGCAGGGTGATGGTATCTACGGGCCCGTAATAACCTCATTAATTATGCACATTATTCTTATTTTAATTACACAATTTACTGCTGGTAGAACCTCTTGTGAGTTCGCGCGGGTAGGTACCACCACCCTGCCTATTTCTGCCGTGAAGCAGTAATGCGTTTCGGTTTTGAAGTGTGGGGCAGTTGTTGTAACTATATTTGAGACCTTAGAATTTATCTCTAAAGGTGAGTGGCGCATTTACGTTGTAGATGTCTATGGGCTCCAGTAACCGCTTAACACCAGGTGGGCTGTGAGCTCGTCCACCCATCTAAGCAATAAAAATAAATAAATAAACTTCCCATATTTTCTTACTGTACTTCCGAATTCCTATTCTGGTAACCAGTATAGAGCACCTAGCGGGTATTTAGAGATAGGCACCATCATCACATTTTCTCTGTTAAGCAATTAGGATAGAACAGCGCTTTCACAGTTGAGGACTTTTGTACTCTCTGTTTTGGACCCTCGCGTGTAACGTGCTTTGTGATGATCGCATTATCCTTTTGAACTATGGTAACCATTTTACACGATATAGTAAAAAAGCTCCCAACCAATTCCAATAATTGAATATCTCACTATCGTTTATAAGAGCATCGCTAATCGTACCGATTCCAAACATCATCTCAGAGTGAGAGATTGAACTGGCAAATCGCCCGGGTTAGTTACATAACCCAGACGCGGTCTTGAACGGTGTCCAGTGTCAAGGCAACCGAATGCATTTGAGTTGCATATGAACACGTCATTATTGGGGTGTCCATGAAGCGAATTTTTTTTGGGACAAATCCAGACTTTCTTCCGACTCTAATATCAGTTTGCTCCCGAATAAATTACTTTTATTCATCTATATAGACACGATCTCACAATTCTAGTATGAATAGGCTGGTGGTAAATACTGCGGGTCCTGATTTTGTGTTGAAGGTTATTAGAGCCGTAATATAATTAATAAAAAATTTGACCATAAATATTACAAGGTGAGTTACATCTACATTACGATTGATTTCTATAGGCTCCGGTAGCAACTTAATACCATATGAGTCGTAACTAGTGTACTCTTTTCCGAAAGAATCCAAATCTATATATATAAAAATCGATGTGTGTATCTGGTTTATAGATTTCGAAACGGCAGAACAGATTTCGATGAAATTTCCAGGTAATCTCCAAAATGGCCAAACGGGTGATCTTGTGAAGTTTGGCAGCGATCGGGACAGAGTTAAATCAAATATCGGCCAGCAAATCTCTCCAGGTTTGACCAGAGATTAATTTAAAAAAAACCGGTTGTCATGATAACCTAGTATTATCTAAAATCATGGACACTATCATATCCATGACGTCGGGCCATTGGCATCAACTCAGCATCCATCAATGCCGGCCATCCGTTACGCTGATAAGGTTTGAGATATAGTTGTACTGTTTTAATGTATTAGCACGTAATAACATTCTATATTGTGTGTCTCGTACTCATCAAAGCAACTCTAACTACAATATTCAACCCTGGCATCTTTTTATTTATTTATTTTTATTGCTCAGGAAAGGTAGATGGCAAACGTCCCAGAGGACGCAGTCCCACGAGATGGTCGGATCAAGTACGATCTTCTCTGAGCATCAATTTCCATAATGCCCTTCATGAAGCAAAGGATCGCGGCAGATGGAGGGAAGTCGTATGGGAGAAACTGATGCAGCGGGGGAATCTCGACCCTCAGTAATGAGGAAAACGACGCGAGGAGGAGCTCAGATAGTTGGACGAGCTTACAGTCTACCTGGTGTTAAGTGGTTACTAGAGCCCATAGACATCTACGACGTAAATGTGCCATCTACCTTGAGATAAAGTGTCTCAAGTATAGTTACAACGGCTGCCCCATCCTTCAAACCGAAACGCATTACTGTTTCACGGCAGAAAAAGGCAGGATGGTGGTACCTACCCGCGCGGACCCACAAGAGGTCCTACCACCAGTAAAAGTATAACAGCAATATTTTACTTGTTTACGAATATTAAGCAATGGCGTATCGATCATAATTTCTATAATTAATTAAACATTATTAGCAGCTCACTAAATCAACGTTATACCGCCAACCGGACGCGCCCCTACGTCATACGACCAAAATCATCAAGTGTTTAGAAACAATTCAGGAAAAACATAATATTCTCGGATTATGTTTTCGCAAATATTTCCCTGAGATATTCTCGTTATAACAAACACAATTTTACATTGTAATATTCAAGTTCAATGGTGAATTTGTTTTTAGCTATTTATAAACGCACTTGACTTTGTACTTGTATTAATTACCAAAGGAAATCGTACGAAAGAAAACAATCAAAAGCTTTGATATTCTTTTGATTGCTCTGTTTGGTTTTTTTTTTTCGAATGCATGACAATGTAGTGTCTTAAAACTGGGCAAAATTTTTAAAAGGGGAATATTTTTATTAGTTATTTATGAATCATTAATACATATTTTTATAAATGAAAAATACATTTAAAACTGAGCTGGACCTCTATATTTTTTCTAAAGATAAAAACACTACATACGCTTTGCTATTTTCATCTCTCAGTTAGTAGCAAGTGTGGACCTCCACTTTCTGAATTTTTATAAACATTTTCTTCGTATTTTTCAGTTTTATTTAGTAGGTATATGTATAAATTTATTATAATTTTTAAGCGAAATAACTGTGACACACGGACATATGGATGGTCCTAAATCCATAGAAGCAGTCGCGAAATACTTCTACATTAACACGGTTTTTAATGGAGATTCAAGTTAATTCTTAAGAGAGAAGAAGAGAGAAAGAGAGAGTCTAAATGCTTATGTAATCGAGCTTAAAAAAATATATTCTGATGATGATAATGATGATGTGAATGAACCGGATTAAAAGGGCATTGAGAACGCGGTTTGGACACTAGTCTGTTCAACAGAGGACAAAAAGATTATCGTCTGTGACTAATTATAACTATTTGGCAAGTCTCATTTACCTTTACTTTTATGTACTACAATGTTAAACCAACAACAACAACAACAAGGGTTTCGTCTTACGTTGTCAAATTTAGAAAAAAATAACTATTTGTCATTTGTCTGCACTAGCAATTATTTATCGTATGACCCGGTAGGACATATTAGCTATCACTCAGGAATTGCTTACTATGGCTTTAAAATGCAGGGGGATATAAGGATTTCTGTGCCATCTCTTTCTTTCACGTTTGATTCCCATAAAACTAGATGAAAGTAATAAATTCAGTTTCATATGAAGAAAATATCTGGTTAGCGGAATATTGTTCGGTATCTTTCTCGACAGAGACCTGTGGCTCTTTCGCTGTGCTTAGCATTAAAACAGAGACCTCATTGCTGCAGGGACCACATGCACGTGGAAGGTATATTATATGCGATGGTTTTGTCATGTCTCTAAGAGCTCACCGAGAAGGATTACCTCAGAGTTGCCTCATAAGATCATTTCGTCCATATGACGGCACTCAAGCGGTACTAGAAGCACAAGGAGGTGTGTTTTCAAACCTCTTTCCTATATATATATTTATGTTCACAATTCGCAAAGTTCGCCTTGAAGTACACAAGATAAATTAGTGCTATAAAGTTGCAAGTATAATGAGAAACGAAATTGAATCTATTTCAAAGGCGTTCTCTGAAATAGTTGCATAACACAAAGGGATCTAAACGCAACCAAAGATTACCCATTAAGGATATGACGTCATAGTCTTCAAAGAACCAAAGCCATTACTTGGGTATTATTGCCAATACTCGTGCAGTACAGTGGAACTGAATATAGGTAACCTCCATATGATACCGAAGTGCATATTATCATTACGAGCTGCTGTAGATTAGAGATTGAAACATCTTACAGCTGCCCACGAACCCATGGTCTACATTCAGATGTTCGTCAAATTTAAACTGCTTTAAAAGAATGATTTTTAATTTTTATTGCCGTCACCGTCCACCTTGACACATGAGCTCTAAGAATCAGTTTTAAAACGGCTGCCCCACTGTTCAAACCGAAACTCATTACTGCCTCACGGCAGAAATAGGTACGTGGTATCCGTGTGGGTTCACAAAACGCCCTACCACTAGTAAAACCTTATCTGCTTATTGCTGACTCTTTCTCTTAAGACAAAAGTCTATTAAAAAAAAAAGAGATAAAAATTGCTCCACTCACATAATCAGAGGTAATAACATTGTCAGCGTTCCGTATGGCATCATCGGAGTAGGCTGTGACATTCATCAGGAAAGACTTCAGTTCTTCGCCAGCTATAGCCGTGTACTCAGTGAAGAGCAGCAGAGCGTCCGCCTTCGCTGACATCAACTCCTCGGTCAGCTCTGGAGTGTATCGCTTCTCTATGTCAGCGTCTTCGTCCAGGGTCTGGTTGCTTTGATCGGTCACGTCCACCCATAGCAAGTCCTGAAACGCAAATATTTCTGCTGTATTTCCGTACTCAGTTGAGGGCCTTGTGGTGTTGTGTGGATAGAGGGTATAAGACCAGGCACGGCAGATCACCGTGACGTCAGCCCTGAAGGGTCCCGTCGACGAGTTCACAAGAAGGGCCGCGGTAACAACAACAACAACAACAAGGGTTTCGTATTTCGTTGTCAAATTTAGAAAAAAATAAACTATTTGTCATTTGTCTGTACTAGCAGATTTTCAATCTATAATCTATATATATAAAATGAATTGCTGTTCATTAGTCTCGCTAAAAGGCGAGAACGGCTGGACCGATTTGGCTAATTTTGGTCTTAAATTATTTGTGGAAGTTCAGAGAAGGTTTAAAAGGTAGATGAAAAAAGGTAGATATGAAAATGCTCGGAATTAAATAAAAATAACAATTTTGTTTTTTCTTTGATGTGTGTGTCTCTCGTCGGATGGATTCCTTTTGTTTGTTATAAGTTTATTTTATACAAAAGCTTAGGTCTTTTATTTATCGATTGAGGCACTATGAAGTCAGCCGAGTCAACTAGTTATTACATAAATTTTGGGATAAAATCGAATGAAACGAAATGAGATGAATTACTCAAAACTTAGGTAGACTTTAAGGACGAATCTGACAAGCCCCGATACCAAACGGTTAAAGTTACCATTGTTAAAATCTGAAGTACAAATATTAGGTTTTTTTAATCTTTTTTTATTGCCCTTGTAGGCACACGAGCATACGGCTCACCTGATCGTGAGTTTTTACCGTCGCCCATGGACTACAGCAATGCCGAGGGCAGAGCCAAGCCGCTGCTTACCGTTAACTAGTCTCCACAAGCCTCGTTTGAAGAAGGACATGTCACAGCGCTCGGGAAACAATTTAACAATTACGCTGCACGCATTCCCGTTAAAAAATTCCCAAGAACATCTGACAATGGTTCCAAAAGGGCCAAAAAAATTTTTTTTAAAACAAAAATGAACATGTAATGAATATTCCACATCCAATATCTTAAGTCGGGTAACAGCATTCACTTTGAGCAGCCTGTGGACT
Source organism: Bombyx mandarina (assembly GCF_030267445.1). Classification (NCBI taxonomy): domain Eukaryota; kingdom Metazoa; phylum Arthropoda; class Insecta; order Lepidoptera; family Bombycidae; genus Bombyx; species Bombyx mandarina. Next base: position 1,352,593 of record NC_143213.1, read on the forward strand.
CCAATTAACAGGCTGACACAGGACCGTCACCAAAAAAATACATTTACAATCACAATTCAACAAATATTATTCATCCATGCCTAAGGGACGTAGCCAGTCCATATAACACAAAAACGCTATAACCACGTGTATATTTGGCGTAATCATGCTTTTTAACGACACCATAAAGAAAATTTAAACTGGCTGTGACGCGAAATTTTAATTCCATACGTTCAAGGCTCATCAAAATCAAGTTTATTAACATCAGTACGGTTTTTTTTAACTAACTATTGGCTGGTAGCTGGGCTATTCCAGCTACTTGCGGACGGGTAGGTGAAATTACGGGCACAACCTGAGAGAGCTGCTAACACTAGCCCTAGTATTAGTAGTAGTGCTTCGCAGAATCTACCGTCGGATCGGAATCGCGACCCACTGAGAGGATCTGGCGAGAAATTCAATGGACTGTGTTACTGGAGATCGATTGGAGAGTCTTACAATATATGGGACAGTAAAAACAGCATGGTTCGTGATCAAAAGATCTTGTCTGCTCGAGGAGACGAGGTGAGGATATGCTCATTGACACCATCAGCTTTCCTTTTTTTGATGCTCTAAATGTGCAGGCGAGCTCAATGTCCACTTAGTGTTAGGTGCTCACCGTCACTAAAGGATATGAGCTATGTCAATCCGCTGCCTAGTTAATATCATTCAAGCCTCGTTTGAAGAAGAATACGTTTAAGAGTAAGGGTCAAAATGTATCTTCCACATACACCGTGGACTAACCAACACTCACTTTGTGGTAAAAAGGATTGATGGAAGCATCTCAAACTTCCTACCTATGCTGATAACCTTGAGAGGCTATTTCAGCTTCGCCCTAACATGTAGATGAGCTCACGGGGCTCAAACCGGAATGTTGCTAACACTGGCCCTAGCAAGAGCAGTGCTTCGCAGAATCTACCACTAAATCGGAAACGCAACCCACTGAGAAGATCCTCTAACCTGACGACGTTGCTAACATTAGCCCTAGCAAGAATCTACCACCATATTGGAAACGCGGCCCAATGAGAAGATCCGGCGAGAAACTCAGTGGGCCGTGTCTATGGGTTAATTCGCTCGCCGAGCCTTTCATCGCAAGCGACGGGTTCGACGAGGACGGTGACCGGTGCTTGTGGTACCTAAAAGTACCGTTAATGGATCGGGAGGATCCGTAATGACGTGTTTTGGGCAACGTCGACAAACGGACCGATGCAACTTAGTAGCTATTGCTAAGGAAAATCTTTCAACTTGCAGGCAATATCGCTCCGTAGTCTTAGTCAATGATGTTCGTACCATTATTTATACTATTAGCTTATGAAAAAAACAGAACAGAATTCTCTTGTCAAGGCCCGCTGTTGTCCTATTAACAATATAATAAATTTATTTTCATATCCACGATGTAATATCGTATTAATCACGATCGGTAATTAAACCGTGCCAAGGCTGGATATTGGAGATTCGCAAAAAATATATATATTTTATGTTTGACGCACAGTTGATTTGATTAGCTGTTCTCATTGATCTTTGGTGTGGGGGATATCTTAAGGTTCTTAGTAGGTGGTTTCACTAATTTAATGATTGAAATTCATCATTCTGCCGAAGCCATGTTGCTTGAACCCTTTGGAATTTGGTAGTCTGGGTAGAACCACTTATTCATTGGAACTATTTAAAACCTGATAGGCTTAATAACAAACATCATCAATGTCACTAACTGCCAAGTGACTCCCAAGTGCTCAAATATATTAAGTGTATAATCTATGCCCAGTGAAGTAAGCATTCGTTTTCGTTTTCCAGAGACATTTTATCTCACGAAAAATTGTTTTCACCAATCGGTAACATTGCCTTTTAGCCATGTCAGTTACTTATTGTTTATTAATCTTTTCGATAAAATAAAGAGGTAGCTTTTTAAGAGAATTCTCAATTCTGCACAAGGTACTTTGAGAAATTATAAGGATTAATAAACTACTATATCACACATTAATATTTAAAGAAACATTAAATAGAAAAGTCTAAGCACGATTCCATGTTCCCACCAACAAGTTGCGACATTATCTAACTCGCAATGTTACCAGCACAATATGAAGGAAACCTTTTTTTCTCTTTCTAAAATTTACAATCACATTTCGTGAAGAGCATTCAAAAATTTTAACGACATTTAGTCAGCTGTGTCTTTATTTATTTAGTGAGTCGCACTAACAAGGTGATCACCAAATCAGAGCTACTGTAAAATGGACACATTCAGTATTATAAGTACAGAATCATGACCTTCTAAGCAATGAAACTGTATTCTGCGCACAAATATTGAAAGATTCCCTCGACACGTCAAATTTATCGATATATTTTTAGGTCATCTCTAGTCGGAGCAGTTATTTTAGTGATGTCACAAAGGAAATAGTAAAATGTTTTATGCTAAAATAAACATTACGCGTGTACGTACGTAAATACGTTCTTATGCACGGGTTATGATTTACAATTATTTTTCATGCCAATTCTTCGGCACGAGTGTTGGCAGTTTATTTAATGGCTGTTTGAAGTTAATGCTCGGTCCGGCTGGCTTCGGTATACAAGATTGAAGCCACCATGCCGCATAGCATCTGGTTTTTGGCCAGAACGCGAGAAGAGGAATTGTGTGAATTGTTTTGATGTTGTTAATTTAACGTTTCTTCAGATTTAAACATGTATTAACTGTTTAGCGTCTGTGAAAGTGCATAAGTGTGCAAAAATTAAACAGTTGCTGAACGTGAGTTCCCCCAAAAATCCCACTAAATTCCTAAAAAAGTTCCCACCATTTTACTGAAAGATTATTTCACTCATCTCATCTCGTTTCAATCCGATTTATTTAATTTTATCCCAATTGATTAAAATATCAAATGAATCAGCTTAATTTCGCTCGACTTTCCATATAACAGAATAATGAAATAAATGGTTTTTTTTTCAAACTTCAGTATGGCGTTTTCGCCCTACCTATTCGCCTTGGGGCTGTTTCAGCTACGCGCGGACGGGTAGGTGAGCTCACGGGCTCAAACTGAGAGAACTTCCTTACACTAGCCCTAGCAACAGCAGTGCTTCGCTGAATCTACCACCGGATCGGAATCGCGACCTGCTGAGAAAACCAGCGAGAAACTCAGTGGGTTAATATGGAATCGCAAGAGGCCGATTGACATACTTAAAAAAATAAGAAGTGCGTCCATAATTCTGTGGGCTGTAAACTAGTCTGCCCATACAACCATAGCTATCTGTGGCGGGTAGCCATCACAGAACACAAGATATTTGACAGGTGCCTGCATCTCGCTTACGACATTTTCAAGATAAGTTTACATACATACAAGTTCCGAACAACAACAGACCGTTGGTCTACCAAGCAACGACACCCGTTCGGTGGAAGATCCATAATAATAGGTTGGGGAAAAAGACTTTTCCCATTATAGTACGTATGAACTTGTAATAAAATCTCTTTGGCTATATTATTTGTATCTGGCTGGTTTTGGTATCATTAAAAGTTTAAATTTTAAAGAAGATAATTCCAAATTCAAATTAGGAAAATGTGTGATTTTTATTTATTTTTCGTACTGTCAAGATGAGTGAATCTAATGAAGAAATTCGATACATTTTAATAACATTAATGTTAATATACATTGACAATATATTGAGAGTCCGAAATATGCGTTGATTTTTTAAGTCAAAATATTTTTTACTAATGCTATTAATGTACTCCAATATGGCCGGTGTCGATACGAACATATGCTGCATACCTGTGTATGTTAGTAAACACATTCCATTCTTATCAATGTTTTATCTGAGCATCACTTTATCTAATCGGTAGTCAAGAATTCTTATTTAAGTATATAACTATTTGTTGTTTCTCTAACATTTTGTTTTCCAACATGTAAAATTAGAGCTATTTTTAACTGCGTATTGGAGTAAAGAGAAAAACAAGAGAATGACCAGAACTCTGAGACGCATTGGCCCAATCTCATTTGCTCTGGAATGGCGGCTATCGTCATCATCATCATCAACAGCCCACAGTCGTCCACTGCTGGACATAGGCCTCTCCCAATCTACACCTATATTGCCCTTAAAATAAAATAAAACATATTAATTTGCACGATTGTAAGTAGCATTTTGATTGATGTAGGAAGGTATATCTTGCCTAGATTTGGCATTAAATACGTCATACGTTTTGCTTTGAAGACGGGCGGTTATACAATGAAATTGGAACATCGACCTCAACATCAAGGATGCACATGGATCTACAATCCTAAGTGGGCTTTCTTCGTGCAAGAAAAACAGAATATACGATTTGTATTAGCAGGAAGAAAGAGGGAAAACAACACACATCGAATCCTAAAACATCATAAGCCGAATAACTCGTAAATAAATGTGTTATGTAAACGAATCGAACCCGATTGCCGCGCAAGGCCACTGCTGTGTCATCGGAGGTAATGTCTTCACGGTGCAATTAGTTTTATGTGCATCGCTCAAACGCTTTGTTTAGCTGTGTCGCTATTTAACCCACCTGTGGCACAAATAAAGCAGAGCTTCGCTTAAAACAGTTAATTCATATGATTACTGGATTATTAATCTTAAATTTTTTTTTATGGGTGGACGAGCTCACAGCCCACCTGGTGTTAAGTGGTTACTGGAGCCCATAGACATCTACAACGTAAATGCGCCACCCACCTTGAATAAGAAAGAATTTGTTTGCTGTTGACAAGGTGACAAGATGACAAAGAAAAGGTGAATAAAATTAATGAATGAATAATTAGTTCAGTAATTTAAAAGCATCAAGAATTTTTTACCTTGAGATACCAGTTCTAAGATCTCAAGTATGTTTACAACGGCTGCTCCACCCTTCAAACCGAAACGCATTACTACTTCACGGCAGATATAGGCAGGATTTCTGCTAATCTGGAAATTATCTAGATATACGCGAGTAATCGAACGCCAAATTAGAACGCATCTAAATTTAACACGAATATTCTTTTCGTAATACAAGACGATTTAGTCTGAATTTTTTCTTTAATAAACTAGCCATCTCTAAACATTATTCCGTCAATAGAAAGAGTTTAAGATTTATTTAACCAGTGTCGAACCCAGTGCGTTATAATTGCCCACTAAATCGTACGACACGTCACAATGCGAACGCACTAGAGCACTGGATACACACAGTAAACATGTTTGCTCTGATAACACACGCTCAACAAAGCCCACGTGTGGGGCAAGGTCGCATACCGTAATATGAGACAACTGTATGGAATTCACTGTAATATTTGATATAGGTCACGCAATGTCGACCTTGAGGTAGTTCGGTCTGAAACGTTTCTAATAGACTGAACTGAACTGATGATGATATTTACTGGTGGTAGGACCACTTGTGAGTCCGCGTAGATAAGTACCACCGCCCTGCCTATTTCTGCCGTGAAGCAGTAATGCGTTTCGGTTTGAAGGGCGGGGCAGCCGTTGTAACTATACTTGAGACCTTAGAACTTATATCTCAAGGGGGATGGCGTATTTATGCTGTAGATATCTACGGGCTCCGGTAACCACTTAACAATAGGTGGGCTGTGAGCTCGTCCACCAATCTAAGCAATAAAAAAAAAGAGAAGCATTTCAATTCCATCACTCACTTTGCTGCTCGAGGTAGAAAACTCAATTCCATTTGAAATAGCTCCCCATTAATGCGACATTGAGGATTTGCACCAAAAACACGCTGTGTTAGGCATAAAATCGTACGCAACTCCATTACATTGAATACTCCTTGCATTAAACGCCTTTAGCCCTAACACTAGGAGCAGGCTTAGGGTCCCCGGTAACCGTACTCGTCGAACTCGACAAGGAGTTCGAAGTACAACCTAACTTAAGCATCAACCCACTGAGTTTCTCGCCTGATCCTCTCAGAGAGTCGCGGTTCCGATCCGGTAGTAGATTAATTCACGAAGTAACTACTCATGAGTTGTTAGGTCTCCCTTGGAGGCGCTCGGGCAGTTATTAGCAAATCCCGCCCCTCCTGGCTGAGCTCTTGCTCTGTCCTTGTGAAACTGGAAAGGCCTCCAACCCATCAGTGATCAATCAATTAACAAAAATTCGTACGAAAGCTCCTAGTCCTTCGTCGTGGAAGTCATCTGATTCGATCCACGAATAGTCACGTAATTCGACACAGAGCTTTGCAACCATAAAGCTTTGCCAGCCTTGTGTGCACACGAAAGCCTTCGGGGAGTACGTCTTTTGAATAGTTTAAAAGGTGGTAACTGAATTACATGGTTCTTCACTGCGTATAATAAGAGAAAACAAAATTCAATATTTCAATATACTTAAGGCTTTATCTAATCTGACTGAAGGTATGCATTTTACGTGCACAGTTGACGCAGAGGTCACTAAAGGTTGAATTTTAGATAACGTCTTCACGACTTTGGTTTGCGTCTTGGAATTTCCACATTGAACCAGTTATATCCTGCAGTAAAACCTTGGCTGGGGAAAGTACTACACGTGTTCATAGTTATGTTCAACGTTGGCAGCAGGGAGAGAGGGAGAGAGTGAGAGAAGAAGAGGGAGAGAAAGAGAGGGAGAAAACAAGAAGGAGAAAAATATTGAAACAGATGCGTTAGTATTGCCTTAATCTTCAAAAGTATTACCAAAAGTGTATAATTTCAGCCAGATGCTTTTAAGTTCTTATTTGTCGTTCCTGGGATAGATGCCAAATGTTTACGACCTCATGTCGGTCTCTACGGACGAAATGAAACTAATAGCAAACTTTGGCAGAAGACACGCTGCTACTGTGGATATTCTGCCGGTCAAAGTTACCGTTAGCTCTCTTTCTACTACGTTCGTGGAATGAGAGTCAAGTACAGGGTATCCAAGAAGATCCCAGAGCGACACCCCTATGCTCATTGGCAGTCTGTGGCCGTGAAAATCACCACAAACATTGTTTTACTGCCAAGCACTGCTTACCATATACGCTTTCCTCGAGAGAAGTCTACAGCGGTTGGGGATATCGATTTCCAGTAGAGGGATCCGTCTAGAACACCCCTGGAGTGTCAGTGTTCCTTCCACTAGATACTCCAGAGGCCCGGCTCTGAATCCATAGTATTGATTTGATTCATTGCAGTTTTGTGAGAATAACTCAGTATCTTCGGAACGGCACAGATACGAGAGTCTGTATTTTAATCAATTAGAGTCAATTGCGACATTTAAGCCTTATTGAACACTCCGAACCGGTCATCTCTTCCCTTGGAGGTGAAGCGTGAACTGAGATAACATAATTTTCCCGTAAGCAAATGAAAATGAAAAGACCAATTGTTTACCTAATGAGAATTCGTGCGATATCTAAAAACCTCGCCGAACAAAGGTGTACCGTGAGCTTTGTCTCCTGCTTCATGATCTCACAGTCCCACAGTCCACTGCTGGGCATATGTCTCTTCCAATTCACCTGTAAGTCCTGTCCCCGGCTCTACTCAGGTGTTTCTTAGTGGACACCCTTCGCGAGTCAACCCATTTGCTTTAGTCCGAGTTTTATCCTAATTTGAAATTTATACAGCGCGTAATGCTGGGTTTGGTATTTTTCGAGACGTATTTTAAATTTCTTTACATGAGTAGACAGCGGCATAACTTTTTTTAAATTTTTCGATAGGTGGACGAGCTCACGGTCCACCTGGTGTTAAGTTACCTTCTACAACCTAAATGCCGCCACCCACCTTGAGAAATAAGTTCTAAGGTCTCACTTTTAACTTTACAATCGCTACCCCGCCCTTCAAACCGAAACGCATTACTGCTTCACGGACTCACAAGACGTCTTACCAGTTTTAGCAGTAAAACACACAGTATTTGTTCACAAGTGACTCACGCATGCTCATGAGTACATGTTTATTACGTTCGCATTCTCAGTTTCCACGAGAAAAACTCAAGAAACTTCTGTGACAGATAAGTGCCCATTTCTTTTTTGTTTCTCTGCACACTGTAGCTATACTTGAGATCTTAGAACTTATATCTCAAGGTGGGTAGCGCATTTACGTCGTAGATGTCTATGGGCTTCAGTAACCACTTAGCACCAGGTGGCTGTGAGCTCGTCCACCCATCTAAGCAATAAAAAAAAAACTGAACGCGATAACAGACGTATAAATTATACAAAAAAAACCCGCCAAAAAGAATTAATGATATCGTGTCGTGAATAAATATGATTATATACATTTTTTTCTTAAACACCATCAATTAATGCGTTAAAACGTAAATTGAAAAAACAAGTCGATCAGGTCAGTCAGAAGTCGTTTGTTACAATATTATTTTATATAATTAAACGCAAAACGCAGATGTGTTTTTCACCTACAATTACCCTATAAATAAATAAATAATGTTTGCGGGTTTGTTTTTTCTTTATTGGTACGTTCGCAGATGATACGGTAGATTTGGAATTTTTATTTTGGTTCGCACTTAGAGGGAGCTTCTCGTAATGAAACCATCAAAGGAAGACAGGTGGCGCACGAGAAGAAGGAATAGGAACGCTGGGTGAACGGACTCGCCATCCGCCTGGTCCAATGTGACATGAGGTCTCAACCTCAATCTTATTCTATTCATATAATAATCTGTGTGTATTCTTGGATGTCTTTCCATAAAACCGGCAGTTATTTAACGTATGTGGCTGGTGTTTTTGGGTACCTCAAGCACCTGTTGACGACTAAACTAACCCATAGACACGGCCCACTGAGTTTCTCGCCGGATCTTCTCAGTGGGTGGCGTTTCCGATCCGGTGGTAGATTCTGCGAAGTGCATTATTCTTGCTAGGGCTAATGTTAGCAATATCGTTAGAGCCCCAGCACGAACATCTCGGTCCTACAACATCTTAAAATGGAGAACGCTCAACGCCTGTCTACCACCTGTCTGCAACGCATATACGCTACTTTGGCCACGTTGCCCGCAGAGGTGTAGACAACTTGGAACGTCTGATGGTCACTGGAAAAGTGGAAGGAAAACGTCCTAGAGGCCGGAGCCCCAAAGGTTGGTCCGACCAGATCTTCGAGCAAACCAGTGGACCACTTAGCGCTACACTACACCAGGCAACTGACCGGAACAGATGGAGGCTGGCAGTCGACATGCTGAAACGGAGTCACGATCCTCAGCAATGAGGGAGCAATGGAGAAGAAGGAGAAGAAGACCCCCATGAGCTCACCTACTCGCTCGGTTACGCTGGCATAGCCTCTCAAGTCTACCAGCTTAGGTAAGAAAAAAAATCGGTTGATACAATCACTACTGCTATTCGCAAATAAAACGCTTTATGACAAGCTTGATGATCGGAGACCGTCAGACGCTGAACTCCTGGCGATGTATGAAAAGAAATGAGTTTCAAGCCACTGAAGAAAAGGAAATCTCGCGAAAAATACGAAACGTGTTCACAGGACAGGTATGAAACTTGAACGAGCAGTGAAGAATGCTTTATCTTATCGTATCGTAGTCTAAAAAATCCACAAATAAGATTTTCGTTTTTCGTTGTGAAACACGAAGTTGTGACAAAATAAGATTTGTAAATCTAAATACTGGTTGAGAGTGTGGAGTGAACAAACGGGAAAGTACCATCCCGACTCGCTTCTGCCACCAAGCAGACGCGCAATACGATTTCAAGGCCTGTAATGTCTAAGGATTTTTAAGACCGCTAATTTTTTTTTTATTGCTTAGTTCGGTGGACGAGCTCACAGCCCACCTGATGTTAAGTAGTTACTGGAGCCCATGGACATCTACAACGTAAATGCGCCACCCACCTTGAGATATAAGTTCTAAGGTCTCAGTATAGTTACAACGACTGCCCCACCCTTCAAACCGAAACGCATTACTGGTTCGTGGCATAAATAGGCGGGGTGGTGGTACCTACCCGTGTGGACTCACAAGAGGTCCTACCACCAGTAAACCTATCAACTAGGAATGGCGATCAGTCAGACCCGTCAGCTCACAATATTATGTCTAGCCAGCTTTAATTACAAAAGCATTTCATATTTTAACTACGTACAAAAACGCTGTAAGCTGAAGATAACAATAAACACATCACTAAAGTATCATTTCATTGCACCTACCACTATTTACTCTGCACTACCTTTGGTTGACTGGTAGAGAATGCCTTAGGCATTAAGTACGCCAATATACATTTTACATGAAGTGTAATAAATAAATACATAAATAAATAAATAAATAACTAAATTAATTAATTAATTAAATAAAGTAAAAATTAAATAAAATATCAACTGTCGCGCAAGCTACTAAATGAAAGTAAACAAAAAAAAATACAATAAGAATTTAACCCAAAAATAATAATAATAATAAATTCTAATGAATATACTGAATCGAGCACTGAACAAAATAAATATTTCCGAATTAAAACTTCCGAATAAAAAGAAAAACAAAACCTTCATAATATGATTATATTAATGTCATACAATATAGCCGCCTCGGCGTTAACGAAAACTCAAAACGATTGAAAGGAAAACCGAATAACTGAACAAGAAACACGTTAACCAAAAAAAAAAAAACCACGGACCAAACATTTCAGCTTCAGCCTCTAACTTTCCCCGATATTTTATAGACAACGTCACTAAATACGCATTTTAATCGAGATAATTAATTAATAAAATTATTTTTCACTCTCGCACACACAAACACACACCTGAGAACGAACTATCTGTCCGCACGTCAGTAGCAGAAGGCACGAGATATATCCCCGCGCTCCCATCGTGAACTGCACTAGTGTTTAGATGTGATCTATGTACCGCACTGCACCGGCCGACTGTTTCGATTCTCTTTCAAGAAATGCATCGCTCGCCATTACACGTCCGATATATAAACATTTCAATTTAGGTATCTATACTAATATTATAAAGCTGAAGAGTCTGTTTGTTTGAACGCGCTAATCTCAGGAACTGCTGGTCCGATTTGAAAAATTCTTTCAGTATTAGATAGCCCGTTTATTGAGGAAGGCTATATAACATCACGCTAAGATCAATACAAGCGGAGCGCTAATAAATAATGTTTCAAAATCGGGGTTTTTTTCCCTTTTGAGAGCTTCCGACGCGTGCGCTGCGAAAAACGGTTAAAGTTTCGCTAAAATAATGTATGACAGAATTGTTCCCCTTTAAAATATCTAAAAAAAAGTCCGGGACAGCATATGTCTATATGTTAAGGTTGGCTCATTATAACGTTTGCTTGATACGATCTTATCCTTTAGAACAATAAATATTAAGAAATTTATAAAAAAAAAACAGCTTCAGAGATTTGCATATAAAAATGCACTTAGAAATATACAAAAATTATTGTCTTCAGACAAATAAACTTAGAAAATCAAGAAAAATTTACTCATAATAAAATGTAATATTTAATTTACTGAATAGTTCTGCTCATTCCATTGCTGTATCTGCAAATTAAAAAAAAAAAAAACTTGGTACACCTTTTTACGAAAATTACGCGGACGGAGGAGTATGTAATTTCCCACACTTATAGAGAATATAGTGAGGGAGTGCAGAATGCTATTTTTTTTTAATTATGCCTAAAAAATATATTAAACCAATTAAAGAAACATGACACACACTACTGTGTATTTGACACACACACACACACACGCATATAATATACCCTTCGTTTACTGTCAAACTTTTGTTATTGCCTAAAGTCTATGGTCAAATTGAGAATAAATTAATATTGTTTGTCTTTAATATTATTTTTCTGTAATGCAAAATCTGTGATTATAGGAAGCAAAATAATAGTTTTTTGCAATAGAACCATAATAATGTTCAAACTTATAATTTCAACTAATTATAGTCGAATTTTGACTACCAAGGGACTACTATATGTGTAATATTATGTATACTGTAAAACAAAATGTTTCTGTGTTATAATTTTCAGGGTCATCACGCTTTAGGGACAATTTTGTTGTCACGCTTGAACGTGGCACATAGTGTCCCTAACTCAGTTCAATGTATAAGCAGTTTCTTCAGAATCTGTAGTATAATCGAAAATAAATAAAATTAAAAAATGATCCAGAAACACCTTTAGGAACATAAGTTAGAATGCTCATGATTAAAAATAAGACTTCAAATTCTGTTAGTTTAAATGCAATAAGGTGATTAATTACTATGCGAAAGTAAATTATCCCAATATAATAATGATTACTACGAGTATATTTAATTATAGACCCGGGAAGTAAATAAAAAATATATTATCGTATAAATGTGATTTTTCGAAAAAGGTACATCCGAACATAACATAGGAGATTCGTTATACTTTACAATGGAAACATCGACCTCATGTCCCAAAGTATGTTATCCCTATCCATCATCATGCCCGTGGACCTCAAATTTACTGGAGGAAGGTATGTGGTGACCTCGCACAGAATCACGATCAGACACCACATTTTTCAGCGATGCAACGAAATATGGACATATTACTTGTAAAACATCATAATATTTAGACGCATATGTAAATTATTGTTATACAGTTAGACTTTTCTCGAGCAAAAGAATTATATATTCAAAACGCCCGTTCTATCCATCAAATAATTTGGACGCCTGATTTTAAAAGTTTTTTTTTTATGGCTTAGATGGGTGGACGAGCTCACAGCCCACCTGGTATTAAGTAGTTACTGGAGCCGATAAACATCTACAACGTAAATGCGCCACCCACCTTGAGATATAAGTTCTAAGGTCTCAGTATAGTTACAACGGCTGCCCCGCCCTTCAAACCGAAACGCGTTACTGCTTCACGGCAGAAATGAGCAGGGTGGTGGTACCTACCCGTGCGGACTCACAAGAGGTCCTACCACCAGTGAAACAAAAGAACGAGTATTTTCATACAACTGTTCTTTTTTCCCTCCAAAATTTTCCTTTAAATGATTAACGTCCTATTGAAAAATGTAGCCCTAAATTAGTTACACTTTATTGCATTACACATTACATAATATATTACGGGCATGCACCATAAAATACTCAAGATGTCAAATAAAGATTGGCAGTAAAATATTTACATAATATGTATTATGTATGAAGCATTCATATATATCTAAAAATACCTTATATACAATGTCATTGTGAATGCAACAACATAATTTTATGTTACTCAATCTATATTGGTCAATATAGACCCAGAGATCGTTACCGAGTCGCATACAATGGAATTATTTTGTTCACAACGGCGCTATTAATGAAAATGAGATAATTTCAAAATCGCTCATGCAAAAAAATAAAATTTTAGCGCGAATTGGAATGAGTACTGAAAAAATATGGTTGAAATTCTTTAGTCTGGTAACATTATCAGGCTGACCCGGTTTATTTTAAACAAGGAAGAACTTAAATTTATGGAGTACACATGTTAAGCAGAACTCTTTACAGAACCCGGTAGCTAAGTCCTAAGCTGTGAGAGAATAGGTGAAGATAATTGGACGGTAAAATCAAGGGTAGTAAAAGAAATACAATTATTTTATTCAGCTTATCGTTGGGTACATATGCGTTTTATTTATAAAATATAGAATGTATAAATTGGTGATTTTGATGGAGCTTGCCGTTTAAACCTTATGTACATTTTATTGCCGGCATGAGTACATATGCATGTAGGATACTGCTTAATTATGTCGCGAAACATACGTGTCCTAATTCCCAGGTTGGGCAAGTGCTAGGCCTAAAATTTCAAAAATTTAAAAAAAAAAACAAAAAAATTCGTGTCGCCGCGCCGGTCCGGCGTTTGGGTGACGGCGGGATGGATGTAATATGCTCTGCGTAAGCCCTGTCCCGCCGTCTCAGTAACTCCGACTGGGCTCCGGCCCGGTCCGGGGTAGGGCGCCGGCTGTTTTGTGGTGCGTCAATTATTCTGATATCTACAAGCCCAATTAAACCTTTAACGCCAGGAGAGCTGCGAGCACGTTAGCCTGTCCAGAGCAATAACAGAAAAATGGACAGAAAACTTTGTCTACTGACGTCATAACCTCAATGAATAGTCAATGAGATACACATCAGGATTGGCTTTTTTTTAAGAAGAACGGATTACTGGTGGCCTGGAAGTTTTTCCAGTTTCACCAGGACAGGTAGGCGAGTACAGGCTCTGCTAAGAGGGGTGAGATTTGCTAACAGCTAACAGCTAGAAGATCGATCTCTTCTGAACAAGAGATCCAGCTCGGATCGGAATCGTTACCCTCTGAGAAGATCCGGCGAGAAACTCAGAGAGCTGATGTATGGGTTAAGTTGCACGTTTATCTCTATCCCGAGTTCGAAGAGTATGGTTACGAGGGTCCCTTAGCCTGCTCCTAGAGCTGAAGGCGTCTAATGATAGAGTTAGTGGACATGATGGATCCGTAGGGACGTGTCTAGGGCGTCGACTGTGGTCCAATAATTCAAAACTTGTATATATCTTGAGAATGTCGTAAGCGAGATTCAGGCATCTGTGAAATGTCTTCTGTTGTATGATGGCTACCCGCCTTTTTTTGTCAGGAGGAAATCGCCGGACTTCCGCCCTTCACTGGGGATGGAGGGCGGGGCATGTCGGAGTCGAACCGACCAAAACCTCCTGTGTCTCAACAACCAACGTCCAAACCTCGCATGAGACAAAACTCATGAAAAGGCAAAGGGGGGAAAGTGAAGCGTTTAGTGCGGAGCACATCTCTCCCATCACCCTCCCCCTCGGGACGCCGGACTGGCGGTCGTCGGCGCCACGACCACCAGCCCTCTCGGTCGGCAGGCTATCCGAAGCCCGCCTAGATGGCGCCGGTTAGAATGGTCTATCCTACGGAATACCCCGCTGGGTCAGAACCAGCGTGGGTTGATGATAGCCGGCCTTCCATCACCCGGATGCTCATGCATAAAACGCGTGCAGAGCAGCTTGCACGTCGTCTTCTTAGGCCCCCTTCGCCGGTCCCCAGGCCGACATGTGAGGGGACCCGAAACACTTAGAGGGCCAGGGCTTGGGCGATATCCGCCTCCCTGGCCCCCGCTCGACGGCGGCGGGCCTGTGCGTCTCTCACGCTCCCCGCCGCCTCCTTCTGCGAGATGGTGCACTCGCAGAACGCCACACGCCTTAACTTCGTTTGAGTAACGGATAGCGATTGCGTAAACCTGTCTTTGGAGTAATAGACGCAACGGTCAATCGTAAAATCGTGATCTGTGAATTTATTTTATGTTGAATTTAGTTGAGGAACATGCCTGCATATGTGTGCATATGTGAGAAGTCTGTAGTCGTCACGATCGACTTGAAACACGCGGTAATTGGTAAATATTGAACATGTAAATATTAAGATTCTTTTATTATTACATACCGGGCTCCGATGAAATCTTACCACCGATAGCCAGAAGAGGAATCAAATTGAATTATATAGAAATCTAAGCACGAACAGATGTCAGCTATTTGATGTTGATTAAAATAGAACCTTAGGCTAAATTAAGACAGTAAAGTTCATGATTGTCCGACCTTATTCTCTGTAGTGATCGTTATGGCATATGAAGCGAAACAGCAGACTAAGCCTAGTCAGAATAAAAAAAATTTTTGTTTATCTACGTATGATTTCCGTTTGAATCAGACGATATTCAATATGATATTTTTTTAGTGAATCCGCGCTGGCGACGTAATGGCATCGTTTAGGTTATTTTTCGTGTAGATAAATGTATTTTCTTAATCATTTAGTAAAATGCAAAAACAGTTGTGTAAACACGTCTGAGTGGAATAGGGCTGGGAAAATTCGTAGTTTGATGTTGTATCGATGTGGTAAATACTAAATGTTTTTCGGGTTACGTGTGCAAGGAAGTTCAGGACCTATCGAATATACAAAAACAGCTTCACCGCTCGTCTCTAGACGAGCAGTGAAGCTGTTTTAATCTCTTAATGTTTAAATCTCTAGATTTAAATGCTAAACTAATTTGTCTTTAATATAAAGCAGACTGCAAGATTTTTTATTTTATTGCCGTATAGGTAGACGAGCATACAGCCCACCTGATGGTGAGTGGTTACCGTCGCTCATGGACTTCAGCAATGTCAGGGGCAGAGTCAAACCCCTGCCTATTGTTAAGTACTCTCCGTAAGCCTCGTTTTGTAGAAGGACATGTCATAGCGCTCGGGAAACACCGTGGAGGGGAGCTCATTCCAGAGTCGGAGGGTACGTGACAAATAAGATCTCTGGAAACGCACTGTGGATGAACGCAGTGGCTCCAGGTAGTATGGATGAACTCTACTCCGGTGGCGGGCGGTGCGATAGTAAAAACGAGATGGTGGTATTGTCTAAAGCAATTTCACACGACACGCACTATATTGACACGGGGAATGTTCATTTTGCTTGCGATTCCTTCATGAAAAACCTACCTTGTTATAGTGTTAATTTCAGTTAATATCGCGCAACCCTAACCTATGAAGGCTATGACATCATACGTTTTCAGTAAATGACTAACAAATTATACGAAACGTACAGACAAACAAATCGTTTGTTTTATTATTCGACCGTGATGATTACTAATCGCTTAGATATTTTAAAAGAAAAATATGACCCATTTTTGGATAGTTTTTTTTTATGAACACAATTACTTGATTGATCATATTTGTGTGTTTGAAGGCGTTTTATAGATAAGTTATTTGGATAGTCTCGTTTTTAATTATGGGCCCATTTTATATAAAAATGTTTTCCGTCCCCAAAAGATTCTTTAGAAAGAGAAAATCGATAAATTTTAATCATTATCTCTATCGCACACGTTACTTAAGTAGCGCGCGACAGAGATGACACTACAAAGCCGAAATTAGCCGATTATCTCTTTCTAAAGGACGATTTGCAATATTTATCGGCGGGCACTGTAACACCACTAATTATTGTATATTGCATTTCCATTGAAGGGGAAGTCAGCTAGCGTAATGCAATGTTTTGAAAATATAATTCCATCTACTTATTGTCTTCGACGCAAAATTTACCGCGAAGCCACATTTCATGGTTTAATGTGATGAAAATACAAAAATTTCCATAATTTTCTACAAGAACAATAAGGCCTTTATATTGTACGGGCAAGTGAACGAAAGGAAAGGACATGTGGTTCGAATGAAGGAGACCCGAATGCCAAGACAATTGCTCTATGGCAAACCAGAGGGCCGCAGAAGTCGTGGCAGACCCAAACTCCGATGGTTGGATGGCGTGGAGTGCGACCTCAAAGTTATCGGTGTCAGGAACTGGAAGGAGAAGGTCCTGAACAGTCTGGAGAGACATACTGGACCAGGCTATACCCAACCTGGGCTGTAAGGTCTAAGATGATGATGAAGTGAACGAAAATTCTATCTGGCGTTTAGCGGTTACCGGAGCCCATAGACGTTAATAACATGAGTTCATTTTTTTGTGACTCGTAAATCCTCGATTACTGGTGGTCCGGAGGCTTTTCCAGTTTCACCAGGACAGGTGGGCGAGCTAAGGCTTAACCAGGAGGGTTTTTGAAATCGTGGTGGCCTAACGGATAAGTCGTCCGGTACATTCGTGTTGAGCGATGCACCGGTGTCCGGAGCCCGCAGACGGGTACCAATTTTTCTTATGAAATACGTACTCAACAAATGTTCACGATTGATTTCCACGGTGAAGGAATAACATCGTGTAATAAAAATGAAACCCGCAAAATTATAATTTGTGTAATTACTGGTGGTAGGACCTCTTTTGAGTCCGCGCGGGTGGGTACCACCACCCTGTCTATTTCTGCCGTGAAGCAGTAATGCGTTTCGGTTTGAAGGGCGGGGCAGCCGTTGTAACTATACTTGAGACCTTAGAACTTATATCTCAAGGTGGGTGGCGCATTTACGTTGTGGATGCCTATGGGCTCCAGTAACCACTTAACACCAGGTGGGCTGTGAGCTCGTCCACCCATCTAAGCAATAAAAAAAAGGGGTGGAATTTGCTAACAGCTGCCCGAGCGCCTCCGAAGGAGACCTAACAACTTAGGAGTAGTTGATTCGCGAATGAATCTACTATCGGATCGGAATCGCAACCCGCTAAGAAGATCCGGCGAAAAACTCAGCAGGCTGATGCATGGGTGAAGTTATACGGTTACCCGGGTCCCTAAACTTTCTCTTAGTGTTAGAGCTGAAGGCGTCTAATGTAACAGTTATTTGGACCTGATGGATATTTCGCAGGTTTGTTGATAAAAATCTATGCGTTCACCGCATTCCACAGCTGCCCATGCAATGACGCATTTATTGCAATAAAGATAATTGCTGAACACGAGTGCATTAAATTCCTTTGATAATAATATTTCTCGGTGTTGTTTATTAATGATGCCTACTTACATGTACTAAGGTACATCCTCATGATGTCGTATTCCTTATTTTTAATGATTTTTTTATTGCATAGATTGGTGGAGGAGCTCACAGCCCACCTGGTTTAAGTTGTTACCGGAGCCCATAGGCATCCACAATGTAAATGCCGCCACCCATCTTGAGATATGAGTTCTAAGGTCTCAGTATAGTTACAACAGCTGCCCCACCCTTAAAACCGAAGCGCATTACTGCTTCACGGCAGAAATAGGCAAGGTGGTGGTACCTACTCGTGCGGACTCACAAGAGGTACTACCACCAGTAATTACGCAAATTATATTTTTTAGTGGTTTCATTTTATTACACGATGTTGGTCCTTCACCGTGGAAGTAATTCGTGATAATCTTTGTAGTACGTATTTTATTAGATAAATTGTTACCCGCCTGCGGGATTCGAACACCGGTACTGGTGGCATCGCTCGATACGAATGTACCTGTCCTCGCCCCTCAAGGCTATCAGAATAGATAAAAAAAAGCATGTAAAACATAAATACAAAACATATTTTAGATTTTCCAAATTTATAATCAATAAATACAAATCGATTTCCCGCCAAGATTTTTGTGCAACAATGACATTTCAGATATTTAATTTTACTTAACACCAACAGATGGCGCTTAACTTTGTTACCAACTCATCCAAACACAGAAGCTTGATACAGGGAAAGAATTAAGAATCCCAAAGCGTAAATGACTAGTACAATATCCATTGCAGTCGCGAAGAAATCTCTCGCAATCTGATCTTGAACTAATCTTCTAAGATTGGCTCGCGCCTTAGTACAGAGCTTGTTCACATGATGAAGGATTATTTCAGCAGTGTTCATGACAGTGCTAAAATTGAATGCCAAACGGTTAAATTTATTAGCACCTATAATTACCAAAAAGATAAGTTAATAATAATATTATCATAAATTGAAACATGAATTTCAGTTCACATTAAGCTAATCTTATCTTGATTTTTTTTGGTTCGACATTATTACTCATTCGTTTATTATAGAATTTATATTGCCACAGTTTTATTTTACAATAAAGTAAGCTATAGATACCGAAGTAAATTTCAATGCGTTAAAATAAGTATTGGAATTTAGAAAACAAACCAATTAAATTTATTACAGCGCCATCTAACGTATTTTAGTGTAACTATTATTTAAGGTTGTTCTCAAGTCAATTTGACTCTCATCTCGTTCTTGAGTAAAATTATAGATGTCTCTGTTACCTGCTTAAAAAATTCAAATTGCAAAATCATAAGTTATGTTAAAATTGAATACCTTGGAGTGCATCTAAGAGTCATGACACAGTTCTGTACACTAAACAGGGGCATCACCAAGGCGACTATGTACCACATGCTGTTGACTCCGGTGCATCGCGACCTGACTGTAGAACGGTGGGTCAGGTCCATCCTGAGGATTGGTGAGTTATTTTTTTTTTTTTTTTTTTTTATTGCTTAGATGGGTGGACGAGCTCACAGCCCACCTGGTGTTAAGTGGTTACTGGAGCCCATAGACATCTACAACGTAAATGCGCCACCCACCATGAGATATAAGTTCTAAGGTCTCAGTATAGTTACAACGGCTACCCCACCCTTCGAACCGAAACGCATTACTGCTTCACGGCGGAAATAAGCGGGGTGGTGGTACCTACCCGTGCGGACTCCCAAGAGGTCCTACCACCAGTGATTAGGCAAATTATAATTTTGCGGGTTTGATTTTTATTACACGATGTTATTCCTTCACCGTGGAAGTCAATCGTGAACATTTCTTGAGTACGTATTTCATTAGAAAAATTGGTACCCGCCTGCGGGATTCGAACACCGGTGCATCGCTACACACGAATGCACCGGACGTCTTATCCTTTAGGTCACGACGACTTCAAGACAGAGACGTGAGTAAGCAGACTGTGTACTAGTAGAAATAAAAATTGTACCCCTAAGGTGTGGATAGCTCTGAAGACGCGCGAAAAAATGGCAAAGACAGACTTGCGTCTTCAAAATATAACCTCAAATTTTAATTATCAAACTTCGCCCTGAAAAGTGTGTGAATGTGAACAGACACTACGAGTACTTTCCTCTGTCTGTCGTCCAAATGTCACGCTGTATAAAAAGTCGCATTGAATACAAGTTCTTTATCATCGTATTTTGCATTAGCTCTGTGTTCTTAGAGCGAATTTTTTAACGTTCTCGACAGCGTAAAAGTTAACTCGAATTTGTATGCAGTTGGAATAATGCCCTTAGCGTTTTTTTTTCTACCTATGCTGATAGCCTTGAGAGACCTAGCCTATTTCAGCTTCTCCTTGACGTGATGCCCTTAGCGGCAAACATTCCAACTCAACTTTTCGCTATCTAGAACGCTATAAAGCTCGCATTAAGCACCCTGTATATCGGTACGTGTAAGGTAAGTAAAGTAAGGTATAGATAGGTATACCTAGTCAGGTCATAAATTCTGTCACATGTTTAATGTAAAATAATTGAAACAAGTTTATTCATTATGTAACCATTTATATACCAAAATGAACTTAACAAAACATAGATTCTTATGACACTAAAGTTTATTCAAAATGACCTCCGTGATTTTGAATACAGGCCTTCAATCTGCGCGGCCAGTCGTCTATCGCAGCACGAACGAGGTCCATGTCAATATCGGCGACTGCCTTAATCAAGGATGTCTTGAGTGACTCCAAATTGGGATGAGGCTTTGAGCACGCCTTTTCCTCCAAGTGTTGCCATATCTTGTAATCTAACGGATTCAAATCTGGACTGGAGGAGGGCCAGTCTTCGTGCCGGATGAAGTCGATTTCGCGCGCCGCCAGCCAGTCTTGTGTGCTCTTCGCTCTATGGAGCTGGCGCCGAATCTTGTTGGGATACCCAGTGCCTGTTATTGAACATGGTATGAGAAACAGGTTCCACAAGGTTCGTCAGGACTGTATTTTGATACACAACTGCATTCGTTTTTACACCTTTCTCACAAAAATGTACCTCTGTTAAGCCCCAATAAGAAACTCCCAACCATACCATGAGCGAGGATGGAAAATGACCTCGTTGGACACGCGGAATACGGTTGCTCGCTTCTTCACTACTGTGTGCGTACACCTTATCATTTTGTTTGTTGTAGCTCTCTTCTACGGTAAAAATTTTTTAATCCGAAAAAAGAATTTTCCGATATTTTTTTCCCGCGTACCGCTTCAACAAAGCGCGGCATCTCTTCAGTCTCAGGTCCATTAGACGAGCATTCAAACGATGTCCTGTTTTTCTTCGATATTCCCGAAGCCCTAAGTCTTCATTTAACACCCTTTTCACAGTGGTTCTGCTTAACCCCATCTGAAGGGCCAACATTTTCTGCTTACGTTTGGGATTTCTTTGAATTCGCGCCTTCACAGCTTTTATCACTGCTCGAGTCCTAACAGACCGAGGGCGACCACTTCTTGACCTGTCATCTACACTAGAGTCTTCATTGTATCGTTTGATGGTACGATAAACGAATCTTTTGGTTATATTCAAATTTTTCAGTATGTTAAAAATTTGAATTGGCGCGTAACCGCAACGATGCAACGCAATAACTGCAACACGGTCTTCTTTAAGCGTCCACTCCATATTTAAAAATGAGTAAAATTCTAAAAGTATACATTTTTATTTTCATGAACAATTCGAAATTCGAATTCTATAAACTTTTTTGTGGCCACCATTCTAAAAGAAAAGTTTTTACTGTGTGACAATACTTATGACCTGACTAGGTATAAGGTAATGCCGAAGTATAAGTTCCTATGTGATGTCACAGACATCCTTTTTTTTAAAACACATTTATAGTTAGTAAACAGACAAAAAGCAAACAAATCTGTTCATCACACAATGTTTGGCCGATGAGGGAATCGAACCCGCGACCCTCGGCGCAACAGTCAGGGGCGCTAACTACTGCACCACCGAGTTAGTTTAAGCATGTATATGTTACGGTAAAGTAGATATTGTGGCAAATGTACGCATTTTCCAATAAATGTGCCATTTGCCTGCTCGTTTGGGTAATGTGCATTCAACTAACATTTACAATTTCAAAGAAGGGAAATGTACATTGAATTCACAATGACCATGTCGTTTTGGTAAATGTGAGCATGGCATACAAAATGCGAAATCGCAAGTACTAGTAATGTGCACTACAACCTACTACTTGTAGTCGTCGTGGCCTAACGGATAAGACGTCCAGTGCATTCGTGTTGAAGCGATGCACCGGTGTTCGAATCCCGCAGGCGGGTACCAATTTTTCTAATGAAATACGTACTCAACAAATGTTCACGATTGACTTCCACGGTGAAGAAATAACATCGTGTAATAAAAATGAAACCCGCAAAATTATAATTTGCGTGATTACTGGTGGTAGGACCTCTTGTGAGTCCGCGCGGGTGGGTACCACCACCCTGCATATTTCTGCCGTGAAGCAGTAATGCGTTTCGGTTTGAAGGGTGGGGCAGCCTTAGTAACTATACTTGAGACCTTAGAACTTGTATCTCAAGGTGGGTGGCGCATTTACGTTATCCATGGACTCCAGTAACCACTTAACACCAGGTGGGCTGTGAGCTCGTCCACCCATCTAAGCAATAAAAAAAAAAAACATATGCAAATAAAGTAGGTATGTTTTGTTTGTCATTAACATTTTTTTTATTAAAATAATTTTCGTTATTAAAGCCTTCTGTGTTATGTTTATTTAAATAAATATTTTTTTACTTACAACAACATTATTAATTTTTTTGTATTCCAACTTTTCTTAAAACATGAAGGTAATATGTAGTATACATTTACCAAAACGTGACGGCAAGAGTACACATTCGCCGGGAAATGTACATATATATTATATTCAGTTCACATATGCCTAACTTTTTGGCAAATGTGCACATTTACTTAATTACTTAATTGTCTATCTCTGCCAGTTGAACGTGTGTGACATGTGTCCGACTATCATTATTACAATCCAAGATGTCCGATCTGACCAAAGTGGTGAGTTTTTTTTAATTTTTTTTTTTATTGCTTAGATGGATGGACGAGCTCACAGCCCACCTGGTGTTAAGTAGTTACTGGAGCCCATAGACATCTACAACGTAAATGCGCCACCCACCTCGAGATATAAGTTCTAAGGTCTCAGTATAGTTACAACGGCTACCCCACCCTTCGAACTGAAACGCATTACTGCTTCAACTACTACTGAGTTAAAGAAGAGTCAAGAAAAAGTGTACACTATTTACATGCTGTCCTGAACCCCAGTGCTTTGGGTCGTTGAGGACTCTTGCGGCCTCATCCATCTGTCCACGTCTCTGCCAAGAGTACTCACATCGTTGGCCAGAATGTGTGACGATGAAGAGCCTGCAACCTATTGGAGAATGAACATTAAGTCCTAGGACTAGCGTATACGTACTAGCAGCCTGCCTATATGCGTTTGTAAACGCGTGCCTATTGCTTTCCGACCTCAAACAAAATGTTACGCCGGTAAGGGTAACACCATCTATCGCCGCATAGCCGAAACGGTTATCAAATAAACTCGTAACGTCAAAAAGGCTCGCGAAGTACAACGCCATCTATTGTCAGATAGCAGAAACACGTATCGAAACTACTCGACTTGCACAGAATGCTCTCGATAAATCTAGGGATGTCGACTATAAAAGCGTTGCAGAGATGGCACGAAGCAGTCAGTAATCGGAACTACTCGAAGCGAAACAGCGATCGGCTCACCTAAGGCGAAGGGGAGGAAGTGAATCGAGAATCTTAAAGTGTTCGTTAAGTGTTCTAACTGATGAATACAGTTTAAGTTTGTGCTTCGGTAATTTTTTTCTTTATCCCGAACCCTAGCGCGTAACAAAAACAATGCAATTCAAAGCGAACAGCTTGTAATTAAGAGAGTTTAGCTATGCCCCATCCGAGCTCCCTAAACGAACAAATAGTCACACAGCAATGCTTACATTCGACTCTGACGTCTCCTGCGTTCCATCATTTCGGATCTCAGTCTCTTCTATTTGACTGGTGCGGTTCTGTATCGCGAAACCACCATCGGAGCTCTCGCCATGAATGTTTCTTCGACGAAAACGATCATCATAATAATTTCTTGTATATCGCAAAGACATTGAAACGTTTCTGTTCAACCCTGAAATCAAGTCAACGCATCATGTTTAAGAGTCATTACGGATCCTCTCGATCCATGAACGGTGCTTTTAGGTGACTCAAGCACTGGTCACCGTCCTCGCCGAACCCGTCGTTTGCGACGAAGGTCTCGGCGTGTAAATTAACTTATAGACACAGCCCACTGAGTTCCTCGCCGGATCTTCTCAGTGGGTCGCGCGTCCGATCCGGTGGTAGATTCTGTGACGCACTGCTCTTGCTAGGGCCAGTGTTAGCAACACTTCCGGTTTGAGCCCCGCGAGCTCACCTACACGTCAAGGCGAAGCTGAAATAGTCTCTCAAGACTTAGTAGAGGTAGAAAAACAATATGCCTATTTAATTAGTCCCTTTTATGTGTCTCGGGTTTAGGGTGCTCTGAAATGACAGCGTCAGTAGGCTTTGAACCGAAATGCATAAATTCTAGTTAGAAATAGGCAAAGTTTGGTTGGTACCTACACGTGCGTGTTCACAATAGGCCCTAAACATCAAAGCTTACTCTAGTTAATATTGGTGATTCGACCTTTATTACACGATGCTATTTTTCATCGAAGTCGTCAGTCAACAAGTGCAATTGCGCAGGGTTTTGTCAGATATTTATTTATGAATTTGGCTTATCAACTTTACATTCATTCATAACTCAAACAATCTTACCTTCAAACTGGCCCGGAAAAGTGTTTAATTATGGTAGAAAAATATTCACATATTTGATTTCATTGTTTGAAAAAATAAACTATCTGAACTGAATAAAATTTTTAGAGTTTCACTGGAATTTTTCTTACATCGACCCGCTGGTATTTACTAATATTTTCTGTACGTCATTGTTAAGAATGTTTGACATGAATGTCAAATAAAAATACTACAAATATTCCTCTTTGTTTACTTATTACTAGAAGAAATTAGTAGAGACCATTGTTCAACAGAATTTCATTGTATTAAATTCCGTAGAAAATAATTATTTTGAATGATTTTAGTTTTAATGAAATACACTTAATGTGTCATGGCGTCCGAAATCATTGATTAAAAATAATAAGTCAATGTCTTTGCCTCAATTGGCAAGTTTCTTTTAAGCCGGTAAGTATGTTTAGAATTCAAACAGATAGTTTAATTAATTACACATTCCGATCTCGTGACTAAATTAACTCAAATTATTTCATCATAAATCTCTTAACACGGAAGCCCGCAGTAAAGTCTACGGGACTACAAAATTAACTTTTTTTTTTGTATATCATACGATTCCTTCAAATGTCAATGTGAAAGGCGCGAACTGTCGATGGCCATTGTTTGAATACGTTTTCAAATTTACGAATGTTCATGACCCCCGTCGCGCCATTATTCGAGGTTGCCAGTGTGAAAAGTTATTATCAAATAATCAATTGAATTCGGTTTTTTTTTTCGTTGATTAGATTATTTAGATACATTTGTCTTTTTTTCTGAAGTAAAAAAAAAAACTAAATGCATAGAACTCGTATCGTCGTTGTCAAACCAAAATCTGCTATGTGTACTTTTTGAGATTTTTACTTTTTGTCCTTTTCGTATAGTTCACAGCCCTATCTACCGTTTAAAAAAAACTGTTATGTGTCTATAGCTTTAATATTTATCTATAGCTTTCATTGGGTATAGTTCTTTAAAATTCACCTTCATATAAAATTTTATACGAAAATGTTTTTACTCGTTAATTCAAATTTTTTTTGGAGTTTACTCCTTTAGAATCGATTTACATATATAGGCCCGGGGTATGAAAATTATGGGGACCAAAATCGTACTAGCATGTCACACGAAATGCGTTATGCGCATGTCACACGAAATGCGCGCCGGGCTGCTGCGCCGGCAGTCCGCCACAAAGCCTCGTACTGATCGCGCGTTTCTCTCATTTTGTATTTTCATATATTTGTTAGTCGTTTGTTTTGTGTCTCGTTAATTTGTTAATAATCTGTAGTGTATCGTGTTGTCGTAATATAGAACTATTTCTCGTATTGTTTCGTTTAATTTTTTATATCCAGTAAACTCCAGTCGTGCGTCGGAGCGGACACACACACTTTTTTTAATTTTTTTTTATTGCTTAGATGGGTGGACGAGCTGACAGCCCACCTGATGTTAAGTGGTTACTGGAGCCCATAGACATCCACAACGTAAATGCGCCACCCACCTTTGAGATACAAGTTCTAAGGTCTCAAGTATAGTAACGATGGCTGCCCCACCCTTCAAACCGAAACGCATTACTGCTTCACGGCAGAAATAGGCAGGGTGGTGGTACCCACCCGCGCGGACTCACAAGAGGTCCTACCACCAGTAATATAGAGTTTTTGCACATTTTAGTTTGACAGTGACGATCATCAATGTTATACCGATCAAGCTCCGGTTTATATTGGCATAACGACGACAGTAAAATCCCTAATATGAGTTTGCACAGCAACAAAGTCATTTCACAACTCTCGCACAATTTACTCAATCGCATTGCGAAAAGAAATTGCTTCATTATGTCAATAAGTGTCAATTGTCACACATCAACTTGATGACTTAATTGTGAGACAACAAAAAGCCTGGATAATAAACGAGAGTTGCCATTACTGAGATTTCGTGGAATTTATTTTTATTTTGAAGTGTTTTTATTGGCTGACAACTTAAAGCAAAGGTGCAGGTACAGCCAATGTGTTTTACCAATGCTGACTTACGGTTTCGAGACGTGGTGCTTCACAAGGGATCTTTTTAGGAAGCTTAGTATTGCGCAGCGAGCTATGGAGAGGGCTACACTTGGTATTTCTCTGCAAGACCGAAATAGAAATGAGGAGATCCATATAAGAACCAAAATTACTGAAATAGACCGTAGGATTAGCAAGCTAAAGTGGCAGTGGGCGGGCCACATATCGCGAAGATAGGACGGCCGATGGGGCAGAAATATCCTCGAGTGTGGACCACGTACTGGCAAGCGCAAGGAATAGCCATCTACCAAATGGACCGAGGACCTAGTGAGAATCGCTGGGTCACGTTGGATGCAGGTGGCAACGGACCAGTCGCACTGGAGATCGATTGGAGGGGCCTATGTTCAGTAATAGACATTGGACAGGCTGAGACGATAATGATGGCGATTTTGAGCTGTGAAGGAAGATGGTAACTATGGTGTTATCGATGGCACGTTGAGTCTATCAGGCTCGATTGGCGATGTTGGTCTTGCTATTACTGGCCAATAGGATTTTGGTAAGTAGATTCAAGGACAGTTGTCAGCGGTCAGTTATCGGTGCTAAGAAGCACCCAAACATACACTGACGAAAATGACAATAGATAGAAATAATACTACGTAACCAAATAATCTATACTATCTATACTAATATTATAAAGAGGAAACATTTGTTTGTTTGTTTGCATTGAATAGGCTCCGAAAGTACTGAACCGATTTGAAAAAAAATTCACTGTTTGGAAGCTACACTATCCCTAAGTTACATAGGCTATAGTCTTTTTTTTAAATTAGGGATTTTTACTAAAACTCCAATAATGTAACCCAAGGTGTAAAAATTTACCTAAAATATTCTTTACATCGCGCGCGCTGCGAAAACTATTGATGATAGAATAAAATAATGTACTTTAACCTGACGCAAATAGAAGGGTTGATTTGCGTGTATTATGATTTATAATTTTGATTTTTATATTAAAGATCCAAGCGAAGCTGGAGCGGGCTGCTAGTGTATAAATAAATAGATGACGATACTCAATACGGGTGTGTTTATAGTTGAACTAGATTAAAATGTATAAAATAAACCGTTTAATGGCGCTAATAGGAAGGAGGAAGAACAGTCTACGAATTAAAACTTCTATTCAACACAAAGTGGATTCACATTAAATGCGAACCATGCTTTATTGAACTAAAGTGTCAATTTCAATTATGACAGATAAGCATTTTTTTCTTCTTTGAAACATCATTCGTCATTCACAGCACGAGTGGGCGTGCAAAATCAAAAATCCATCGAAAGCTGACCGAAAGTGAAACCCGCCAATTTTATTTTTTTAGTCAATCTGTTTTTTTTTTTTGCCTTGGCAACACAGCGGTAGTCGGTGGACCCGCGGCGGGAAGCCTTGCTACCATGACGTTAGGTGTTGATCGATTTTCGATTACTCTAGTATTGTGATTGTGAGCTTTTCGAAGTTTTTGCATAAGACGTCAAGTAACGAAAGACAATTTGATTTCATCCAATCTATTCGCATGCAAGCTTTTTTATTTAAGGATACATTGTAGAGGATGGAAGTTATCATAAATGAAAACAACTTAGCCTTGATCTTGTCCCAATAATTATTAAAAAAAAAAAGTTTTTGCGAACACTAAAAAAAATATATTTCATTCAAAATTGGTAGTACCATAAATGTAGCGAAAAAAATGGCAAAATATATATTGGGTACGTATTTGAAAAAATTATAGTTGTCTCCGGGATTCGAACACCGGCACAGACGCATCGCTCGATACGAATGCACCGCACTTCTTATCCTTTAGGCCACGACGAGCTATTTAAAAAACTGCCCATATGTGATAGTAAAATGTTTTTCAACCCTTTTTATTTACAGACCGGGTCGGTTATAAGCGCTTATTATGTTATTATAAGTGTTTTAAACAAACATCCCGTTTTGATTTTAAACGACTCTATTAAGGGTTGATCTTCAATGTTGAAAGGGTTCGTTCAATTTGAATGCGATTTTGTTCAATCATATGTTGTGTAATGATTTTATTATTGAGCCATTTATTTTGGGTAACTAAAAAATTTCCTCTTTAATTTTACTTGCCGATGCCGATCTCAAGCCCGGATGAGAAAAGAGTAGGGTCAAGTTGAAGTTCGAGCTTTCCATCGTAGAAGAGACAACGCCGAATGTCTGGCGGCAGCTAATTAGCCAGACCCAAATAAGGCTGCAGCGGCCTTGAAGAACTAGATCTCTTCCAAAGACACTGCCGTGGCAGGACGCGGTACCCCACCACGTGTATTTTCCCAAGAAAGTCTCACGAGGCCACGACCCTCAGCATTGAGGACCTGACGACGCGGGCTGCCCAGGACTGATCATTGCGGCGAACCATCAGGCCCATGTCCAGTAGTGGACCTCTATGGGCCTATGTCGGCTGTGACGAATATGTATAGATCTATGATATAATTATTTGTTATGATAGTTTGTTGTTATTGGAAATTTATTGATATATTCCTTTTAATACTGTATAAACTATTATATGTATGTATATATGTATATATATATGTGATTGTGTCTATATATACATACTTTTTTGTGTATATATTTGTAATTTAATATAAATTTCATTGCACCTACCACTATTTATTCTGCACTATCTTTGGTTGACTGGTAGAGAATGCCTTAAGCATTAAGTACGCCAATGTACATTTTACATGAAGTGTAATAAATAAATAGATAAATATATTTCAGAATTTTATAAATTTATGGAAAATTTGGGATATATATTCTATATATGATTTTTTAACGCACAGCTATTTTCCTTTTTTTTTTATTGCTTAGATGTGTGGACGAGCTCACAGCCCACCTGGTGTTAAGTGGTTACTGGAGCCCATAGACATCTACAACGTAAATGCGCCACCCACCTTGAGATACAAGTTGTAAGGTCTCAGTATAGTTACTTAAGCCGTAAACAGCTAAATTCTGAGAAAGTCTAATTAACCCCTACATCCGAAGGTGCGGTCATTAGATGATAAAGTTCGCGTTCAAATTTATGTAAATTAATGTTATTTTAGAAACGGAGCATTCGATTTTGACCCGATGACGCTTTTTCTCAAAAGATTAAGCAATAAAGATGAGCTTTTAACGATCGTTTTAGAAAGTTATAGGGTTTTGTTTGACTTTCGTCTAATATAGAGCTTTTTAGTGTATATATATTTTGAGAAGAGTTGATGGTTTTCTTTTTTAAATTACTTTTTGCCTCTTATTTGTGATTTCATATTATTATTTATTAAACACAAAAAGGTAATGATTATGTAAGGTTAGTAATATAATAGAAAAATAACATGTTATTTAATATAATTTCAGAGTAAAGATAATACTGAAGGGTGAAAGGTGAAAGCTTCAGCGAAATTTTTACAACTTTACAGGAGAGCCAATTAAAGTAAAAAAAATGGGAGTAATGTCATATCAAAAAACTTCATTAGCTATTTCAATCAAGTAACTGTACTTATGTATTATGTAACTATACTTGAGACCTTAGAACTTATATCTCAACGTGGGTGGCGCATTTACGTCGTAAATGTCTATGGACTCCAGTAACCACTTAAAACCAGGTAGGCTGTGAGCTCGTCCACCCATCTAAGCAATAAAAAAAGTAAGCTTAATTGAAGTTCAATTAAAAACATCGGGCATCGTTGATGCTTATATGTAACAAATAAAATGCACATTTAATTATCTTTGTAATTAAATGTCGCTTATTAAGCGGATTTCGCTTAAATGAAATAGTCTTTCACCCCGCAATATTATTTATCTTCTTCTTCTATATATATATAAATGAATTGCTGTTCATTACTGCGCCTTTTTGAGAAGGCGGCACGACATGAGAACCCTCTCATCGTAGCCGCTGGAAACTACATACCCGACCCAGTAGACCGAATGGTAAACCGTCGACGTCGCCCAAAGCACGTCATTACGGATCCTCCTGATCCATTAACGGTGCTTCTAAGCACCACAAGCACCGGTCACCGTCCTGGTCGAACCCGTCGCTTGCGACGAAGGGCTCGACGAGCGAACTAACCCATAGACACAGCTGTTATGTTTGAAATAAATGTTAGTGTGTCACTGGCCGTCTTGAGTATCACTTGTCCCCATACACGCTAACACAACATTGGCGACGAGGTACCCACACTAAAATAAAATAAAAAAATGTCTTTCGGAAATTTAATTAATTTCGATCATAACTCGCAAACTTGGAAGACTTGGAGATGCAGACTCACACAGTGGTTCATCGCGAACGACATTAACGTGGTGAAAGATCCAGCAGGAGTCAAAAGACGAGCCATATTGCTTAGCACACTCAGCGAATCTACCTACAAACTGGCAGCTGATCTCGTGTTGCCTAAAGAAGTTCAAGAAGTACCATACGAAGACATAGTTAGTGCCTTGGATAACCATTTCACTCCAAAATCAGTGGGCTTTGGCGAGCGTCATCATTTTTATGCCGCCACACAACTACCCCAGGAGTCACTATCACAGTGGGCTGCGAGGCTACGAGGTCTCACTTCCCAATGTAACTTCAGCAATGTAGAAGAAGCATTAAGAGATCGATTCATTATGGGTATGCTGCCGGGCGTGGAGAAAGAAAAAATGTACGTGCAGGAGCTGGCCGGGTTGACCTTCGCCAGGGCTGTGGAGCTGACCGAGAGCTTGCGCAGCGCCCGCTCGGCTGCTGCTGCAAGCGCTGCTACCGAGGCTGTCGTTACAGAGCTGTACAAAATAGGCAAACGTTGTCCGACTAGTGTACCTCAAAGTGCAAAAGTGAAGTGTTCCGTGTGTGGTTATTCGAATCACAAAGCCGCGGAGTGTCGTTTTGCGAGTTACACTTGTAGGAAGTGCAACGAAAAAGGGCATTTGCGTAGAATGTGCAAAAGAGTCAGTTATGTTGTAACGGAGGAGAACGATGGAGGTGACGATGACGACGGTAAAGTTTATAACATTCGATCTTTTCGAGGTGAACCATTAATCGAAGCCGTGTGTGTCAATGGTATTAAAATTAACTTTGAGATTGATAGTGGGTCAGCTGTTACCGTTATGTCCCACGATACATATAACGAACATTTTAAAAACATTCCCTTATTAAGCACAAATAAGAAGTTATTAAGTTACTCGGGTGACGAGTTAGGTTGCGCCGGTCGCGCTCAGTTGTTAGTGGAGTGGCGGGGTCGCAACCCTTTTACCGTGTACACCTAGACTTTCTAGGTCCGCTGAATGGTCGGATGTATCTCGTCCTAGTAGACGCGTACTCCAAATGGCTTGAGGTGTACGAGATGGGTTCCACAACTACTAGTGCTGTCATTGAAAGGATGTATGAATACATGTCCAGATACGGATTGCCTCATACGGTAGTAACAGATAACGGCACTAATTTTTGTTCTCAGGAGTTTCTTAGTTTTTGTACACTAAACGGTATATCTCACATAACTTCGCCAGCATACCATCCGGCAAGTAACGGACAAGCCGAAGCTTATGTGAAAATTGCAAAAAAGGGAATTAAAACTTGTTTGTTGAGTAGTACAAATGCTAGGGAAAATAAACTGCGACTATACAAATACGTTTTCGATTATAGAAACTCAATTCACTCGACAACAGGAATGTCTCCGGCACAGTTAGTGTTTGGTCGCAAATTAAGATCACGTTTAGATTTAATGAACCCGCGTTCGCCACCGTCACCTTCATCTGCTTCATTAACTGATTATGTTGCATCTAAACAGTGTACGCAAAGTAAAACGAAAGGAGGGGAAGTTAGAAATTTCGAGCAAGGTCAAGTAATTATGTACAAGAAATATCTTAGTAATAATAAATATACGTGGTGTAAAGGTGTGATAGTAAAGAGAATCGGTAAAAACGTATATATTGTAAAAGACTTTAAATCTTCAATGCAGTTGAAGAGGCACTGTGAGCAGCTCTTTTCGTGCAAAACTAACCATGGTGCCACTCAACCCTGGGACGTTGACTTGAGCAGTTCGATTGCTCCAACCGCTGCTAGTCCGGCGCCGAAGTCGATGTCATCGTCTTGTGAAGATAGTAGCGGCATCGAACTTCACACACACGACGGAGAGAGTGCGAGTCAGGAGGGGAATGAGGAGAGCCGCCGTACAGCGCTCTCTAGTGAATGTGACAAACAGCCGAATCGGGAGTCACCGGAACCGAGCCACGTAACTGTCACGCGAGGAGTGCGTCGACCCGCACAGTCTGAAGAGTCTGAAGAGGGAGATTTGTTCTTCGAGGCTGAGGAGGCGAGCTTGGAGCCTCAAAATATTAGGGAGCCCAGGTTTCCTAAACGTAACCGTCCTAAGGTTAATTATAGACAGTTTTACTAAATTTGTCATAGGATGTAATTGTTTAGTTATATAGAATTGTTTCTAGTACCTATACGTCTTGAATTGTTAAGGGAGGAAATGTTATGTTTGAAATAAATGTTAGTGTGTCACTGGCCGTCTTGAGTATCACTTGTCCCCATACACGCTAACACAACAACAGCTCACTGAGTTTCTCGCCGGATCTTCTCAGTTTCCGATCCGGTGGTAGATTCTGCGAAGCATTGCTCTTGCTAGGGTCAGTGTTAGCAACTCTCCGGTTGAGCCCCGTGAGCTCACCTACAAACGTTAGGGAGGAGCTGAAATAGCCTCTCAAGGCTATGAGCATAGGTAGGAAAAAAAAATCGTTAATCTCGTTAAAACTCGAGAACTACTCGGCTAATTTTGGTCTTGAATAATTTGTGGAAGTCCAAGGAAGGTTTAAAAGGTTTAAATAAATATGAAAATGCTCGGAATTATATAAAAATAACAATTTTGTTTTTCCTTTGATATGTCCCCCCTCGGACGGATTCCTTTTGTTTGTCTTAAGTTTATTTTATACTAAAGTTTAGGTCTTATAATTATCAATTGAGGCACTACGAAGCCTGCCAGGTCAGCTAGTAATAAATAAATACAAATTGAAATATAACATATAAATATGTCCCTATGCTATTTAATAATTTTGGTTAGTAAAAAATAAAAAAAATATTATTATGTTTAAGAAGTATTAATACAAAATTTCCAAGTATATACATCGTAATGCATAGAACAATTCTCCGGTTAAATTTTTTGTTAATATTCGAAAATTCAAGTTTAAAATATATTTACCCCATTCCGCCTGCCCCTTGTCCATTCGATCACCCCTGACGACATATGGTAGACTCGTGCCCTTTGATAGAACCGACGTGCCCCTCAAGGCGAATACTGTTGGTATTTTGTTTGCATCAGAAATAGGGTAGACTTTAAGTAAATAATATGATATTTTATTAATTGCACTAGATATTGGAAAAGCTCATGGTATAATTGGTATAACGCTGCTCTATCTTGAGATAAAGAAATCGAAATCGATTTTTTTTTTTATTACTTTGATGGGTGGACAAGCTCACGGCCCACCTGATGTTAAATGGTTACCGAGGCCCATAGACATCTAAAAACATAAATGCCGCCACCCACCTTGAGATATGAGTTCTAAGATCTCAGTATAGTTACAATGACTGCCCGAGCCGTCAAACCGAAAGGCATTACTGCTTCACGGCAGAGTAATTACACAAATTATAATTTTTCGGGTTTGATTTTTGCCTACAATGTTATTCCTTCACCGTGAAAGTCAATCGTGAACATTTGTTAAGTACGTATTTCATCAGAAAAATTGGTATCCGCCTGCGGGATTCGAACTCCGATGCATCGCAAGATACGAATGCACCAAACGTCTTATCCTTTAGGCCGCGACAACTTTAAGCACAGACTATATTTTTATGGTCCTGTCAGTTTGATTGATCCCCGAATGAATCACGGTAGGATGATATTCTGATTTCCGCTCAGCATCAAGTTAGGTCATTGTACGCTATGCCCAATCTCGATGAGACTCAAGGGCTTTTGGCTTCTTGACTCGTCAATCATCAATCACCAGCAGCGGAATGTTACCATGATAATGTACTTTAGATCTTCTTTTGCTCCTAAATAATAATAATAATTACATTTATTTACTTCACAATACAAAAACAAATAACTTTTCAATTAATATGACATAAAAATTCTAATTCTAAACAACATTACAATATATTAAACTAACACAGTGGAGATAAAAAGGCCTCGGCTCAGCTTTGTGGTAGCTGAAACTGTCGCAGTTATTCTGTCGCTGCCTGTAATCTTAATCTATAAACTTAAATCTTAAAATAAATACCAAAATTTAAAATTATGTGGCATATGTAATCTACAGAATCCATAATACATAATAGAGAACGCTCAAAGCTCATTCAGTTCGGTACCAGGTATTTCCCTGCTTTAAGCACGATGCCTGTTGTTCTAATGTGGCGACGGCTTTCACAACCCGCCTAACATCAGATCTGATGCACCTCGCTGGTTACCGTGCTGTGAACAAACCCATAACATCAACCTGCTGAGTTCCTTGAAGGATCTTTGCAGTAGATACATTTGTGAAGCAGCCGACCTTGAGTTGTCGGGTATCCTTCAACAAATCCCAGGCCTCCTAGCTAAGCCTGTACTTGTCCTCCGTCCAGGCGAAGCTGGAGAAAAAGCTTTTGAGACAGCAATACTTCCGTGCTAAGAGAAATGAGATCTGACGCAAATTAGTCTCTATTTATTATTATAAAAAAAAATGACTTCCAAAAATCTCTGTTATGTTCATCACAGGTTAGCATTTTGTTCTGTGAATATTAGAATAAATTGTTAGAACAAGTATTAGGCAAATATCTTTTACGGTAAATGTCAACAAAACTGTAAATTTTATATAAATGAATTTGAGGAGCTATGTAGATTTAACGCGGCCAAAAAAAACAATTGCTATTTTCAATACAATTCGATGGTAATTTACGAAACCTCAAAGCAACATATGGTTGAGGCAGACGCCATATGAAGCCAACTGTCACCTTTTCCATCTCACTCTCGCATGAGCCGCAATCCTGAAGCGAAAACGAGACGGCTATAAGATTCATTAGTCGGTAGTGCGATCATTTGGATACGCAGAAAAAAAATTGTGATATTATTTGAAGGGAGACACGTGCTCATACGCAGGAAATAGGGCAGGCTTCGATGCGAAATAAAACTTTTCTTACACAAGAACCGGATATTGGATGCGTGAGCTTTTTTCTCGAAACAATACGAGTAACAATTTGTATTCAAACGTATAGAGATAATATATCAAGTATGCCTAATGAAAATAAATAGCTTTTTATTTTTATTTCTTGGACGGGTGAAGGAACTCGCGGCCCACCTAGTGTTAAGTGGTTACCGGAGCAATAGACATGTGAACAACGTAAATGCCGCTACTTACCATGACCGGGAGTTCTAAGACTCAGTTCTATATTACTGACGCCACATCCTTCAAAACAACCTTAGACACATCCCACTGAGTTTCTCGCCGGATCTTCTCAGTGGGTCGCTCTTACAATCCGGCCTCTTGCTAGGGTTAGTGTCGTCAACGACATCAGAATGTACGAAAACAACCGTCCGGGCGTAGCTGGAATAAGCTCTTAGGCTACCAGCGAATAGGTTGGGTGAAAAAATAGACAAACAATTAAATTAAAAGCACAATTAGTGAGATCGTTGAAAGCGCTGCCTACATTTGTCGAGAAGCTTTATTTTTTTAGGTTTCATTTTTTTTTCCTACCTGATAGCCTTTATTTTTTTAGGTTTCATTTTTTTTTCCTACCTGATAGCTGATAGCCTTGAGAGGCTATTTCAGCGTAACCTTAACTAGTAGGTGAGCTCACGGGGCGCAAACCGGAGTGATGCTAACACTGACCCTAGCAAGAGCAGTGCTGCGCAGAATCTACCCCCTCCTGGCTGAGCCTTTGCTCGCCCACCTTTTTTTTTATTGCCTAGGTGTGTAGACGAGCTCACGGTCCACCTGATGTTAAGTGGTTACTAGAATCCATAGACATCTACAACGTAAATACACACCTTGAGATATAAGTTCTAAGGTCTCAGTATACCTATAGTTACAACGGCTGCCCCGCCCTTCAAACCGAAACGCATTACTGCTTCACGGCAGAAATAGGCGGGGTGGTGGTACTTACCCGTGTGGACTCACAAGAGGTCCTACCACCAGTAATTACGCAAATTATCATTTTGCGTGTTTGATTTTTATTACACGATGTTATTCCTTTACCGTGGAAGTCAATCGTGAACAACTGTTAAGTACGTATTTCATTAGAAAAATTAGTACCTGCCAGGGGGTTTCGAACACCGGTGCATCGCTATATACGAATGCACCGGATGTCTTATCCTTTTAGGCCACGACGACTCACCTGTCCAGGTGAAACTGGAAAGGCCTCCGGGCCACCAGTAATCCTTCAATCATAAAAAAAAAGAATCTACCACCGGATCGGAAACGCGACCCGCTGAGAAGATCCGACGAGAAACTCAAAGCACAAGTCCGGCCTCGCGTTGAGTACTGCTCCCATCTCTGGGCCGGGGCTCCTAATTACCAGCTTCTTCCATTTGACTCCATACAGAGGAGGGCTGTTCGGATTGTCGATAATCACATTCTCACGGATCGTTTGGAACCTATGGGTCTGCGGAGGGACTTCGGTTCCCTCTGTATTTTGTACCGTATGTTCCATGGGGAATGCTCTGAGGAAAGGTTTGAGATGATCCCTTCATCTCCTTTTTATCATCGCACCTCACGCCATCGGAGCAGAGTTCATTCATATTATCTGGAACCGCTGCGTTCATCGACAGTGCGTTTCCAGAGGTCTTTTTTCCACGCACCATCCGGCTATGGAATGAGCTCCCCTCCACGGTGTTTCCCGAGCGTTATGACATGTCCTTCTTCAAAAGAAGCTTGTGGAGAGTATTAAGCGGTAGGCAGTGGCTTGGCTCTGCCCATGGCATTGCTGAAGTCCATGGGCAACGGTAACCACTCACCATCAGGTGGGCCGTATGCTCGTCTGCCTACAAGTACAATAAAAAAAAAACTGGTGGGCTCTGTCTATGGGAGGCTTCATATAAAAGCCGCTATTACAATATGAATTGAGGGTTTTGTCTCCTGTTTCTAGCTTCAAAGTTTTAGACTCTTTAAGCACATACACTCTATCCCATGAGTTTGTCTGCGACAAAAAAAAACATCCCGACGAAAAACAAAATACATATTATATTCGTGACCACACAAGTGAAGTCGTAAAATATGAGAGATCGCGGGGCGGGATCCGCGGTGCTACCTGACGGCGGCGCCGGTAACAATGATGAACAGACGCACTTCATATTGCGAATATTTTATAGCTAGTTATTCGTAGTACGGCACGTACTCCTCAGTTTTATTTGAAAATCCATAGCCTAAGGTTTAAGAACCCTAGTGTAAGGTTGGTTTTTGACAGATAAGTCTCCTCCGATTTCGTGGGCGATTTCGAATTGTAATCATATTATTATAGTGAGTAGATTCTTACTAACCACGAAGATGGGTTTGTTATTATGCCCATGTACGTACCACCACCCTGCATATTTACTGGTGGTAGGACCTCTTCTGATTTCGCGCGAGTAGATACCACCACCTTGCCTATTTCTGCCGTGAAGCAGTAATGCGTTTCGGTTGAAGGGCGGGGCAGCCGTTGTAACTATACTGAGGCCTTAGAACTGATATCTTAAGGTGGGTGGCGCATTTACGTCATAGATGTCTATGGGCTCCAGTAACCACTTAACACCAGGTGGGCTTTGAGCTCTTCCACGGATCTAAGCAATAAAAATAAAAAAATAAAAAATCCCGAAATGTTAGGTAGGGGAGAAATCCTAGTAACATCCGCAAACTGTCAAGCAAGCTCTACCTATAGATTTTCTTTCTTCCTTTGTAACGAACAGACTATTTGCAAACATTTCCAATTCATATCTTAACGAGAGATCGGTACAGTAGTAAGCTAAATATCACCATTAAGATCTGGAGATACGCGGCCTGTTTTATTGTATAGGAAACTAATAAATTTAGACTCTTTTTTTTTCTAAAGCTCACTATCTCTAATAGCTTTGACTGTAATTTGTTTTAATACGCCGTAAAATTTGCCAAAAAAGCGGAGCTTTAGTTCCGCTTTTTTATATTTATTTCAAGGAAGGCCACCAATTCGATTCGTATGTTTTAAAACAATGACTTACATAATATCTGAGTATATATTATGATATTGTTTAAAGTCTGTGGTCAAAATGATAATATATTAGATAAATATAAGAATAAATATACATTATTTAATAATTATTTAACAAATATACGTTATTTAA
This sequence comes from Bombyx mandarina, assembly GCF_030267445.1. Lineage (NCBI taxonomy): Eukaryota > Metazoa > Arthropoda > Insecta > Lepidoptera > Bombycidae > Bombyx > Bombyx mandarina. The sequence continues at coordinate 1,391,973 of NC_143213.1, forward strand.
CATTTGTATAGCTACTTATAAATAAAAAATCTGCGGTAGCTCACCGCCAGTTGGCAGCGTTCTCAGAAGGCTGGCAGCATTTTTGATGTACGATATGTTAATTTCAACTCTTGAAGACAAGGTTAAAGTTTGTGACAGCAAAATATATAAAAACCATGCGACATTTTTTTTATTGCTTAGATCGGTAGACGAGCTCATAGTCCAACTGATGTTAAGTGGTTACAGGAGCCCATAAACATCTACAACGTAAATGCGCTACCCACCTTGAGATATAAGTTCTAAGGTCTCGAGTATAGTTACAACGGCTGCCCCATTCTTCAAACCGAAACGCATTACTGCTTCACGGCAGAAATAGGCGGGGTTGTGGTACCTACCCGTGCGCACTCACAAGTGGTCCGACCACCAGTAATTACGCAAATTATCGCCTCTACAATACGTCAATTGCAGCACAAATTTTCATCGTTTAGCCTTTAATAAATTTCTTCTATCGCCCGAGTACTAGAAATAAGCACTCACCCGTTGTCATAAATCGCAACATTCCAATCTACCGTCTCAATTTACTCTTACGCTTAATCAAAAGTCGAATACTTGTAATTATACGGGCCGCATCCATTAAGAAGAGCTGCGTTCGTATCGATCAACCCCGAAAACGCCGGGGTGGGTCAAAACCGCCCCCGCTCAATATTCCATCGAAGATCACCACAAAAACCTAAAATATTTTGGTATTTAGCAACCGCATAATGTATGGTTTTGCAGTTTTATAAAACCCCATAATTAAAAATGTATTTAGTTTGAATGCTCAATAGAATGCGGTAATCGATGGCTTCGCATTGTGATCGGAGCACATATTGCGTGAGCGAAGCGATTTTTATTGTGGACCTGGATCATCTTTTATTGCATTATAGTCTTCATCTTAAAATTTTGTTTTTATTTTCATAAAGGTGCAATAAAAAGTTAATTTACCAAACTATTGTTTTTATTCTGTTGATCCTAGGTATTTGTATCTATCGACATAATACTAAATGTTTTTTTTTTATTGCTTAGATGGGCGGACGAGCTCACAGCCCATCTGGTGTTAAGTGGTTACTGGGGCCCATAGACCATAGACCCATAGACATAGCCAGACATAGGCCGTTACATCTACAACGTAAATGCGCCACCCACCTTGAGATATAAGTTCTAAGGTCTCAGTTTAGTTATTATACTGAGATCTATAGATCTGTATACTAGATGTTAGATCAAATTTATTTAATTCATTATGGTTTTGTCATTGGTCCTTGATACGTAAGCTAATATTCCAGTTGACATTTTGACTTAAAAATGCATTCATAGATCTGGGTTATTCCAGTATTTACTTCTATTTTAGCTTGTCACAGATATAATTATTAAAGCTAAGATTTAATCTCGCGTCTGTTATTTAATTTATGAAGCTGTATTACTTAATTTTATCAGATTATGTCAAAAGAAACTCGAATGTCCAGAAATATTATTATGGAGAATCAGACGGTATTTAGCATTAAAATCAATTATCGTTGCATAGCACCTTAGTCGTTCGGGTCTACGCAAATGGTGCAGTATTCAAAACGTTTGCTTCGAAACATAATTCAAAACATCAACTAAAAGTAATTTATATATTAATACGTGAAGCAAAAACTTTGTATCCCTTTTTACGAAAATTGGAGGAGTATGAAAATTCCCACGCTTATAGAGAATATAGAGAAGGAGTGCAGAATGCTAATATTTTTTTTAAATTATGCATTAAAAATACATTAAATCAATAAAGAAAACATTACACACACTACCATGTATTTGACATACAACTTTTCACAATTTCAAACTTTTTTTATTTTTTAAGTCTGTAGTCAAATTGAGAATAAGTTAATATTGTTTATATTTCTTAGGTGACAATAGAACCATAATAATGTTTAAACTTATAATTTCAATCGAATTTCGACTACTGCGGGACCACTAGTTTTAATTATGTGCTGTTCCGTTGTAAAAAATATATATTAAATTTTACGTATCTAACGTAGATAATTATTGAATTCAACACGTCATTTCGGGTCCTCCAGATACACTAACGGTGCTTTTAGTTATGTCAAGTACCGGTAACCGTTCTCGTCGAACTTGTCGCTTCGAAGGGCTCGACTAGTAAGTTAACCCATAGACACAGCCCACTAAGTTTCTCGCCGGATCTTCTCAGTGGGTCGCTTTTCCGATCCGATGGTAGATTCTGCGAAGCACTAATCTGGCTAGGTCTAGTGTTAGCAACGTCCCAAGTTAAAACTCCGAGCGCTCACCTACTTGCTCGGTTATGCCGGCATAGCCTCCCAAGGCTAACAGCTTAAAAATAAAATAAAATAAATTGAATTCGAAATATACTTTTCATTTAATTTATCAATGCAAGGATGCGCCTAATTCAAGACCACTTCTCTATTTGCGTTATCAATAACCTTCAATCTGTCAATGGGTAACTCAATGATTACATCAACACCTTCACACATTGGACACGATGCCGATCTTGACCATACAAAATGAGCCATAAAACTTTATTTATTGCCATAGACGACAATAATGTTCTTTAAAAATGGTCACGAATCCGCTAACATCGGTGTTAAATATATTTCTAGTTCTGTAAAGTGAATTTATACTTTACTCACAGACCGCTAGTTTGATTTTACAATGGCGTTTTGGTTTGTATCTGATTCAGTTTCCACTTTCGATTTTCTGATGACTTCTATGTAACGCGTGTCTTTCAGCCCCTTGTAGTCATTGGGCCTCACATTCAGATCATTCGTAAATCAAGTAGCAATAATAAAAAAGTTGACCTATTTCAATTATTCTGTTATAAGGTCGTGGGCTAAGGATAAGATGCAAGGTCCAGTCTTAACGAGTGTTACGACTGTGCCGGTTTTCCAATCCCGCAGGCAAGTACCAATTTTTCTAATGAAATACGTACGTAAGTAATATTCACAATTAACTTCCACGGTGAAGGAACAACATCGTGTAATGAAAATCAAACCCAGAAAAATTCTAATTTGAGTACATACTGGTGGTTGCCCTGTCTAGTTCTGCCGTGAAGCAGTAATGCGTTTTGATTTGAAGACTAGAATAGCCGTTGTACTGTGCAACTGAGATTTAGAATACATATCTCTATGTGGGCGGCGGCATTTAACTTAGCACCAGGAGGTCCATTAGCTCGTCCGCCCAACTAAACAATAAAAAAAAGACTACAAACCACTGAAGTAAGTAATTTAGTAATTAATTAATTTAGTTTAAGATCACATTAACACATATGTACACTGTAACCCAATATTAGCTTACTCACTATTGTCTTTGGGGCTACTGGTAAAACAAAAGCCGCCTGAGTCAAATAATCTAAGTAAAATAGTTTAACAATCAGTACGAAAGTTTAAATGAGCGTATCACTCATCGCAAATGGAAGAAGTGGAGATTGCTCGTGAGGCGTACGTATAACATCTGCCCACAGCAACGATGCTACGTGAAAACCACGACCGCTCTGACAAGAGTGATACGATAAAGAAAAAAACGCAGTGAATAATATTTTAATAACTAGCTGACCCAGCAGACTTTGTAGTGCCTCAATCGATAAATAAAAGATCTAAACTTTTGTATAAATTAAACTTAAAACAAACAAAAGGAATCCGTCCGACGGAGGACATATCAAAGGAAAAACAAAATTGTTATTTTTATTTAATTTCGAGAATTTTCATATTTATCTACCTTTTAAACCTTCTCTGGACTTTCACAAATAATTCAAGACCTAAATTAGTCAAATCGGTTTAGCCGTTCTCAAGTTTTAGCGGGACTAACGAACAGCAATTCATTTTTATAATATACTAGCGACCCGCCCTCGCTTCGCTTCGGAAACATTAAAACACACATGAAACAAAAAAAAAAAAAAAAAAAAAATAAAGTAGCCTATGTTCATCAGGGACAATGTCGGCTTCTAATGGAAAAAGAATTTTTCAAATCGGTCCAGTAGTTTCGGAGCCTATTCGAAACAAACAAACAAACAAATCTTTCCTCTTTATAATATTAGTATAGATATACAATGCTTCAAACTTAACTGTCGATTTCATTAAATACAGAGAAAAGAAGCTACACATCTCTGTCGGCTAGCGTCAACCCTTACCTACCTCAAGGGTCGTAGTGACCCGTCGATTAAGTTTTTGCCACACGCGAGCCTCCAAATAAAATCATAAATTTCAAAATGTATCATCATAATGTGGCAAAAAATCGTGCACTATATCATATTGTTACGCTTCGGGCGTGGTGGAAGCAATTTATGACTAAATTTTAGGGCCTCTTTGACCCCTTGCAATAATGTTGCCATGATCGAGTTTGACCGTGACGCAGTTTGGTGGTGTGGTCAGGTACAGGTAGGTATATAAGCCTACGTAAATCCTTCGCTGCTACAATATAAGGGATTGCTTATTATTAATAGAAAAGAAATTATTACAAATTGTCCGTACTGCTATCATGGAACATTATAAGTTTTTTTTTATCACGATTTATGTATACTAGAGGTCCCGCAGTAGTCGAAATTCGACTATAATTAATTGGAATTGTAAGTTTGTACACTATTATGATTGTATTTTATACTTCCATAATCACAAATTTCGCCAAGGCTACACTATAAAAAATATTAATAAATACAAACAATATTTAATCTATTCTCAATTTGACAACAGACGTCAAGAACAAAAGTTAGACAATAAATAGTATGCATGCGTGTGTGCGTCAAATACATGGTATGTAGTGTGTGTAATGTTTTCTTTATTGATTTAATGTATATTTTATGCATTATTTAAAAAATATATTAGCATTCTGCACTTCTTCTCTATATTCTCTATAAGTGTGGAAAATTTCATACTCCTCCGTCCACGCAATTTTCGTAAAAAGGGATACAAAGTTTTTGCTTCACGTATTAATATATATATTGACATGAGGAATTAAAGACGATAGTGAAAGTAGGTTAAAGTTAGTAGGTAAGGAATGTTTCATACATCACAAGATAGACAAAAAAATTACCAGTTGGCTCACAAAAGGCTTCTACTGATGCCCGCAAAATCACGCCTATTTCTGCCGCAAAGCAGTAATGCTTTCCGTTTTAAAAAATGGGGCAGCCGTTGTACTCTAGAACTGAGATTTAGAACGTCTTAAGGTAGGTGGCGACATTCATGTTGCTGTCCATGGACTCCAGTAACCGCTTAACACTAAAAAACAAATAAAAACGGTATCTTAAAGTATTACACATAAGTTTTTAATTAAAGATACCGTAGATTTCCTTCTTCAAACGAGGCTTGTGGAGAGTACTTAATGGTAACGGCAGCGGCTTGGCTCTGCCCCTGGCATTGCTGATGTCCATGGGCGACGGTAACCACTCACCATCAGGTGGGCCGTATGCTCGTCTGCCTACACAGGCAATAAAAAAAGTTGAATTCTAAAACACTTTTTTTAATAAATAAAAAAATAATCTACCGCATTTCTAAAACAGGAAGTTCTAATAGCTTAACGAGACACAAAATAATATGTAGCATTAGCTAAAATTAAACGATACCGGGTACTGAAATTACGTAGCTTTGCAAAAAAATACATAATACACATCATATCGTCATCAACTGCCTTTATGTTAATAAAATGTTGATGTTAGTTAATATCATTAGTTTTTTTGTTTTGCTTTGTATATCAGAGCTGTCACAGACAATACGCAGACTGGAGCCGGATCTGAGACGAACTTGTCTTATCTGCACGTACCAAGTGGAATAGCTTTGGCTACCAGAGAGCCCACTGAGTTTCTCGCCGGATCTTCTCAGTGGGTCGCGTTTGGTCCGGTGGTAGATTCTGCGAAGCACTGTCCTTGCTGGAGCTAGTATTAGCAAATTCTCTCAAGTTGAGCCCGTGAGCTCACTTATCCGTCCGCGCGTAGCTGAAATAGCCTCTCAAAGCTATCAGCACAGGTAACAAAAAAAAAGGATCTATAAGACGTTAGGCTATAAGAGGCTATATGGTATAGGCTATCAGCGAATGCGTAGAGAAAAGAAAAAGATATGAAAAACTTCTTGGTAGTTTAACGTGACACATCTGTTTGATTTAATCATTTTGAATATATATCAAAGTTTGTTTTTAAATTTGTAACGTTTCTGGAACGAAGTTCCTTATGGCACGATGCGGAGGGTACCCCAACCGGGAAAAAACGTCCGTAACGTAAGATTTTTATTATTAGTGCAGACAGTGTACGACTTAACTTTGTAATAACGTACAAAAAATAACATATTTTTTTATCATTCATTGACCACGATCTCAGAGCGTCCGTTTGCGCAATACACATGAAGTGTACCACAATAAGTTCGCACGTTACCGAATGACCGTGGGTTGCGAAACCTCCAGTTTTATTTTCTTTATACCTCGAATAGAATTTAAAATTAATATTTTTATAATAAGGAACTTTGTTCCTATCCGGTTTCCCGCGACACCACACATCATTTTTTTGTGAAATCTCATTTAGAGTAGAGCATATTATCGTGGTGTCGCTGTGGAAGACCACGATTGAGTGCGTCATTCCGCGGGAGATAGAAAAGGCGCTGTGGAATGAAAATTGCCGGAAAATATGGAAGGAGTCTGGTCCGGTGGCAGCTGGAGACTTGGCGTTGCTGACGTCCCTGAACTACGTTGACCATTAACCAACAGGAGAGCCGTGTTTTAATTTAAATTAAAATGGAGAGCCGCAGCAATTTTTTTTATGTCTTAGATGGGTGGACGCGGCTCACGGCCTACCCATTTAAGCGGTTACTGGAGCCCATAGACATCTACATCACAAATGCGCCACCCACCTTTAGATATAAGTTCTAAGGTCTCAGTATAGTTACAAGGGCTGCCCCAACCTTCATACCAAAATTACTGCATCCATGGCTTACCGCATTACTGCTTCACGGCAGAAAGTTATTGTCATAACAATATTTGGAAATGACACTAATAAGACCGACTAGGAACGAACTATCATCGAACATCTCACGTAAGTACCGGAAAAAAATCACTAAGTCCCCAACATTTTGTTGAATTCAACCTACAAATTATACTAATAAGGTGTAATTTCGGAAACAAAAAAAAAATATTTCGCCACGTCTAATTCAATTAGTTTCAAGTCGACAAAGCCGCCGAGTTGAAAATTACACGGTTCTTGTTCCCGACCCGGGTAGAATACTCTTAAGACGTAATAAAAAAAATGTCTTTCCCGTAACAAGGCAAAAAACTTTGGCCTCTTGTCTAATGCAATTAAATAATATGCAATTTGAAATGCGGTTACGGCTTAATGGAATTAAGTGCGTTTTTTGATGTTAAGGATGAATGTTGATATCGCGGTTCCTCCCGATCCATTAACGGTGCTTTTACGTACCACAAGCAACGGTCACCGTCCTCGCCGAACTCGTCGCTTGCGACGAAGGGCTCGACGAGTGAATTAACCCATAGACACAGCCCACTGAGTTTCACGCCGGATCTTTTCGGTGGGTCGCGTTTTCGCTCCGGTGGTAGATTCAGCGAAGCACTGCTCTTGCTAGGGCCATTGTTAGCAACACAGTTTGAGCTCACGGGGCTCAAACTGGGTGTACACGTCAAGTAGAAGCTAAAATAGCCTCTCAAGGTTATCAGCATAGGTAGAAAAAAAATTGATATCGGAGTGAAAGGTCTATGAACTCATCAGGACGTGTAGACCAAAGCAAAGAAGGGAATATGGGGGTTTTATTTTATTGCACCGTGTCGCTCATGGACAATGCCAGCCAAACCGCTGTCTACTGCTGGTGACTCTCCTCGACGCTAGTTTGAAGAAGTAAATACATGATCGGGGAACACTGTGGACGAGAAGGACCCTGGAAATATATTCTGCGTTTTAAAATGTTTTTATATCTTCATTTTCTCGCAACCTCTCATTAAATTCTAAGAACTACCAAACATAATTTTGAATTGAATTTAGTGAATTTGCAATTATTATCGGACATTTTTTTGCCGTATTCCGGGAACGTGTGCGGACCAATGGCGCGCGCAAAATGTCCGGCTTTGTTTAATCCGCTTCAATGGGATGTAAAGTGTAAGCGAATGATTTTGATACTTGAGTATATTATGCCGTTCACTAGACACTGCTATTTCGATCCGGTGGTAGATTCTGCGAAGCGCTGTTCTTGCTAGGGCCAGTGGTCGCAAACTCTCTCAAATTGAGCCCCGTGAGCACACCTATCAGCTATAGCGTAATTGGAATAGCCTCTTAGGCTACCAACGAATAGGTAGGGGAAAAAAAGAACTAGGCACTTATGCTGTTATAGTAGCCAATTGCCATTCAGTTTAATAACTTTTAATAAAGTGTAATGATAATTATGTTTCACGGTTAAAGGAATGATTTATTGTGCTGATGGCCTTCAATTTTAAAATCCTAGGCCGCACGCTCGCTACACTGAAAGAATCATCAAGTTCAGAAGCCTTGTCAACCCGCTGAAACTTCTTCGTGCTGGGGATTAGGGTTTCCAATTATCCCTCATGAACGAATGATTCCTAGTAAACGCGAGTCATAAGCTAGGGCTAATTACGTCCCGACGGGTGGTGTGAACAAAGGATTGTTCACACCACCCGTCGCTAATAGCAGTATCTACTCTTAAAACACCATACTAACCTAACCTTAAACATTATTACATCGAGACAATAAAGGTGAGAATTATGAAACTTCCTTGCGGATCGTCTCAATTCACTCTTGACATTCCAAGCCTGTTCTCTCGTAATTTTTGGTCATATTTGAAGTGTAATTTAATCCACAGACAAAACTCACTGAGTTGCAGTGCATTTTAATCCACAGACACCACCCACCCACGATGGATTTTCTCAGTGGGTCGCGATTCTGATTCGGTGGCGCATAAAGCGGAGCATTGCTCTTGCTGGCGCAGACGGTAGTTGATTCTTTAAGGCTCCGTGAACTCTCCCACCAGTTAAGGTGAAGCTAGAATAGCTCTTTGAGGCTACTGGCAGACAGCTAGACATAAAAAGGCCATACTAACGGTGCGAGGCATCGTATTAAGTTTCCCTAAAAAACGGTTTTTTCATTCAACTTTATGCTTATTGTTGTACAATTAAATATATTTTTACTGCTCTTGTAGGCAGACGAGCATACGGCCCACCTGATGGTGAGTGGTTACCGTCGCCCATGGACTTCAGCAATGCCAGGGACAGAGCCAAGCCGCTGCCTACCGCTTAATACTCTCCACAAGCCTCGTTTGAAGAAAGACATGTCATAGTGCTCGGTTAACACCGTGGAGGGAGCTCATTCCATAGCCGGATGGTACGTGGCAAAAAAGACCTCTGGAAACGCACTGTGGATGACCGCAGAGGCTCCAGGTAGTAAGTAGCAAAGTATCAAAAAGTACGCATCCTTCTACAAATATTGTGACAATATTATCCATTAACCGGAAGCGCGATATCATACAAATTCTGCTCACTTCCGGCGAAGCCTTGTCAGGAAATTATCGGAAGTACAATTTCGAAGTCGCCCTCTTGAAACCTTGTATAGTGCTATTGAATTTTGTATCCAAAATAGAGACCAAAGAATTATTTTTATAGCAACATATTTATTATAATTCCAAACAAAATATTGATTCTTAATACTTTAACGGATTAGAAAAATTAAATTTTAGTGTCAACGCGTCTGTTTAGTATGGCAGTTCCTTACAAATATAGAGACATTTTGTATGTTTAATCTGTGGAAAATTAATCTATACAAACAAAGTCGGACTTTTTGGCGGGAACGCGAAGAGTGAAGCTGTGTGATTTGTTGTATTTCATCTATTTAGTGTTTCTTCAGGTTTAAATGTGTAATAACGGTGGTTTATTAATAATTTAGTATGTGTGAAAGTGCACAAATGTGGGAAAATTAAACAAACTGAACCGCTGAACGTGACTTCTCGGGATCCTCCAAAAAGTCTACTGAAAAAGTCTCAGTAAATGACCACCATTTTACTGAGATTATATTTCATACCATATCATTTCATTTCACTTCAGATTATATTTTCATAAAAATAAGAATATAAATTAATTAAGACTTGACCTGGTCTTAGTTACCAGGTCATAAAAAAAATTACACAGATTAAGTGATAAAGTTTTTTTTTTTAATTCACTAGTGCGAATTACCAAGACCTGATCTGATATTAAGGCAATCTCTCAATACCAAACGAAGAGTTTTATTTTTATGTAAACGCAAAGGGAGGTAGGTATATGTATACTCTGCCTTAATGAATATCAGCTAGCTATCGAGTCCACACCTCAAATTAAGATTTTTATTGACCCATGGGCGTGTTCTAAGCATTGTTGTTCAGTGCTTTGTCGCAACGTTAAAAACTTCTGGCGCGGAAACGTGGGTTTTCTTTAATGTCACTTCACACTAGGAACAGAAAGACTACATCATTCTACCATTTTCTTGCTGCGAGACTGTTGAGTATCAGCCTACGATGATATTATGAGAAAAAAAAATGAAATCTTGTAATAATACGTGTGCATGTTGAGCACTCTGGATCCAAACCAGCCTTTAGGTTAAGGTAGTTTTGATGTAAATTTTGAGTTTGTGTTTTATTATTATTATTATTTGATTTTTTGTTTTCATTATTATTATTGTTGATTTTGTTTTAGGCCGAGATTGTATTTTTTGTTTTTATTTAATTCTAGTATAAATGAAATGTTAATGAGTGTAATATGGATGCAAAATCTGATGTAAATGATATAAATAAAATAAGCATGATATGTTTTATAATTATGTCGTTTATGTACATCCAACATATTTAAATATACATAAATGGCCGATACTTAATAGAAAGTTCTTCCTGGCTAATTATTAGAGAAATTTGGGAGCGAAAGGAAACAATTTTATTGTATTTTTTGGGAAATGTGTAATTGCCTAAAATTGCGAACTGAATTTTGTGTTGAACCAATTCGATTGAGTCAATGGCTTAAAATAGTACCTATCTACAGTATCTAAAGTACGACAAATTTGTTGAATTAATACGTTGACTATAAATCTTAGAAACTATAAATGATGCTAATCAATAACATTATCGAATTAAGCGCTGGAAATATGAAAACAAAAAATCCTAAAATATAATTTGCGAACATCTGCCTACACGCATGCGCGAAGCCACACGACTGTAGTTCTCTTTGCCATTGCGGTCGAATAATGCCAACTGTCACCTTTCCCGCCTTTTTCTTATTTTTTCTAAAATGGCCGCCGTTTTACCAGATGCTACGTGTCATTGCAAAAAAAACTGTTTCGTGTTTAAATCTCAGCTAATTTGGTTAATGGTATGGATAATTGTGTAATTAAACGATTAATTAACGTGGGTTAAGAATTTTACGTATTTTTCATGGGAATTTTAGGACAGATGTAGGTCGGCGCAGATTTTGATGGGGCTTATGCAAATTAAGCACGTCTGGGACGAAGTGTAGTGTAGGTTCCTAAGGAAGGTGGATCTCCATGATGACCTGGAGCTTGACTCAGTCAGTAAGTATCTACAGTCGGCATCATTGTGCCATTTGGAGAAGGCAGCACGACATGAGAACCCTCTTGTTGTGGCCGCTGGAAACTACATACCCGATCCTGTAGACCGAATGGTAATCAGTCGATGTCGCCCAAAACTGCGGAGCACTGCTCTTACTAGGGCTAATGCTAGCAAATTCTCTCAGGTTGAGCCTGTGAACTTACCTACCCGTCCAGGCATAGCTGGAATAGCCCCTTAGGCTACCAAATGAATATTTAGTGAAACAAAAACGCAATAAAACTAGATTCGTTTAATCAACTGCATTTTTTAGGCAACTTCATTAGGCGATTTTCACACGTACTTCGGAGCGTTCACCCGTGTGATCTGCGCTCGTGTGGCCGAAGCCTTACAACGTACTCCTACTGCCCTACTGACGTTATTATTTTTATATATATCCAGCATATGTTCACCTGAACATATTGTCGTAACGTGGAGCCGGTAGAACTTGACTTGATTATATTTTTTGTCATAAATTGACAATTGGTAGACCTAATGTGTCAAGCTAAGCAAGAGCTCTGCTAAAACTAGATGCGCTCTATAATTTTTCGGCTTTCGGTGCCCTTAGTATATTTTTTCTGTAGATGGGTGAACGAGCTGATAGCCCACCTGATGGTAAGTGGTTACCGAAGCCCATTGATATTAAATTGAGACGAAAGTCCTAAGTTTCAATTGTAAAGCCGCTATCGTACCTTTCAAATTGTATCGCATTACTGTTTTGCGGCAATTATAGTAAAATAGGCAAGCATACCTAGCCTTTCTTTTTTGTTCCTTACCTATGCTGATAGTCTTGAGAGGCTATTTCAGCTTCACTTTTTGACGTGTAGGTGAGCTCACGAGGCTCATACCGGAGTGTTGCTAACACTGGTCCTAGCAAAAACAGTGCTTCGCAGAATCTACCACCGGATCGGAAACGCGACCCACTGAGAAGATTCGATGAGAAACTCAGTGGGCTGTGTCTATGGGATACCTACCCATGCAGGCTTACAAGACACTTTTTGCGGTAGGCAGCGGCTTGGCTCTGCCCCTGGCATTGCTGAAGTCCATGGGCGACGGTAAACACTCACCATCAGGTGGGCCGTATGCTCGTCTGCCTACAAGGGCAATAATAGATAAATAAATAAAAAACTAACCAAAAGAAAAAGTGTAAAAATTCGGTTTTATCAAATTAGCGAATAATATTATAATATACTAGCTGACCCGGCAAACGTTGTTTTGCCATATATAAGATTTCCAGGGAATTTCTATTGTAGAAAAAAAAACACTAACTTATTGTAAGTGTGTCCTTACACACTTACAATAAGTTAGTGTTTTTTTTTCATGTGGTAGATGAGTGAAAGAGGCATGTAGCGCTGTGAACGATGAAGGAATATAAAAATAACAATACCTCATTCAACCACATAATGTCTCATTATAAAAAAAAAAAAAATTGTCCAAAAAATAAAAAAATAATCTTAGGGGTGGACAACCCTTATCACTTAAAGGTTAGAAAAATAGATAATAGCCGATTCTCAGGCTTACTGAATATGCATAAAAAATTTCATGAGAATCGGTCAAGCGGCTTCGGAGGAGCATGGGAACGAACATTGTGACACGAGAATTTTATATATTAGATTTACTGGACAAAGGAACCGAATAAAAATGTTAACCCACTGAAACTCTCCCACACTGTTTGTGGGAACGTTTTTTTTTTTCTTTTTCTTAATTTTTTATCTTGGTCAAAAACTCATGCAGTCATTACCATAATGTTGGAGCACAGGAAGAGTTCCGAACACATCCGGTCGCTAAAGCTTAAGACAGAACGAGAGCAGAAGCTTAATTATTTGAACATACGTAATAATCATCATTGGAGGAGGCCTTTTCCCAAAACCGGGATTTCTTGTTAATTTACAATTATTTTAATACCCTTACTTATATTAATTACTAATATAATTTAAGCTAACTTACTAACAAAAGTCGTATTTGTTGTTTAATGTAATGTTATAATCCTCCTAAGTTTATATAACCAATAAGTAATAGTTTGAAAAAATTAAAAAACATGCTTTATATAAAATTCAACTAAAAATAGAAAATAAATTTTAAAAAATTTAAATTGAAAATAGTGTAAAAAAGCAGGGGTGCTTTTTAAGATATTATTGAAATAATAATTCTTCTACTCATATCTGTCAGAAAAATATTTATAGCTAATAACACCATGCATCCCATCCTTTTTTTACAATAATATATATATTTTTTTACACTATTTTCAATTTTGATTTATTAAAATTTATTTTCTATTTTTTAGTTCAATTTTATATAAATCGTGTTCTTTAGTTTTTTTAAACTATGATTTATTTTCATTTTTTAGTTGAATTTCAATTTTTTCAATTTTTTTTTTTTTTTTAATATTGAATTGTCATCGGTCCTCGATAAATCTACAACAACAATCTACAGTTTGAATGAAATCTGGCCATTTAAAGTGGGTCAAAATCGCGTCTAAAGGAGTCGGTTACAAACATACGTACAAGTGAACCTAATATAAAGCGTGTAAAAATAAAAAGGCTTATTATTATTGTTATTAATAATCATCATCAATGACCCTCCAGTTCTCGCTGCACCGTTAGTCAGAAGAGTACTTGTTGTACCTCTCTATTGAAGATTTTGTTCCTCCAATTTTTAATAAGACAATGATCAGCCATCTTCTTTTCGTTGACCCTATATATATTTTTTTTTGCTTAGATATGTCGACAGCTCTATATACATCTACAACGTAAATGCCACCACCCACCTTGAGATATTAGTTCTAAGGTCAAAGTACAGTTTTAAGTAATTTTGAGCGCGAAATTTTTCAACGTAATCTATACCTTGTTTTTATAATGCTTAGACAGATGTACGACGGCCCACTCGCTGTTAAGTGGTCACCAGAGACAATCAACGACGCTGATGCAATATCTTTAGGCATGAGTTCTAAATATGAATGCTATAATACATGGCTACCCCACATTTCGAATTGAAACTATTTGAAACGCATTACTGCTTTACGCCAGATATAAGCAGGGAGGTTCCTACTCGTGCGATCACACTAGACGCCCTAATATGACTTCAAAATTTGCACACGATCTATGACAAATGACAATATAATCAGTTGAATAAATTAATTAACAAATTATAAAATAAAGTGAAAGTCCCACTCGGTGTAACACCGCCCTATTGGCTACCTGCACGCGCAACGACATCCCCCCGCTCATCTGATTGTTGTAATAAATCTACCACGCTTACTTATAAGCGGATTATTTAATAATCTGATTATTATTTACTGACGAGTCCTTTATTTTCGACATGAGTATTAAATTCGATGATCATTTAGAAAGAGTCTTTAATATTTTTATTGCAGGGAGATGAAAGACGACCCACCTGGTGTTAAGTGGTTAGGGTAGCCCCAAGATATTTTATATTGGCCCTAATGCCTTGAAACATGAAGTCTAAATCTCGATAGTATAGTATAACGTTGCATCCTTCAAAGGGACTTTGGTTTGAAGGGCAGCCGTTGTATCTATACTGAGAACTTAGAACTCATATCTCAAGGTGGGGTCGGCATTTACGTTGTAGATGTCTATAGGCGCCGGTAACCACTTAGCAACAGGTGGGCCGTGAGCTCGTTCACTCATTTACACAATAAAAAAAATCGTTCTAATATTAAACTAAGTAACGTTAAGCTACTGCCTGATATCAATGGACAGTGAGGCTTCTTTATTTTGTTATTGGCTGTGGGATAGCATACTCATGGCCTTGTATTTCTGTAGGTTCATCTTGTGTAACATATGGTCGTACTTATTGGCAAACTGTTTTTTTTTATTATTTATTGCCCGATCAGGCAAACGAGCATACGGCCCATCCGAAGGTAAGTGGTCACCGTCGCTCATGGACGTCAGCAATGCCAGGGGCAGACCCAAGCTTTTGTCTACTGTTTAATACTCTCCACAAGCCTCGTTAGAAGGACATGTCATGGCGCTCAGGAAACACCGTGCAGGGGAGCTCATTCCAAAACGCAATACGTGGCAAAAATGATCTCTGGAAGCACACTGTGGATGAACGCAGTGGGTCCAGGTAGTATGGATGAACTCTACTCCGGTGGCGGGCGGTGCGATGGTAAAAACTATATGTTGGGATCATCTCAAACAACTGGTCAAATGGCGGTAGGGCTTCTGGGTCCACAGTACGTCCTACCACGAATAGTTATTTACCTGAAAAAAAAATCGATTCAATTCGTTAAATCATTAAGATTTCTTCGTTGCGGATTTCATTCGTGAATAACTATAGCCCACTGAGTTTCTCGTCGGATGTTCTCAGTGGGTCGCGATTCCGATCCGGTGGTAGTTTCTGTAAAGCACTGCTATTTGAATATTAAAAAAAAAACCTAATATTAAAAAAAAACATGCCCGCTAAGTTTCTTGCCAGTTCTTCTCAGGACGGCGGCTAGTTTTTGTGAATTGGCAGTAGGTAGTTCTTTTTGACTTCAACAAGTGTGTACTTTCATTTATGTTGAATTTTTTTTTTTATTTGATTTGATTTGATTGGTAAAGCTTGTGTTAGCAAATTCTCTCAGGTCGAGTCCGTGAGCTCACCAACCCGTCCGGGCGCATCTGGAATAGCCCCCTAGCGAATAGCTAGGGAAGAAAGAACAAGTATTGGACACAATCGCGTTACAAGCAATAAAAATACACTCCCAAAATAATCCCAATGCCGTTATTAGCGAATAAAAAAATCTCATTAGCCTTAATGGCCGATTTAAAAAGTTATGGCTGACATAACTGTTACGTGGATTCCGATTTCTGGCGCGAAAATGGCCACCCTTTGGTCACAGATAATAATGTAATCAGAAGGGCCTCTAGCACCCTTGCCTTCCGTAAAAATAATTAAATAAAAATCAGTTTTATAACTTAATAATTTCAAGCGAAATTTCGGTCGCAGGTCATCGGGGTGTCTCTTTCCGATCCAGGGAGTTAAAGCGAGTGAGTTGATTTTCGCGTTATGTGTGGCCACCCGATATTGTTATTTTTTTCGGGTCGTGGATCATAGTGCTCGGTTCCGTATAGAATTTTTATCATTCTGATCAATCTAAATTTCTTGATTGTTGGACGGAAAGATCTGTATATTAATACGTGAAGCAAAAACTTTGTATCCCTTTTTACGAAAATTGCGCGGACGGAGGAGTATGAAATTTTCCACACTTATAGAGCATATAGAGAAGAAGTGCACAATGCTAATATTTTTTTAAAATAATGCACAAAAGATACATTAAATCAATAAAGAAAACATTACACACACTACATACCATGTATTTGACGCACACACGCATGCATACTATTTATTGTTAAACTTTTGTTCTTGACGTCTGTTGTCAAATTGAGAATAGATTAAATATTGTTTGTCTTTGTTAATATATTTTATAGTATAGCCTTAGCGAAATTTGTGATTATAGAAGTATAAAATACAATCATAATAGTGTACAAACTTACAATTCCAATTAATTATAGTCGAATTTCGACTACTGCGGGGCCCCAAGTTTTCATTAAAGAACCTAATCTTAAGTCATCTGAGATTTTCCTAATGAAAACCAACAATGTGCCTATATTTTAAGAATTTATTTAGGTATAGGTATTTTTGTAATGTCTCCATAATTTCATTAATAGTTCGCGGGTTTTTTCACCACAGATACCTACGGAATTTCAAAGGAGACCACACATACGAGTGCCTATTACACTTTAGTTTTTACTATTTAGCTGTGGAACCCTGATGCCTTCGGAAACAGCGCCTCAAGCGACTTCTTTTAGATCACCGACGGTGACTTGCAAATGCTGGGATGGTAAAAAGTGGCATTAGTGAAAAAATTGGGCACCCCCTGACTCCGAATAATCGGGTGTAAAAAGTTTACCTGATGGATTAATTTGGAATTGACAGTTCAACTTGATTAAGTCGCATTAAGCACACAGCAGCTAGTTCGAATGTTGATGCTTTCAAGGATATTAACGTTACGCTATATCGGACTTATGAAAGGATCAAGACTTTGTCAAATGATGATGAAGGCTTAAGAGAAGAAAAAGTTGTGGTTTATGGACAATATCAGAAAATAATCATATCGCAAAAACGTGAAAATGAAGATTATAGATATTTTTCTAGCATCAGAATTAGATATTTGAGACTTTTAGTACTAACAGGCACTGACGCACGTCACCAATGTATTGCTGAAGGTCACATCTTCGATTTCCAGTTCAGGAAAACATATTTGTGACGAATTGGTTTGTTTGATCTGTGTCTGAGTGTTTAACACCTAGACATATAGACATATAGTAGACACATATAGACATTTAAATATGCGTATATATTTATAAAGTTTGTATATAAATCGCTGGTTTTTATAATATAGAAAATCTATTATTAGCAGATTAATTATTTATTTATTAATGTCGAGTAATAACCTAAAGCTTGCATAAAATGTACTAAACACAATACTCTCACAACTTATGATCTTTCCGGGCTTCTATTGTGAGTAAATCATTCTGGCAAAGGCAACTAGTAAAATAATAAGGTAAGCTCTGCAGAAAGGATTTGTTTGATGAAAATCTCGCCCAGGTCTCAATAGGTTAATAATTATAATTACCCCATACGTTGTAAGTTGTGAAAGCAAATGCACAAGGAGGAACTTGCAAATCCTCTTGTGTCCAAGGATCAAGCCTGCAGGCTCTGTGAGGCTAACAAATAGCAAATTCTCCTCAAACCTTCCGCCTGGGGGAATAGTGTAAAAGCGCTCGATATTATCTGTCGAAGAAAAACCAATACCAGCTCAAACTTGTGCGTGGGAATAATGATAATCAAAGATAATCGTGGACTTGTTCTTAAGACCTCAGACGTTAGGAAGAAGTATCTTCATTACTATTCATTGCTTAGCTTCGTAAAAACGACCAGGATAGCTGAATTGAACATGCTCAAAACATCTCCTTGACTCGACTAGAAAAAAAATGAAACATTCTGTCAAAAATGGTTTTTTAACAGAAAATTAATTTTTGGTGGTCCTTATTTTTCTAAACCCCAAAAACCGTGAAGTCACTAAACGATATTTTGTTAAGCAAATACTTGAACTCGAGTGGTGGCACTTCTGTTTATTTATTCGCTACCGTTGAACTGTAAGATTAGGCGGGAAGAGATGGGTTTAATAACAAAAACAACTTGTCTGTCTGCGAAACTTCTAGTGACGTTATTGAAAAATTTTAATGGTTTAAAATTTTAAATGAAATCTTAAATTAATTTTTAGATATTCAGTAAACTGTTAAAAGTTTTTATTTTATTTTATTGCTTAGATGGGCGGTCGAGCTCACAGCCTACCTGGTGTTAACCGGAGCCCATAGCCATCTATAACATAAATGCCGCCACCCATCTTGAGATATGAGTCCTAAGGTACAACCGAAACGCATTACTGCTTCACGGCTGAAATAAGCAGGGTGGTGGTACTTACCCGTGCGGACTCACAAGAGGTCCTACCGCCACCAGTAATTACTTAAATTATAATTTTGCGTGTTTGATTTTTATTACACGATGTTATTATTCCTTCACTCAATCAATCAATAGTAAAAGTATCATTTTTAAATTAAAAATATAATAAGATAAAGATTAGAATAGCTTTCATTTTACTGAAGTTGAAATTTGGACCTCACACCTCGAGACGGCAGTGGGATTCCAGTAACGATGAACCCCGGGTGGGATTGACCTCCGGTTCGAAAATCTTCCCACACCTGTGCCAAAAAATCCACAACCGAATTTAATCAATCGTTAAACTCCGTTAAAACAGCCACAGTCGGCTTTTGAAACCTCACAAAAGAACCTCAAACAATGATAACCCTATTGATGTTACACAAAAGACACATTTTATGCCAAAAAACACAATTGCCATTAATAATTAGATCAAAACGAATCAAATTTGTCTATAGAATTAGAAAAATATGTATCGAAGGCTTGTCATTGTAAATTAGACATTAACGCTACGAAAATAAGAGATGTGGTGAATGTAATTAAAAATTTTAGCTTTCTGGAGTATCCCGTGGTGATCTTTCGCGTGTAAATGCAGTCATTGTTTTCAGAGTCATTTTGATTTATATCAAGAACTTTGTATGAAAGGATATGTTTTTTTTTATTCTTCCGGTGTGTTTTTTGAAAGAAATTAATAAATCATTTTATGTGGGTATGTTATAATAAAAACTAAAAACATGTTTAAACCTGCCCAAATAGCATCAAGAGTAAGTAACCTTTTAAAATTGATGTAGATAAAAATAAACAAAAATCAATGTTTTTTTTTATTGCTTAGTTGGTGGACGAGCTGACAGCCCACCTGGTGTTAAGTGGTTACCGGAGCCCATAGACATCTACAACGTAAATGCGCCACCCACCTTGAGATATAAGTTCTAAGGTCTCAGTATAGTTACAACGGCTGCCCCACCCTTCAAGCCGAAACGTATTACTGCTTCACGGCAGAATTAGGTGGGGCGGTGGTACCTACCCGTGCGGACTCACAAGAGGTCCTACCACCATTCATGAATTAGAATTAGTACTTGTTTGTTATTTCTTTTCAATTCTGGCAAGGCGCCATTAATAAGCCTCAAAGGAACTAAGTTTGAATGTGTCTGATATAGCTTTCTATTACTTCGTTAATTTGTCATGATGACTAAGTTGGGATGTGTCTGTATTTTTTTTTGAATTTTCCATTATTAGTCAAACTATTATTAGTCAAACTTATTATTAGTCATTATTATTAGTTATTATTAACTTATTATTAGTCCATTATTAGTCAAATTTTCCATTATTAGTCATCAATGACATGCGTAAGCTAAGATTAAGAAGATTCCGGGAATTCCTTGAAAAAATTTCAAGATATATCTTCGATAGCGCCGGTGCTGGGTTTTCTTTAGCATCCTAAAATGGGCAAGTTTGGCTTAAAATAGTATAACATATTTTTTGTTCATTTTAGGCAGCCGAGAATACGTATCACTTGATGGTAAATAGTCACCTTTGCTCATCCAGAACCAAGGCACAGTTCGTTCACTGCCTTACTATGTAAAAGCATCTAAAAGCTTTTCAGTCACGTTGTAGTCAGTTAAATTTGCATATTATTTTAAGCACTTTCAATTCCACATTGTAACCATTGACGATGTCAGCTAATATTTTGAATATTACCTTAGCTTAGTAGGCATATGAATGCGGTCGGAGTTTTTAGAAATTTATTTTCTAACGTCTTGTTTGGACGAATCTTGACGAACGATTCGATAATCTAATCGAGACGCACGATTAAGTGTTGAGCTAGGAAGAATAGTGGCACTAGTATGATCTCAACATAATGACGATACAATCCCAAGAGATTGTTCAAGATCGCGCATAGCACACAACCCGCTGAGTTTCGCGCCGAGCATCCTCAGTGGGTCGCAATTCGGGCGGGTAGATTCTGCGAAGCACTGCTCTTGTTGGGGCTAGTATTAGCAAACTCACTCAGGTTGAGCCCGTGAGCTCATCTATCTGTCCAGGCATAGCTGGAATAGCCCCTTAGGCTACTAGCGAATAGGTAGGGGGATAAAATTAGGATCTCATATCATTTTGACTAAAAGTAACACACATAAATAATATGTTTTATTCACAACAAAGATAACCCTTCGTTGTCGACCGGAAGGCGTAACCGGATAGCCCTGTACCCTGAACGGTCCAATCAAAACAGATTCGTTATAAAACTGAACCGATCTCAACAATAGAGTTAATCATTACAAACAGAAAAACATCCATAAAGGGTTAAACAATTATATAAATTAAATACATCCTCCTTTATGTGAAAGAAAGTTTCACATACAGGATGTTTTATTTCACCAAACCATTTTGTTCAGAACGTCTTCTGAGAATCAAGTTTGGACGTACTTTATAGGTTATGAGAGAACGAGGGTAGGAACAGGTCACCGTCCTCGCCAAACCCGTCGCTTGCACGAAGGGCTCGACGAGCAAATTAACCCATAGACACAGCCCACTCGAGTTTCTCGCCGGATCTTCTCATTGGGTCGCGTTTCCGATCCGGTGGTAGATTCTCCGAAGCACTGCTCTTGCTAGGGCCAGTGTTAGCAACACTCCCGGTTTTAGCCCCGTGAGCGCACCTACTAGCTCGGAGAATCTAGAATAACTCCTCGAGGTTACTAGATTGAGTAGCAAAAAAAAGGTAGGAATTTTTGGGAGGGTTAAGTTAGTTAATAAAATGTAAATACCGTCACTGCAGGCGAAGGAAACGTTGTATTAGGTCGAGCTGTTCTATACCATTGCCTTTTAATTAACAATTAGTCAGACTATAGCGATTATGATTGTACAGTTTTCTCTGCTCCCTGAAACGGAATGCGGTAGGCTGTTGATAACGTTACATTGCGTGCTGCGTAATGGATATTTTTTTTATTGCTTAGATGGGTGAACGAGCTCACAGCCCACCTGGGGTTAAGTGTTTATTGGAGCCCATAGACATCTACAACGTAAATGCGCCACCATATATATAAGATCTAAGATCTCAGTATAGTTACAACGGCTGCCCCACCCTTCAAGCCGAAACGCATTACTGCTTCACGGCAGAAATAGACGGAGTGGTGGTACCTACCCGTGCGGACTTAAATGAGGTCCTACCACCAGATAATTAATAAGTTCTGAATTGATGTCGATCAGTAATTACCAATGTGGAGTATGAAAAATTTTTTTCCTAACATCGACATCATCGCTGAGGTCATCACACGTACTCTCAAGAGTTTGGTTGTTGCAGTTAGATACGTTTTTGCGACATCGGATCAAATGTATAGACTCTATTTTTAAATTTGATCTGTAATAAACTATATTCTCGAATTTATTATTATCTAAAAACTAAAGCTCCGCCAAAACCGAACGGGCCGTATAAAGAAAGCTTAATATTATTTTTACGCGTAGAATTACTTCCTCTATCATTTACGTGTTTTGTTCCCGCCATATGACGGGCCGAGGAAAAAATGTCTCGAAGATGGCGTCTCCACATGTCGTATGCGTAGCACGTGTTGCGATTGCATTTTAAGGCTTTTTTTCTGTTTTCTGTTAAGTATTTGAACGAAAATATTGTAGTGCATGACTAGTTAGTTACCTACGTCAGACGAATTATGAAAATCTTAAGACGATTTTTTTAAAGTAATTTTCTGACCTGGTAACTAAGACCTTTAAGTCATGTCTTATTTTAATTTATTTTCATATTTTTATAAAAAAATGATAATATGGAGTGAAATGAAATGAAATGGAGATGATTATTTGAGACATTAATCAACTGGAATAAAATTAAATGTAATGAGATGAGATGATATGGTATGAAATATAATCTTAGTAAAATGGTGGCCGTTTACTGAGATTTTTTCAGTAGACTTTTTGGAGGCTTTGTTTCATTTTCTCACATTTGTGCACTTTCACATATCTGTGAAAACAGTTAATAAACCTCCGTAATTACACATTTAAACCTGAAGAAACACTAAATAGACAAAATAAAACAAATCACACAACTCCACTCCGACGACCGATCAGACGATTCTGAGAAATCTGGGTGACTCTGATAATTCCACTTCCGTTAGTTAGTAAAATGTGGTGTAATTGAGTTTTTTATTTATTTATTTTTATTGCTTAGGTAGGTGGACGAGCTCACATCCCACTTGGTGTTAAGTGGTTACTGGAGCCCATAGACATCTACAACGTAAATGCGCCACCCACTTTGAGATATAAGTTCTAAGGTCTCAAGTATAGTTACAACAGCTACCCCACCCTTCAAACCGAAACGCATTACTGCTTCACGGCAGAAATAGGCAGGGTGGTGGTACCTACCCGCGCGGACTCTCAAGAGGTCTTACGACCAGTAAGAAGTTTTTTTTATTGGAACGAAGTTCCTTATCGCGCTTTGTGAAAGGGGGCTAGACGGAAAAAATTCTTACGAAAAGTTGTCACGACACTTTTTAGATCGGTCATTCTGACCAATCAACGTGTAGGCGCTTATCGCGTGACATTGCTCGTATCCGATTGGTCCGCGTAATGAGTACAGATTCTCGAGATAGCGTTTCAACAATAGTAATTTAGTTCATAGTATTGTTTTTTTCTTCTTCATAATGCCGTAATTTATTATTATAACTTAAAAAAAAAATTACAATTACTTCACTAATTAATCGAAAGGAACTTCGTTCCATCCTTGTGTCCCTTGACACCTCTGAAGTTTTTTTACTATAAATGTCAAAGATCATTATTTTTCTTTTCCAAATCAAGTCAAAGCGAATCAAGGCAAAGAACCGAAATGGCGTGTAACTTATTAATTTGACATTAACAAAGTGGTCGCTACGGGCGTTCGTGCGTCAAGAACTGGACAGATAACTGAAATTAAGCATTTCAGAATGTCGCTTTGGTAAAAATATGGTCAGTTAATAGAGGGCAAGTGCTTAATTAGCCAATGAATAATACAATTAACTTACATTTTGTCTTTACAAGGTAATTTTACGTGTGGAGTTCTGGTACCTGCTAATTTGTCAAAAACCTTCCTATTTTTGTCATTTTTTTTATCGCTTTCATGGTTGGACGAGCTCACAGCCCACCTGGTGTGAAGTGGTTACTGGAGCCCATAGAGATCTACGACGTAAATGCGCCACCCACCTTGAGATATAAGTTCTAAGGTCTCAAGCACGGTCACAAGAGTTGCCCCACCCTTCGAACCGAAACGCATTATTGCTTCACGGCAGAAATAGGCTGGGTGGTGGTACCTACCCGTGCGGACACACAAGAGGTCCGACCACCAGTGGTACCATAAGTGGTGACTGGAGTCCATATTTTAAGTGATTACTGGAGCCCATAATGAGTATTTAGGACTACTATGAAGTCTATGACGGTAATTTTTTTATGATTACTATTACTGATACGCGTATTAAACGTGATTATTAATATATCAGGTGTAAAGAACTTCCAATTCGGCTAGGCGGGGTTAATACGGTTGGTATTGATTTTCAAATTCCTAATACTAAGAAAATAAACCTGAGATAAAGCTGAGAATGTATTTTACAGACGGTGACGTTGACTCTTCTTAGAGAATATAAATTTTTAAAGTCACAGATCGGAAGCAACCTGCTAAAATCGTCTGCTATTATGACACACACTTTCCGTTCTTAGGTAATCAAATAATTAGAATGATACAGTTTTTTTTTCTTTTTTTTTTAAATTAAATACAAACAAATTCTGATGAGAGAGCCAAAAATTTACATATATTTCAAAATGGTTTAAAACAAAACCAGCGCAATATGAAAATATTACGAGTCTTAAAATAATTATGGTTTGCGTTGCCGAAACATCGTCATAATTTTCGGCCATTTCTTTAAAACAAGCCAATGGTTTTAAGAAGAAACAATTTCGTTAATTACCAATTAGTTAACCGAGGCGATCGTCAACTCGACACCTCCAACACTTTACCGCACGAGAATCAAAAAAGGGCCTAATTGCGTAACAGCTAACGCTATCGTTCACGTCAAGGCTGTCAGAAAATGATATTCTAACGGTGCTCTTTATGTAATGTAAACACGTCATTTCGGATCCTCCCGTTTCACTAACGGTGCTTTTAGCTTTTACCTCAAGCACCGATTATCGCCACCCGTCGCTTGCGACGAAGGGCTCGACGAGTAAATTAACCCACAGACACAGCCCACTGAGTTTCTCGCCGGAACTTCTCAGTGGGTCGCGTTTCCGATCCGCTGGTAGATTCTGCGAAGCTCGGCTCTTGCTAGGGCTTGTGTTAGCAACGTCGTCAGGTTTGAGCCCCGTGAGCTCCCCTACAAGCTCGACGAATCTAGAATAACCCCTCGAGGTTGCTAGAAAAGGTAGGGCAAAAAAACTGAATGTAAAAATTAAGACCTTAGAACTCATGTCTCAAGGTGGGTTCTTCAGTTCTGACAACCACCTTACTCCAGGTATAGCGTGAGCTCGTCCACCCGTCTAAGCAACTCTAATCTAAGCAAATCTAATGTCAATCATACTTCAAGAAGCTAAGAAAATTTGAAATGTCTTTTGTATATATGTTTTATATGTTCTTTAATTATTATAATTATAAATAAACGCATTAATAAGTGTTCCTGGTATTTTGATTTTAATTTTTGTTATTGCTAAGGGTGACGGCTCATCTGATATTAAGTGGTTACCGTAGCCCATAGGCATCAGCCACGTAAATGCCGCCACCCAACTTGAGACATGAGTTCAAAGTCTCATTTGTATTGTTACAACTGCTCCATCCTTCAAACGGAAACGCATTACTGCTTCACGGCAGAAATAGGCCGGGCGGTGGTACCTACCCGTGCGGACTCACAACACGCCCTACCACCAATATAAGTCAGTAATGCCAAGTAAAGTCAACTGCACCTTCATAAAGCACTTCACCTAGAGTGCCGCTCAAATTCACCGGAAAAACGATTGATTAACATAAATCGTCTTCTGTTAAAATGTCAATTGCAATAGCGTCACGCAATTACACCGCACCGGTCAAATTTAAGAGGCAGCACGCGACTTCCGCGCCTATAAACAATTATTTACATTCTTATCTTAGTACTAGACATGTAAGCAAGTTAAGGCATTTCTTCTCAATCGTGTCACTCTTGACAGAGTGGTCGTTTTCCTCATGTAGTGTTGGAAGGGGGAGACTTGATGCGTCTCAAGATGTCTCTTTGACATTTGCCACTGGACGCAGTTTTTTATTTTATTTTATTGCTTAGATGGGTGGACGAGGACACGGTCCACCTGATGTTAAGTTGTCACCGGAGCCCATAGACATCTACAGCGTAAAATGCCGCCACCCACCTTGAGATATGCGTTCTAAGGTCTCAGTTTTTACAGTACAACGGCTGCTCAACCTTCAAACTGAAACGCATTACTGCTCCAAAGCTAAAATAGGCAGGGTAGTGGTACCTACCCGTGCGGCCTCACTAGACGTCCTAACACCAGTAAGTCTTAATATAACTCAATATAACTTAGCTGCTGACGATAAATTGCTGACGGTAAGGCTTCAAGGAAAGGTTCAAGGGTCAAAGAACCTTAGTTATACTATTATATCCGGATTTTACTTAAAAGTCTAAGGCCTAATTGCTCGCGATAACATTACTAATACTGTATGATACGATGACACTGCTAGTAGCACTCTCGCCACATATATTAGTAAGGCTCTTCCTACTGTTGGTACTACCCTCCAAAATTAAAACCTTAGTATCACTACATAATATAAAACAAAGTCGCTTTCTTTGTTCCTATATCCCTTATATGCTTAAATCTTTAAAGCTACGCAACGGATTTTGATGCGGTTTTTTAATAGATAGAGTGATTGAAGAGAAAGGTTTATATATATAATAATATCCATTAAATAGTGGAGAAATACTGTTGTCAATAATAAATTACAGTTCCCTAAGCGAAGCCAGAGCGGGTCGCTAGTTTTTTTATAAAAAGTACTGTTCGGAATGCATTTGCATCACTGTATAAAATCTGCAGGTAAATCAGGGAAATGGGTATAGAGCCTTGCTCTTGTGCGGAAACAGTTGGTAGCATCACGCGCAACGCAACCGAAGAAATCTAGGAGGCTATGATCCCCGGGTCTTTAATAAAAAGCATTGTACATTTTTACATAAAATGAACCTTTTATTATTTCATTTAGAGACGCTTTTGTTTAAGCGTCCTAAGCTCTTTTTGAACCTTAGATACGCACGATGATTACAGTCCTATATTAATAACCAATGATAAAAGATAAGGACCTTTAATTGCCTACTGTACATCACATCGGTCAGGGCCTCCGCTCCAAAGAATCACACGAATTTGAAAAACATATCAGCCGATATCCCAAACAAGTCCCAAGGTGCGATATTCTCGTCGGAGTTTTCTTTATAGCTACAGCAGAACTACGATCTTTGTCTGATGAAAAAGACATCAGCTCTGGTAAAAGACGATATTTAGTGTCATTTTCGATATAGTAACAATTCTAACAATACTTAGTAGATCAATATCTGTTTTAGGCATTACAATGCTATGATCGAATAATTGTAAATAGACATGCTTTAACAAAAACCGACTTCAAATAGAAAAAAAAACCAAAACAAATTAATATACACTAAAAACAATAATCATCGAAATCGGTTGGCGTGATATTGAGTTATTGAATTATTCATCTGTTTGTTGCGCACGTACTTAATGCAAATTTAAGACTTATATAGTGTTTCTATGGATACCATTATCAGAACTAGACTAAATTGAAATGGGACCACACGGGAAGCGACAGTTTTCTAATAAAAAAGAATCATCAAAATCGATTCACCAAGTCAGAAAATTATGAGGTAGCAAACATAAAAAAAACATACAGTCGAATTAAGAACCTCCTCCTTTTTTGAAGTCGGTTAAAAAAGAAATTCACATATACGTATGAATCCTGGAAACAGTGCACTCTTTTTAAAGGCAGTCGTGTTAAAAAAGATCTTTCAGGTTTTTGTTACAATTTTTTTTATCAAATAGTGAT
Organism: Bombyx mandarina; assembly: GCF_030267445.1. Taxonomy (NCBI): domain Eukaryota; kingdom Metazoa; phylum Arthropoda; class Insecta; order Lepidoptera; family Bombycidae; genus Bombyx; species Bombyx mandarina. The sequence goes on from NC_143213.1 coordinate 1,420,122, forward strand.
TGTTTTAGAGCGAACAAAAGTCCATGCCACATAGCAGAATGGAGTTCACAAATTCGTTGCCAGGAAAAAAAAAAACAATCGCATGCCTCCATGTTTGAGACAATAGCGATGTTAGCTTAGCTGATGACCCGTGCCGGTCGAATCATGAGCTTCGACTGTTTGTGCAGAGCTTTCCGCATTTTGTTAAGGCGAATGTTGAACGAAACCTATTGCTAACCAACCTACTATCTAAAAATTATCTTAAAAATCAATTATACAATCTACACTAAATCTATGGCATTGCTGAAGTCCATGGGCGACGGTAACCACTCACCATCAGGTGGGCCGTATGCTCGTCCGCCTACAAGGGCAAAAAAAAAAAAAAAATCTAAGTAACTTTATTTTTAAGTTCTAAGTAATTATTACTAAGTTACTTATTATTATTACTTATAATATTATTATTACTTATTATATTATTATTCATTATTATACTAAGTTACTTAGACTTTAAGTAGCTTAGTAAGTAAAATCTAACACCAGAAACACTAATAGTCTCTTTATGAAGATGAATTCCAAAATACTAAATTTAATTCAATAACATTTTTAATCCACTTGTAAATTCTGTTGAATAAATTATCATTCTTATTACTGAAACGTGAATTTATTAATTACATGTTTTCGATTTTATTCACACGTTTTTTTATCGTGGAACTAGTTCATGAATACTTTGCCAGATACGTATTTACTTGGAAAATGTTGGCACTTGCCCCGAGATTTTAATTCATATTTGCATCAGATTAGCTGCCAGTACGAATATTCTATCTTTTTTTTTTATTGCTTAGATGGGTTGTCGAGCTCACAGCCTACCTGATGTTAAGTGGTTACTGGAGCCCATAGACATCTACAATGTAAATGCGCTACCCACCTTGAGATATAAGTTCTAAGCCCCACCCTTCAAACCGAAACGCATCACTGCTTCACGGCAGAAATAGGCAGGGTGGTGGTACCTACCCGCGCGGACTCACAAGTGGTCCTTACCACCAGTAAAAATACGCTATGAAATACGCTTTGAAATGTAGTGAAGTATTCCAATCCTCAGTCTATTAAAAAAAATCATCGACGAAAGCTCACAAGTAAAATGTGGTAAACAGAACGAAAGCTCAACTAACCCTTAAAGCATCTGTTTATATTTTCACAAAAGCTCCGCTCCTGTTTGTCCGGATTTGTTTACCGTCGACGATAATGTCAAACATTCTGGACATTATTCGACGGAAATTCTGTTATGATCTTTACAAATTACGCCAGTCATTGTCTGCGAACATCGGATCACATATTTGGTATTTAGTATGTTTGTTAATTCATTTTCGGGGACTGGGGATTAGTAGTAGTAGATAAAATTAAAACTTTTTTAACAGTTTGATCTCGTATTTTTTTATTGGCATTGTACTATTTCTGATAAATCGAATATATATATTTTTTATTGCTTAGATGGATGGACCAGCTCACAGCCCACCTGGAGTTAAGTGGTTACTGGAGCCCATAGACATTTACAACGTAAATGCGCCACCCACTTTGAGATATAAGCTCCAAGGTCTCAAGTATAGTTACAACGGCTGTCACACCCTTCAAACCGAAACGCATTACTGTTTTACGGCAGAAATAAGCAGGGTGGTGGTAACTGCTAACCGTGCGGACTCACAAGAGGTCCTACCACGAGTAGCTACTAGTGAATTCCAGCGATAATTAGTTTCTGGTACCAGAAGTGACAACAAAAATGACACCGAAAGGACGATGCGCAAACGCATAGATAAAACCTAAAATCGAACATCCGTTTTATTTATTAGACGAGATAATTTATTGGTTCTCATTTTTATAAATACAGGGAGTTCAGAGAACGGCTCTGGTCGCGTGCCCCGGTCGGTCACGCGATGAAGGGCGCTCCGCTAATTACCAGCCTCCATCAGCTGTCATAAGCCAATAAAGTCAATTACATATGCGTAGTGAATAATAGTATTAATTTAATGTAGAAGAACGGTCCTACGACAAAACAAGAAATTTTCGTTATCCAGTTGGGTTAGGGGCCTGATACAGAAGGAAATTATCCTCGAAACTAGGCGTATTGTGAGGAGGTTTCTCACTCTGGAGTCCTAACCACTGGAGGCTTGTGTCGTCGATTAGCGGCAATCTATTTCTATATATATTTAAAAAAAAATGTTTTTTATAATATTAAAAAAAACAGTGTAACAATAACATTTAAAATAAATATAGATTATAACAATAGTAAAATAGCTTTATTTGATTTCACAATAATTAATTTGGTATTTAATAATTATATTACTAAGTAACTATATAATAAATTAACTAGTCATGCAATTTAATCCCCTTCTAATGTGGGGACCTCCTTAGGGTAAAAGCCTCCTCCAAAGAATTCAATTTTTCCCTATCTCTTATCCAGTCTCTTCCTGCTTTGGATGCAATTACGTCCTGCGTCATCTTGTGAAATAGTAATATAGTAAAGATGTTGATTAGAAAAAACGAACAACAACAGTAATTATGATTAAAAACCTTTAAAAAAAAAACATAAACCTCACGTATCGTCAGACATGTCAATACATCGTTATTGGCCACGCTTAGGGCGTGTCCACATCAGTGCTGGCTCATTGATTCTATAAACAAACCCTCACTATTTGTTCATTATTAAAATTCACTTGTACCGCCACGGTACATCGAACGAATATACCGACTTTAAATACAGCAGTAATATTTAACGTATCTTTGTTTTCATTATATCTATCTATATACTTAAAAATGAATTGCTGTTCGTTAGTCTCGCTAAAACACGAAAACGGCTGGACCGATTTGGATAATTTTGATCTTGAATTATTTGTGGAAGTCCGGAGAAGGTTTAAAAGGTAGATTAATATGAAAATACTCGTAATTAAATAAAAATCCCCCGTCGGACGGATTCCTTTTGTTTGTTATAAGTTTATTTTATACAAAAGTTTAGGTCTTTTATTTATCGATTGAGGCACTAAGAAGTCTGCCGGGTCAGCTAATCTAATAATATATGCGGCCGTCAACGCAAAAGTGGCATAAGCTTACCATAGTTATTGTGCAACAATGAATTTGAGTAGGTAAAAATAGAATACGCGCAAAAATAATGTTTACAAAGCCATCTGTTATCTCTGGGTGTAATTATGGATAGGCCGGTCTTGCATCAAAATTTATTAAATTTTAAATAAATTATAATGTACATAATATGTTTGATTATTATTATTGATTATGAAAAATTGTGAGTTAGGCCACTTTTGCCTTGACGGCCTCGTATGTACAAAGGAGATTTTTGGGTTTTAAATAACAGTCAACCTAAAAAAAACTGCTAATATCAAATAACGGCTAAAACGAACTCCAGTTAATCTTGGACTAATATCAGCTCCGTCTGTATTTGTGGTGCGCGATCCATGTGATCTGGTCTTAGTGATTGAGGCCACTAGTTCCCTTATAGCTTAGCTTAGCTTAGAAAATTATAATTTGCGTAATTACTGGTGGTAGAACCTCTTGTGAGTCCGCACGGATAGGTTCCACCATCCCGCCTATTTCTGCCGTGAAGCAGTAATGCGTTTCGGTTTGAAGGGTGGGGCAGCCGTTGTAACTATACTGAGCTCAGAACTTATATCTCAAGGTGGATGGCGCATTTACGTTGTAGATGTCTATGTGCTCCAGTAATCACTTAATACCAGGTGGGCTGTGAACTCGTCCACCCATTTAAGCAATAAAAAATATAAAAAAAACGTTCCGGTAGCAGTTGTACTTGCGAAGCTGTCCTTGAGCTCATCCATCGGCACTGTCGACTTCCGAGCCAACGCTTTCCGAGCTTTCGACGCCATAAGAACAAATCTCCGTGTCTCTTCGGTGAATGATTCGAACGACAACTCCTAAAAAATTTTTTATCAGACAACACTGAATTAGTTTAAAACAATCATCTTATCAATTCGTACCATTGAAACGTTGTGCTTCTTCATCGAAAACGAAAAAAAAAAACAACCCCATATTCAAATTAACAAAACATTATAGCACATACGTCTGCAGCAATTATTTTATTCAGTCGAACAGAAAGCTCGAATAGTTTTATTTTAAGTCTTATCCTTAGAGGATAAAGCTTAGTTTTAGTTGATTTAGTTGATTTTTAATGTGTAAGGAATGGAAAAAATGTGGCACGTGCCTGTACGCGAGTACTGGGGTATCTTCCCTTTGCGATCGTAGGGTGTAATAGTGTTGGGGGAAAGCTATTGTCGACAATAATTAATCTATATATATATAAATGAATTGCTGTTCTTTAGTCTCGCTAAAACTCGAGAACGGCTGGACCGATTTGGCTAATTTCGGTCTTGAATTATTTGTGGAAGTCCAGAGAAGGTTTAAAAGGTAGATAGATATAAAAATGCTCGGAATTAAATAAAAATAACAATTTTGTTTTTCCTTTGATGTGTCCCCCGTCCGACAGATTCCTTTGTTTGTTTTAATTTTATTTTATAAAAAAGTTAAGGTCTTTTATTTCTCGATTGAGGCACTACGAAGTCTGCCGGGTCAACCAGTAATTAATAATTTTGTTCTGTTGAATTTAAAAAAAAATCTTCTTCTACTTAGTTGATTCAAGTGAGCTCAGGGAAGTCCAGCAGAAGTCTTTGGGCATATGTTGTCGTCATTTAAGTTAAGTTATTAATATTTCTATTCTATTCGTTTCCTCAAAGTTTGTCATCTGTTCATCTATGTTAAGTTCATCTATTTCTACTTTAGAATATCAACGATACCACAGAAGCATAGCTTTTTTATTCTTTTATTTTTTAATGCAGACGAGCATGCGGCCCACTGATATGTCGGCCGTCCCGACGACGGTTTTTTTTTTTTTTGCAGGAGGAAATCGCCGGACTTTTTTTTTTTTTTTGCATGAGGAAATCGCCGGACTTCCGCCCTTTTCTGGGGATACTGGGCGGGGTATGTCAGAGTCGAACTGACTAAAACCTCCTGTCGCTCAACAACCAACGTCCAATCCTCGCATGACACAGAACTCATGACAAGGCAAAGGGGGGAAAGTGAAGCTTTTTTTTTTTTATGATTGAGAGATTACTGGTAGCCCGAAGGCCTTTCCAGTTTCACCAGGACAGGTGGGCGAGCAAAGGCTCAGCCAGGAGGGGTGGGATTTGCTAACAGCTGCCCGAGCGCCTCCGAAGGAGACCTAACAACTCAAGAGCAATTGCTTCGCGAATGAATCTACTACCGGATCGGAATCGCGACCCGCTGAGAAGATCCGGCGAGAAACTCAGCGGGCTGATGCATGGGCTAGGTTGCACGTCGACCTCTTTGTCGAGTTCGACGAGTACGGTTACTGGGGTCCCTAAGCCTGCTCCTAGTATTAGAGCTGAAGGCGTCTAATGCAAAGGTTATTGGATCTGATGGATCCGTAAGGACGTGTCTAGGGCGTCGACGGTGACTGGCTCCTGCATGATCAGGATTCGGTGAGTAGTCAGCGGCAGCAACGATAAGGCGATTATCATGACGCATAGCCTTATCGAAGTACCGTTCCGACGCTGACTTCATGTATTTCTGGATTGATTCAAGGCCCAGGTCGTCGTGTAGGTCAACGTTCCTCACGAACCACGGAGCCCCGACGGCTAACCTGCAAAAGCGGGATTGTAGGGATTGGAGGGTGTCTATGTGTGTGCGGGCCGCGTGAGCGAACACCACACTCGCGTAAGTCATGATGGGCCTTATGCAAGTTTTGTAAAGTGTCACCTTGTTCCGAAGGGACATTTTACTCCGCTTACAGATCATTTGATAGAGTCTGCCGAGAATGAATGCGGCACGGTCGCGGACTGTTTTTATGTGTGGGCGGAATGTCATGGATGCATCCAGGGTGACTCCCAGGTACTTAACCTTCCTGACCCAGGGTATAGGTTGGCCGAAGAGGGTGATCGGGGGGGTGAAGGAAAGTGAAGCGTTTAGTGCGGAGCACATCTCTCTCATCACCCTCCCCCTCGGGACGCCGGACTGGCGGTCGTCGGCGCCACGACCACCAGCCCTCTCGGTCGGCAGGCTGTCCGAAGCCCGCCTAGATGGCTTCTGAACCACTTACCATCAGCATCAGTGGCTTCGTGCCGTCGTGGCTTCAGCAATGCCAGGGGCTACCGAAATACTCGAAGAAGTATAACAAAGAGGAGTTATATCATATACTAGCGGCCGGCTCCGGCTTCGCTCGGGTTATTATCAAAACTATTAAAATAAAAAATTATAATACACCCACATTAACCCTTATATTTGCGTCAGGTTTCTAAAAATAGAAAATTATAAAGGTAGTTTGAATAATAATAATTATTTTAATGAACTTTTATTTTTATTTTGGTAAGTAATATTTGTTTTTATCTATTTTTTATTATTTTTATATTATTATTATTCGAATTTACGTAACATTATGGGAGTTTTATAGTAAGGATCCCTATTATTTTATTAAATAATATAGCCTATGATATTTATTATTATATTATATTATATAATATATCACTCGGGGATAGTGTAGCTTCCAAACAATGAAATATTTTTTCAAATCGGTTCGGAGCTAGTTAATAGTTTCGGAGCCTATTCAATACAAACAAACAAATCTTTCCTCTTTTTAATATTAGTATAGAAGTATCGATATAATCATCGATACGGAGTGCATCACTAGTTACGCTCGTGTCATCGGCGGTGGCGCAGGTGCTTGTTCCGGTGGCCGGTTATCGCGCCCGCACCTGGATCTCGTCGCCCGATTAAGATTTGGCCGGATAAGTCTAGGTCTTAACGGATTTGCCTTATTTCTTGAACGCTATGAGACGTGCAAGTGCAAACTTCACTGTTTCAGCGGCACGACAAGTAACTCTATATAAACCTCTATACTCTATATAAACCTAAAGTCGTCTAGGCCTAAGGGATAAGACGTCCAGTGCTTTCGTGTTAAGCGATGCACCGGTGTTCGAACCCCAGGCGGGTTTTATTTATTTATCGCTTAGATAGGTGGACGAGCTCACAGCCCACCTGGTGTTAAGTGGTTACTGGAGCCCGTGGACATCTACAACGTAAATGCGCTACTTAACTTAATATAAGATCTAAGGTCTCAAGTATAGTTACAACGGTTACCCCACCCTTCAAACCGAAACGCATTACTGCTTCACGGCAAAATAGGCAGGTTGGTGGTACCTACCCGTGCGGACTCACAAAAGGTCCCACCACAAGTCCTAATAAACAAACGCCGTAAAAAAAAAACTCATTTATAATGTTAAAAAAAGAATATAACAACTAATGATGTCAATAAAATTATTCTTAGTCGCATATTAGTCGCAAACATGTAATTGAATGATATTAAGTGTAAATTTTGTCAATGAGCAGTGATAGTAACAACAAATCTATATATTAATACGTGAAGCAAAAACTTTGTATCCCTTTTTACGAAAATTGCGCGGACGGAGGAGTATGAAATTTCCCACACTTATAGAGAATATAGAGAAGGAGTGCACAATGCTAATTTTTTTTAAATAATGCATAAAACATACATTAAATCAATAAAGACAACATTACACACACTACATACCATGTATTTGACGCACACACGCATGCATACTATTTATTGTCAAACTTTTGTTCTTGACGTTTATTGTCAAATTGAGAATAGATTAAATATTGTTTGTCTTTGTAAATATTTTTTATAGTGTAGTCTTGGCGAAATTTATGATTATAGAAGTATAAAATACAATCATAATAGTGTACAAACTTACAATTCCAATTAATTATAGTCAAATTTCGACTACTGCGGGACCACTAGTTCTAATAATTAGTTATCCTATAAGCAGTAGAATGATAAGACAAATAACTCTTTATCGAGACATCGCTAGTGTACTCAGCACAGCAAATCAAAACAATACAACCGCGAGTTTTTATCAATTACAACGATTTAGAAAATCAATTGTACTGCATATCGACTGTCTCTGCTATTAAAACCGGAAGGCGTAATCGCTGTACGGTAGAGATAGTCAAAAGTCTGTAAGGGCTAACATAAGTATGTTCGTAATAACAGGCCACTGTCTAACCCACTGAGTTTCTCGCCGAATCGTCTCAGTGTGTCACCATTTCGATTCCTTGGTAGATTCAACGACGCACTGCTCTTGCTAGGGCTAGTCTTAGCGATTCTCTCAGGTTGAGCCCGTGAACTCACTTACCCGTCCGCGCGTAGCTGGTATAGCCCCTTAGGCTACTAGCGATTAGGTAGGGCGTCCTTACGGATCCATCAGATCACATAACCTTTGCTATTAGACGCCTTCAGCTCTAACACTAGGAGCACGCTTAGGGATCCCGGTAACTCGAACCCGGAACTCGACAAAGAGGTCGACGTGCAACCTAACCCATGCATCAGCCCGCTGAGTTTCTCGCCGGATCTTCTCAGCGGGTCGCGATTCCGATCCGGTAGTAGATTCATTCGCGAAGCAATTGCTCTTGAGTTGTTAGGTCTCCTTCGGAGGCGCTCGGACAGTTGTTAGCCAATCCCACTTCCTGGCTGAGCATTTGCTCGCCCACCTGTCCTGGTGAAACTGGAAAGGCCTTCGGGCCACCAGTAATCTTTCAATCATAACGAAAAAAGATTAGGTAGGGGAAAAATAGGCTACTGTGTGATCTCCGGTAAATTTCTTGGTTGGCTTTCACGGCATCCACGAGAAGAGATGCGGTGGTGCTATTAAAAGACACCACGCCGCTAATATTGACTCTATTGTAAAGTTTTTCTTACTCTTCAAACAACAATGGGTGGGTACTTCGCAGTAATTATATCCCCGATGGTGGTTCATGTCTTACTCGCATAATCCGGGGTTTGCTCATCTGTCAAAAGGTCCAAACAAAACGGCATTACGCCAATTCTCCTTAACGGTTCTCGTCATGACCAGTACTTACCGCGCATTACCGCTTTGACCAAACAAAAGGAACGCGAACCTGTACACTCTCAAATTGCTTGTATGAATGAGCGCCTCTTTGTCAAGGAGCACGCGATCAAAACAGACCTTCGACTTTCTTTCAAGAATAACCGCGAATGCGATTGCGAAGCCCATAGTTTATCAGAGTTAATGGTGCTGAATAATGAGATAGCAGTCAGTACTTAGATTGCGAAGCTGTACATTTTCGTAGGGTGAAGTTGCCACATAAAGGCTCAGCTCAAAAATTATGTCTGGATGGTCTGACGTAAATACAAATCCAACTGTTAACTACATCCTTTCTCGAACGTTTAGTCTATCAATCTATAGTAATATTATAAAGCTGAAGAGTTTGTTTGTTTGAACGCGCTAATCTCAGGAACTACTGGTCCGATTTGAAAAATGTATTGAAAAAGGCTATAGGTTATATAACATCACGCTAAGACCAATACAAGCGGAGCATCAATAAAGAATGTTTCAAAATCTGTTTTTTTTCCATTTTGAGAGCTTCCGCTGCGCTTTGAGTTTTCCGCTGCGTGCGCTGCGGTAACGAGTAAAGTTTCGCTAAAATAATGTATGATAGAATTGTTCCCTTTTAAAAGATCGAAAAAAAAGTCCGCAACAGCATATGTCTATATGTTAAGGTTTGCTCACTATAACGTTTTTTATGCTAACCATATTTGTGCTAAAATAAAGCATTCTTTGTGAAGGTGTTTTTATAAAGATGATATTGATACTTATCCAGAGAAGATCCTAGTTCAATTCTAAACATAGTAAGGTGGGTTCATGAAAACAGAAAAAGACTTAAGGTGGAGTTAGTGAGCGCTGCTTGTTTTGTAATAATTTCGTTCACAACAAATCATTTTAATGCAGATTAGATAAAATTCAGAGATCATTCACGAAATAATTATTAATATTAAAATTAAATATTAAGGGATATGCAGTTGTGTTTACTAAAGCAAAGAGAGCTCTGTCAGTGTTCGGTTTAATCAGGGGGCTCTATTTGGAAGAATATTAAGTTGCGAGTAAGGTTTTTTTTTCTACCTAAGCTGATAGCTTTCAGATGCTCTGTCGGCGTAACCTAACAAGAAAGTGAGCTCACGGAGCTCAAACCTGGGGGCGTTGCTAACACTGGCTCTAGCTAGAGCAGTGCTTCGCAGAATCTACCACCGGATCGGAAACGCGACCCACTGAGAAGATCCGACGAGAAGCACAGTATATGAAAAAGCCAGCCGTAAAACAAGATTTTAAACTAGTTCGCGCGCAGAGAAGTCACTCACTAAGACTTCCAACTATACAAAAAATGTAGTAAGCACGTTATTAAGCTATTGCATTTATCGCGGGCTTTGAGCAAGGCGACCGAATCAAGAAATTTCGTAACGAAAAGAAAACCTAACACTCCCCACTCCGCCTACCATGTAGCTCGCGTTCAACACATTCACACGTTGCCCTTATGTAGTGTTTGTGAATAAGCGCGCGACGTGATATCGCACTGCATGCGCATCATGAAAAGTCTGCCCATCTCTCTCTCGCGCGGTCTAGCTTAAGAGTGTTTTTGTTTATGTTTGTAAATATAGCGTAGTCTTATTTTTTTATTATAGTTGCTTTAATATTAAATTATTCTTGTCTAATTATAATTGCATAAATTGATAAAAAATGCTATGCAATAGCATTACCGCGGCAGTCCTCGAGTGCCAAACGTATTTTTTTATACATATTTTAATTATTGTAGCTTGGCATAAAGGTATGTTTAACGTCAAATTCACCTACTTGGAGACATCCAGTTAACTTGATTTGCACACGGATTTAAACGGATCTTATTAGAATAATTTTATAACTTCGTTCTAATATCCTGACCAGGATCAACGGGATAAGAAAAAATATATAATTTATCATGAGTTCTATTTGTTTGATGTTTTTTTTTAAGTTTCAAACTAAATAATTTTTTTTTTATTGCTTAGATGGGTGGACGATCTCACAGCCCACCTGGTGTTAAGTGGTTACTGGAGCCCATAGACATCTACAATGTAAATGCGCCATCCACCTTGAGATATAAGTTCTAAGGTCTCAGTATAGTTACAACGGCTACCCCACCCTTCAAACCGAAACGCATTACTGCTTCACGGCAAAAATAGGCGGGGTGGTGGTACCTACCCGTGCGGACTCACAAGAGGTCCTACCACCAGTGATTACGCAAATTATAATTTTGCGGGTTTGATTTATTACACGATGTTATTCCTTCACCGTGGAAGTCAATCGTGAACATTTGTTAAGTACGTATTTCATTAGAAAAATTGGTACCCGCCTGCGGGATTCGAACACCGGTGCATCGCTTCAACACGAATGCACCGGACGTCTTATCCTTTAGGCCACAACGACTTCGAAATATATTCAAATGCCGCTAATCGGAAATGGATTACTGCTTCACGGCAGAAATAGATAGGGTGGTGGTACATTTATCCTGCGAGAGGACATCACGCCCTAACACCAGCATAAGTTTATATGTCTCCCCCCAAAAGAGCATGAACAATATGTCAACTTTTAGGCAGATCGCGAATCGCCGGAAAGACGATTAACTTAAATCGTCATCTCTTAAATGACGGATGGAGATAACGGAGTAGTCAGAGTCGCTGATTTTAAGAAATACCGAGGCATCGAGCGACGAGCCATAAATAAGATCTGCCTTCTACCTACTGCAGAAGATTCTGAAGTTTTAGAAGATGCAGCTGTCCTTCCAAAGGCGGGGAGGATGTCGGCGACGATACCCAAACAAGGAGGTCGCGCGGAAGCGGAGTGCGGGGTTGACCCGAACAAACGTGATGACAGACAGACACGTGCGCAACACCACATAAGCAATAAGAGGCAGAATTTAATGTTAATCGCATGAAATAAAATTATAAAAAACAGTAATAAAAGTATAAAAAAATATTTTTATCATTTTGTTCGTTCCTGAACAAAGTTCATATCAATTGCAATAACTTCACGCAATCACACCGCATCGGTCCAGTTTAAGAGGCACATATTGAATATAATCTGTGCTACATATTAAATTCCTTTGCATTAAAACCTTTGTTCGCTGTCTACTCTGTACCGAAAAACCGCCAATAATATTCCGGGACAACTTCACAGGCCGCCAATTACCGGGACCACCCAATATCAGAAATACCATAAATTATAACTAATACACTAAATTTGTTCGGATTAAGTATCGTGCTACCGTATTATTTGATTATTGTAGTCAAATTAGGCAAATTTCGCTTTAGTCAAAACCTAAATTTTGATTCGAAAATTATGATAGAAAACAACTTAATATGAAACGAAATGTATTAAGTTTTTTGTTTTTTTGATTTTTGTTTTTTGTTTTTTTGTTTTTTTTTTGTTTTGTTCTACAGAATGTTTAAAGGGGATTGTACATTTTACCTTGAAAGTTTTTTTTTATTGCTTAGATGGGTAGAGGAGCTCACGGCCCACCTGGTGGTGAGTGGTTACCGGAGCCCATAGACATCTTCAACGTAAATGCCGCCACCTTGAGATATGAGTTCTAAGGTCTCACTTGTAACAGCACGACTATACTGAGACTTAAAACTTATATCTCAAGGTGCGTGGCGCATTTAGATTGTAGATGTCTATGGGCTCCAGTAAGCACTTAACACAAGGTGGGCTGTGAGTTCGTCCACCCATCTAAGCAATATTTTTTTTATTAAAAATCAAATGTGCAACGAAAATTTTAGGTTAATTTTTATTAGCATTCCTTTTGCGAGTGAAAATTGCAACGCCGCTGTTCTCACAGTAAATTGTTATCAGCATGATTCATCACCATTGCACCGGAGCCGCTCCGTAAGCCGCTTCCGTCGATGAACTCCAAGTCGAAGATTAAATAGCTTCCGGTTTAATAATGCATTATAATTACTTGATCGGTAATATTACAGTGTACAGACAACAGAAACTGTCCAATTTTTTTTATTTTTAGGTGGGTGGACGAGCTCACAGCCCACCTGGTGTTAGGTGGTTACTGGAGCGCATAGACATCTACGACGTAAATGCACCACCCACCTTGAGATATAAGGTCTAAGGTCTCAAATATAGGTACAACGGCTGCCCCACCCTTCAAACCGAAACGCATTACTTCACGGCAGAAATAGGCAGGGTGGTGGTACCTACCCGTGCGGACTCACAAGAGGTCCTACCACCAGTAAAAAATTTTTACTGGTAGGACCAACCAATTCCAACATAAAGATTTTAAGTGTATTTTTCCCTTTATCTAGTCGCTAATAGCCTTTTTTCCTACCTACGCTGATAGCCTTGAGAGGGTATTGCAGCCTTACTCTAGGGTGTAGGTGAGCTCACGGGGCTCAAACCGGGAGTGTTGCTAACACTGGCCTCAGCAAGAGCAGTGCTTCGCGGAATCTACCACCGGATCGGAAACGCGACCCACTGAGAAGATCCGGCGAGAAACTCAGTGGGCTGTATCTATGGGCTAATTTACTTGTGGAGCACTTCATCGCAAGCGACGGGTTCGGCGAGGACGGGCACCGGTGCTTGAGGTACCTAAAAGCACCGTTAATGGATCGGGAGGATCCGTAATGACGTGCTTAGAGCGACGTCGACTGGTAGCCTAATGGACTATTTCGGTTTCGCGTAGACAGGTAGGTGAGCTCATGGGCTCAACCTGAGAGAATTTGCTAACACTAGCCTAGCAAGAGCAGTGCTTCGCATAATCTACTACCGGATCGGAATCGCGACCCACTGAGAAGATCCGGCGAGAAACTCAGCGGGTTGTGTTTATGGGTTTAAAGTGATTATAACTAAGACACTTCATATTTATCAATCAAGTCCTTAAATGTTGCATTTCAATTCAAATAACGGGAGGCAGCGGCTTGGCTCTGCTCCTGGCATTACTGAAGTCCATGGGCGACAGTAACCACTCACCATCAGGTAGGCCGTATGCTCGTCTGCCTACAAGGGCAATAAAAAAAAAACTTCGATTTCTGTGTGAATGTTAGTCTCTTTCTCTCTCTCTATCTCGCGTCTAGTAGGTATATATAAAGCTACGTCTATTGAAACACTTTCTTTCGCTTACATATTACATGTCCATAATTGTTTTGACAGAGCGCTTTTTCTCATCGTAAAACTTTAAAGTTCGCAACTTCTCGCGTGAATTTACATCTTCTTGCAATCTCGGTTACAACTTCTCGCAATCTCGCGAATTCTACCGTGGTTCTAGTATACTGACCATGGCAACGAAGATTTCCCGCGAGCGTAAATTTTCATCTACCCTCCTTTCTTAATTAAATTAAAACAACCGTCTTAGGACATTTTGTATTAAATTAAGAATATAATCTAAACCGCAATGCGAGCTGCACCATTCAGATTGTCCGTAAGCCAATCATACGAACAGAAAAAAAGATACATTTAGCCACCGATTTTGGGATCGATAAAAAATAAGCTCTTCGTATCGAGAGAAGCGATTTTACCGTGGTTCGGATCTCGCAATAAGTTTTTTTTTTAAAGTAAATACATTACCGCTTACACATTCACGAGCCAGTATTAAGGAATAACATCGTAGAATAAACCATACATACAACACACTATGCGCTATCTTTTAGCTCCACTTAACACCAGATGGGTCGTGAGCTCTATCGATCTAGTACAAAAAAATTTGACAGATCGAAAGGCAATATAGCAATGATTTACAGTCATAATTATCAAAAAATACACAATGCTAATCACCCACCCCATTCTAATATTAAAGAATCCGAAACCCTTCTAAAGGGGTAGACATTTTATTTAACTGCTTTTAATTTGTCAGCCGTAACGATATTAATAAGAAATATTAGAATATTATGTATGGTTTTTTGGGGATATTAAATTTAGAGGAATCTTAAGAAGCCCTTTTCACAGTGGGGTACTTTTTTTTTTTAATTCGTTATCATGAAAATGTTATCTTTTTTTACGAACAACTTTTTATTAGATCGCTTAAGCCGTCTATCACTGTTGAGGTCTATAGCGCTGCCACCTCACGTGATCATTGCGTTACTGTAAACTTAACTATGTTGGCTGTATTTAGAGCACACATCAGGATGGTCTACCATTCTGTCATTTCTGCAGCGAAGCACTCATGTATTTCACTATTAACATGTTCGCGTGAGCAACCTCATTTCTGAATATTGCTAGTGTGGCGCACCTTTTTCCCCATATCTATTCCGTGTTTTTCCCATACAAAGTTTACCAACGTCTAAAAACGTCCCGCCGTAATACGTGCATCTTATGATGATTTTTTGTTTAGGGAATGCGGCGGTGTAGGCTCTGGAAATCGAATGTGTTGCGGCGCTAAGTAGATGCGCCATGGGAATTTGCCAAACAAAATAAATATGATAATC
The DNA here is from genome assembly GCF_030267445.1 of Bombyx mandarina. NCBI lineage: Eukaryota > Metazoa > Arthropoda > Insecta > Lepidoptera > Bombycidae > Bombyx > Bombyx mandarina. Next base: position 1,435,468 of record NC_143213.1, read on the forward strand.
TAGAGGACGTCATATGACGTAGCGATATTTCATAAAATTTAAAAAACAAGACGTTGTAAGACGTTGCTTACAGTACAACGGCTCCAACTTTTAGATTGGAGACATTTACCTAATGCTTTTTTTTTCTTTTTTTTATTACTTAGATGGGTGGACGAGCTCACAACCCACCTGGTGTTAAGTGGTTACTGGATCCCATAGACATCTACAACGTAAATGCGCCACCCATCTTGAGATATAAGTTCTAAGGTCTGAAGTATAGTTACAACGACTGCCCCACCCTTCAAACCGAAACGCATTACTGCTTCACGGCGGGTCTTGCGGGTTGGTGGTACCTACCCCTTCTTGCTCCCTAGATACCTTACCACCAGTAACTACTCCTACAATCTTGTGTTTATCAATTAATTTTGTGCCAGCAATGCAAATCATAGAACCAACAACGGGTGCAGTAAAAGAAACACTAAAAGAAGAAACAACAAAAATCCCTTTCCCCATGACATATTTGCAATGGAGACACTAACCCAAGGTGGATTTACATCAGAACTAAATCCGTATGCAGCATCATAACAGAACAACTTTTCTGGTGGTAGGACCTTATGTGAGTCCGCACGGGTAGGTACCACCACCGCAACTATTTCCGCCGTGAGGCAGTGATGCGTTTCGGTTTGAAGGGTGGGGCAGCCGTTGTAACTATACTGAGACCTTACAACTTATATCTCAAGGTGGATGGCGCATTTACGTTGTAAATGTCTATGGGCTCCAGTAACTACTTAATACCAGGTGGGCTGTGAGCTCGTCCACCCATCTAAGCAATAAATAAAAAATAAATACTGTACCGACCCCCCTGTGGGATAAGGACAGAGAGAAGAAGATAGTGCCTTGAACTAAACTATCTAGGGTTAGACTTCAATAATCGTACTAAACGCGAATAATTTTAATAAGTGTCATCATTTGAGCACCTTTGGTGCCCTGATGGTTGGCCTTATGACTGGACAGCTTGTATCAATAGCTATCGTTATGAATATTAGTTAAAATTGTATCCTATTGATTAAGAAATAAGCTATTCATTTAACTATTAGATACATCGGTAATTTAGGCCAAACTCGGATAGGAACTGTGTGACGATAATTGTATTGACTCTTCTTAAATATAAAAACAAATAAAATTGTGCTGGAAATGCAATAATTTAACTGTCACAAAACAGTTATCAATGCTTTCTGTGGATCTCAAGTAAAGTGTTGAACCTTCACCTAAATAACATGACGATTATCCTTACAAAATGTTACGTGCGTAATATGATTCTGTAGGACCGCTGCTATGCATATTTGAGAGTTTCACATCTTATCCCATAAGTTGGCTTCGTGTCTATGAACATAGCCTATAACAAACCAAGTGGAGCGCCAGAGTGAATAAAATAAACGGAAACCGTAAAAAAAATACCGCGTAATCTTTCTCTAAAATAATAATCAGTTTTGTAAAATTCTAAATAAAAGATTTATAATTCGAAATCAGAAGTGTCTGCGGTTTCTCGATATCTCAATATTGATTAATTGTTGTACATAGATAATGTGACGTTACAGATGTGACAAAATTCTTGGGTGCGTTCTAATGCCGTATACCGGAAGCGCATGAATTTTATTGATCATAAACGCTTATAAAATATATCCTACTTTATCTTAGATATTTTTTTAATTAATAATAATCGTTAATCACCCTGCCTATTTCTGCCGTGAAGCAGTAATGCGTTTCGGTTTGAAGGGTGGGGCAGCCGTTGTAACTTGAGACCTTAGAACTTATATCTTAAGGTGGGTGGGGAATTTACGCTGTAGACGTCTATAGGCTCTAGTAATCACTTAACACCAGGTGGGCTGTGAGCTCGTCCACCCATCTAAGCAATAAAAAAAAAGTTAATATATTAAAAGCAATTTTTCTTGTACGGTGGCATTGCTGAAGTCCATGAGGTACGATCGTCTGATTGATGATTCATCATGATTGAAAAAGTCTCCTGAGAAATCAACATATAACCTTAGAACATCTTCTATTAGCTAACAATTTTTTTTTATTCCTACCTAAGCTGATAGCCTTGCAGCTATTTCAGTGTAACCTTAGCTAGTAGGTGAGCTCACGGGGCACAAACCAGAGTGATGCTAACACTGACCCTAGCAAGAGCAGTGCTTCGCAGAATCTACCACCGGATTGGAAACGCGACCCACTGAGAAGATCAGGCGATAAACTCAGTAGGCTGTGTCTATGGGTTAATTCGCTTGTCGATCTCTTAGTCGCAAGCGACGGGCTCGACGAGATGGTGACCGGTGCTTGTGGTACCTAAAAGCACCGTTAATGGATCGGGAGGATCCGTAATGACGTGTAGCTAACAATCAATTCATATTGCTGTTTGGCCAGATATAAATTATTTCGATTTAACTGAATAAGTCGGCGAAATAGCCTATGGCGTCTAAATAGTAAAATTTGCACAAAATTTGCAAAAAACTGTTTAAAAAAAAACCTCGGCATTAAAAAAGTATGGATTGCAAAAAAATAATAATATAATAATACCGAACAATTTAGCAAAGAAAACCTTGCCTTCTGAATTGAAAATAATCTGTGACGATAATCCCACGAGAGCATTTCACTATATTATTTACACATAAATCATTACTTTTTTTTTGTTGCCTTCAAAATCGACGACAAAATATAAAAATGTCAACCGTGGAGATCTTATAAAAGATGTACATATTTAAAAAGCCGTTTGGATTGCGACTTATACAAAAAAAAAATTTGTTTGTATGTTTGGTAATAAAATTGGGAGTTTGGATAGGCTTTCGGTTTTGCTCTTAATATATTTTTTATTTTTTTTATTTAAAAATTATTGTTAATTTATCTAAATTGAGTTTTATTTAACTACCATCTGGTGTAGTGGTAAGTGACATGGTCACTAAACAAGAGGGTCGCGGGTTCGAATCCCGCCAAGGGAAGATATTTGTATGATAAATGTAAATGTTTTTTCCAGGGTTATGGATGTGTATTAAATATGTGTATGTGTATAATAAAAATCTTATATTTATTTCCGTTATCTAGTACCTGTAACACAAGTTCTTTACGAACTTATTACGGAACCAGTTAATGAGGCGTGACTGTTAGTAAATATTTATTTATTTATTTATTTTATATCGAGTAACGCATTAAAGCATTCTAATATTTATTAAGACTTACAAAAATATGACTAGTTTGTTCGTCTAAAACTTCATAAAATTAGGGCTATTTCTGAAACTCATAGTCAGTTCTTCGGTTATTAGGTAGTCAGAGTAACCCATAGTCGTTTCGACATGACTACTCACTTGCCAAGACGAAAAAATTGCAAAAATGTCGCTTAAACCAAGTAGCTTTTCACCCCTTGATATGTTTCGTCCTATAAGATTACAAGAATATATTTAGACAAAGACTAAGGGAAACATAGAACAGAAATTTAATTCGAATTTCTCAAACGTAAGTAACGCCGCGTGTCCGCGATAGTCAACAATAAACAAAACCACATCGATTCTCAAACTCGGAATAAATTTCAAGTCACCTGCCCTCAAACCGGAAGAACTACGAAACTGTTGTCGTCCTTATCGTCCGTATAGATTCGTCTCTTTCTCGACATTTTTTATTTTATTTCCACCCCGAGATTCGTATCTAGATTTTTATATTGTTTATTTAAATGCGATAAATTAGTCATTGTAAAGTCCTTTGAGATTTTTACGTAGATAGAAGCTGTTGCTGTTTGTTGGACGGCGTTGACAGGTGAATCCAAGGAATTGTTTGTTTGGTACCGATAGAAAAAAAAAACGTTAAGCTGTCATATTTTCGTGATGTATCGTGAACATAATTTTTTTTTTTTACTAGCCTAAATTTTGCACTACACGAGTAAACAAGCTCCCGGCCCACTTAGGTTTTAAGTGTGCATCTTGAGTATAAAGGCTCAAATTTCCAGTATAACGGCTGCTCTATCCTTCAAATCGCAGCAGAAAGGATCAGATGGTACCTATCCGCGATCCTGCAATACCTCTATGGTAAGACCTCTTCTGAGTCCGCACGGGTCCATTCTGCCTATTTCTGCCGTGAAGCAGTAATGCCTTTCGGTTTGAAGGGTGGGGCAGCCGTTGTAAGTATACTTGAGACCTTCGAACTTATATCTCAAGGGGGGGGCGCATTTACGTTGTAGATGTATATAGGATCCAGTAACCACTTAACACCTGGTGGGCTGTGAGTTCGTCCATCCATCTAAGCAATAAAAAAAAAAAAAAAAGCATAAGCCGCAAATAAGTCATCTATGTTTAAGTAATTTGAGCGATATCTCTTACTTAATTAAGCGCTTTCAATATGAGCCCAAGCGTCTAGTTTTTTTTTCGACTAATTTCTGTTATTAAACTTTTTCTCGGTTTATAAATATTGATGACTCCCGTGCCGCCCTTTTCCGTTTCGGAAATTAATATTTAATATTGTTAACATACATCATGACGTACTACCGTGGAGGAGGTTCGCTGACGTCATTATTATGAATGTTTTGTTAATTAAATCCTGAGTTGCTCTGTGGTTCTATGCCACCAATAAGGACGCGAGGTCCTTAATGAAAAAGTTTTGTAGCTAAAACGGGAAGGATATCATTAACATCATCGTTAATTGCAAAGGCCCGTTTTGAGATTCAATTGTTTGAGCTTTTTGTAAGATCCGAGACAAGCTAATTTCTCCAGGGCGACCTAAACTTGATCTGGATCTTCAAGCGCAGTGAACTATGAGATCTCTGGATCATTAATGACAGCAGATATAATTGTTTTTTTTTTTAAACTCACGTCTCACCTAGTGTTAATTGGTTATCGGGGCAAAAGCATCAACAATGTAAATGCTGACACCCACCTCGAAATATGAGTTCCACCACTGAATTCTATATATCAAGGGCTCCGCCATCTTTCAAACCGAAACGCTTCAAAGTAGAAATAGGCAGGATGGTGGTAACCCGTGTAGGCTCACAAGACGTAATACCACCAGCATAAATTCGTCGTACCACCGGTTTTCTTATCAAAAGGTTCGCTTTTTTCGATAGAATCTAGCAATTTATACTAATATATAAATCTACAGTGGTTTTTACGGATGTTTCGTTATAACTACGGAACCATGCATCCAATTGACTCGAAACTTGGTATCCATGTAGAAAATACATGTACATAATGGATAGGCTAATATTTATATGAGTGTTGGACTTCCTAAACCAGTTAACGATGATAATTTTTGTGGGGGTGTGAAATAATAATGTTAATTTTAAATGCCCAGCAAAGCAGGCAGGTACAGCTAGTCACCTAATAAAATGCAATCGAAACATAACAATTCAAGTCTAATTGCGAACTTTTGCTTACAATGAAACCAACAGGACAGGGTAATTGCCAACGCATCCTGTGCGATTGGCAGCCTGTCCGTACGTCGGGGATTCGATTCCAGATTAACTTTAATTCCCTTTCGACCTTCGTTTGTAATTGATGTATTAAAAGATGTTTTTTTAATTCAAGTACTTTCAGTAAATCGGGGTTGATTTTTTTTATTTTTTTTTATTGCTTAGGTGGGTGGATGAGCTCACGGCCCACCTAGTGTTAAGTGATTACTTGAGCCTATAGGCATCTGTGGCGGTAGCCATCATACAACGCAAGATATTTGACAGATGCCTGAATTTCGCTTACGACATTTTCAAGATAAGCTCGCATATATACAAGTTCCGAACAACAATATTCGGACCGTCGCGCGTCGGTCTACCGAGCAATGTCACCTGCTCGGTGGAAGATCTTCCCTTTGTCGTTTAAGCAGCCCCAAACATCTACAACGTAAATGCCGCCATCCACCTTGAAATATAAATTCTAAGGTCTCAGTAGAGTTACAAAGGCTGCTCCACCCTTCAAACCGAAACGCATTACTGCTTCACGGCATAAATAAGCAGGGTGGTGGTACCTACCCGTGCGGACTCACAAGACGTCCTACCACCATTAAATTGGTTGATTTAGGATAAACGTAATTGCCACATATCTTTCTCCAGACTATTTTTAACGGTTACATAGCTGATGTACTTTAGCAGTGATGATCCCTAACCATCAGATGGCCGTATAGTGGGCTGTCTTATAAAGGAATGTTGTTAGGTACTCTTACTACGAATTCTTTTATTGGCTTGCCTTTTATGTCATAATTTTTGCAGGTATTGTTCGTATGTGAAATATGATGATAAACAGTGTTAGTGAAGGAGACCAAAGGGCAGCTGTGTCATCGTGCCAAGTGTTATTTTATCTATGCACCAAAGTAGATAGAATCACAACTCACAAGATTTGTGTTTAAATCTAAACTTCACATTCCAAAATATTGTATATTTAGCTTTTGCCCGCGACTCCGTCCGCGCGGAATAGTTACTTTGGCATAATGCAAAATTTTACCCCTCACTTCATTTACATAGAAAGTGAAACTATTTTTGAATTATAGAATGTTAAGGAGCTATTTAAACACTTATTTTGAAACATTATTTATTGGTGCTCCACTTGTATTGGTCTTACCGTTATGTTAAATAGCCTTCCTCAATAAATGGGTTATCTAACACTGAAAGAATTTTTCAAATCGGATCAGTAGTTCCTGAGATTAGCGCGTTCAAACAAACAAACAAACTCTTCATTTTTATAATATTATTAGTATAGATTCTTCTAAAAATTACATTTATGGAAAATAACAAAAAATTTGAAAACAGAAAAGGGGCTTCTAACAAATTCCCTGACATTTTAATGTGTTAATTATCCCTACATTAACGCTTCGCGTTGATTATAGTGATTATTTTAATATTTCTTATATCTACGTTAACTATTCTAGCTAAAAAATAATGTTCCTAACAAAAACAAATTTAATCAATCTGTTTCGTCGAAAATTTGCGTACTAAGCTGTTTTCTTTTTCCGTCATGGAAAGAAAGCAATTCAAAAGCAATTGCTGCTTGTATTGTGTAATCGAATAGCTAATTTGAGGCCATCAATGAGAATTCTGAATCTACCAACCTGTGTATACTAGATTTACCAACGTACCAACTTGAATTAATTGTGGGTTTATTTCATATTTTTAGCGTTCCGTCTACTGATATTTATTTCTACCGAAGAGTGTATTTTGAGTACGCTTGATAAGTGCCTAGTGCTCCCGCAAATCAGTTATACACTCGGAGGGTTTCGGACACTTTTGTGGGCACAACAGCAACGCGATCCAGAAGTTAAAAAGCTCGCACTTAGCACACTGGTCCAAGTTTTTTTTTTAGCACACCGCCCACCTGGTGTTAAGTGGTTACTGGAGCCCATAGACATCTACAACGTAAATGCGCCACACACCTTGAGATATAGTTCAAAGGTTTCAGTATAGTCACAACGGCTGCCCCACCCTTCAAACCGAAACGCATTACTGCTTCACGGCAGAATTAGGCGGGCCGGTGGTACCTACCCGTGCGGACTCACAAGAGGTCATACCACTAGTTTAGTCGCCATTCGCTTTGACGATCCTTGGCCCCCAATAAATCAGCCGAAAACAAATTAGAAGTAACAATTATATTGCAATAGATTTCCTTCCATCAACGAAATTGTAAACTAAAGTGTAATGAAAACAAATTTACTGCTTCCTCAGTATGGAACATTCAAAGCGATTTCTCTCGTCCTATAGTATTACATGTTATACCTATACAAATAGTCCGTGCGATATGACAAGGCCTCTGATTGGTTGTTCTCCACCCAATAAGCTCTGTACATCCTCTATTGTATTGAGTGTGCGCGGTAGAATAGTAGGGATCAGTAGGTACTGTTTTCTATTGTTTAATTCTAACATACATTTTCATGTATTACCCAAAAATACACTGATCGTTGACGCTTTATGAAGATTGTTGTTAATAATATCGCCCCTTTAGAATTAAAGTGGCTTTCTAAGTGGCTTAAATTTTTATTTTTTGGTAAACAACAAAAATGGGATTGCAGAACTGTCATTTTTTTGTTTTTCGATTATATTAAGTACTTTGGTAAGCGCTTGATTTAAAAGAAACGGAAAGAGTATATTTGTTATATTCTAAACTAAAGCAGATTGTATAATTTTAATAAACTAATAGAATAGATGTAGGTAGGCAGCGGTAGGCAGCGGCTTGGCTCTGCCCCTGGCATTGCTGAAGTCCATGGGCGACGGTAACCACTCACCATCAGGTGAGCCGTATGCTCGTCTGCCTACAAGGGCAATAAAAAAAAAAAGAAAGATGTTCATAGGTCGTTCGAAGTATAAAAGTAATTTTCTTAAAGTTTTTAGTTAAGTCACTTCTACTCTAAAGGGACGATATTGTTGGACGTGTTTTGATTTTCATTTATTTTGAGTATATTTATAAATATTTTTTTTATATATAATATTATGTCGTGTATGTTGTGTTCGTATTTTAAAAGCACCGTAAGTTAAAGCTATTTGAAAAATTACGTCCATATTTGCTTCGACAAAAAACATTCCCACGGAAACAATGCCTAAGTAATTGCAGTGGCATGATGGCTTGCTTCCCTTTACCAATAAACAGTGTAACGACACCACAAATAACACGTTATCAAGAGCCTCAACAAGGCATGTTCGCGAAGAATCGCGTATGACTCTGCACTATGCGCTGACAGCTGTCAAATCTGACACACGTCAGGATGAAGACGTTACCGTTGGCGAGCTGTCAAAAATACATAGAACCTATGATTATGTTCGCACGTTACGTGCCTTAATAACATAGCGGAAAGGGATGTATGTGATCGAGCGATATTTTATTATTTTAATTATTAACTTTAATCGTATTGCCAAAGATGTCTTCATTATAAAAAATTAAAGAGTAAAAAGCGTTTTACTAATTTGTAGTCACAATTTAAAAAATTAGATGTGTTCTTATGCTTGTCACTCCTTTTTGCCTTTATCCCACACTAGCGAACCGCTCGGGCTCCGCTCGGGTCTTTAACAAAAATGTCAACGATATTTGACGTTCTTTTATTTTTTTAAATAAAAGAATATAATAGCGATAGCATAATAGATATAGCATAACTATAATAGTTAGACATATGCTGTCTTTGTAAATAATAATGTGTTCTACAAAGTCGTAGTACATTATTTTATTCTATCATCAATAGTTTTCGCAGGGCACGCGATGTAAAGAATATTTTATATATTTTTTTACACCTTGGGTTACATTATTGGAGTTTTAGTAAGGATCCCTTTTTTTTTTGTCAAAAAAGATTACGTAGGGAATAGTGTAGCATACAAAGGGAATAGTGTAGCTTCCAAACAGTGAAAGAATTTTTCAAATCGGTTCAGTAGTTTCGGAGCCTATTCGAAACAAACAAACAAACAAATCTTTCCTCTTTATAATATTAGTATAGATTATGTGAGGACGGCGCATCATGACATATCTTTCCATTCAGTCCTATCATAAGTCAGTCTCTATACTCACAACCTTCTCTCGCATCCTCTTTCCCATAATCCATTCAAGTATTTTTAGGACGCACCTTCATCACGTTACCGTCTACTTTCATACCTGGGGTATTTTTAGTATATTCTTACGCTGAACACTGCTATATAAATCTTGTTACCTCCAAAACACAAGCTCTTTTCTTCAGGTTCAGGTTTTTTTATCTACCAATGCTGGTAACCTTGAGGGCTTACGCCAGCTTCACATAACGCACCTATAGGGGGAGCTTAAAAGGCTTAGCCTGGAGAATTTGCTAACACTGGCCCTAGCAAGAACAGTGCTTGGCAGAATCTACCAGCGGATCGAAATCACGACCCGTTAAGAAGATCCGGCAAGAAACTCAGTGGATTGTGTCTGAGGGTTAATTTGCTCGCCGAACCCTCAAGCTCAGCAGTAATTACTATAAGACTTGGAACGTTCTAACTCCTATTTTAGTGGTGAAGTTTTAGCCGTAGACATTTTTGCAACTTTAGCGGGAATCGATTAAAAGTTTAAAATTTTGGAAAAAATAACATAACAAACAAACCAACTTCTTCAACTATTCGAATGGAGTAAACTTAAATGTAGTTCATTTAAAGACATCGACTTGTTGATGATAATACCAAATATAACGGCCCTTTAATTAGAATGATAAATATCGCGTTAAAGGCGAAATGTCGCTTAAACCAAATAGCCTTTCAACCTTGAGACGGTCGTATGTGCATATAGATCGTTCGATGTATCCATTCTACTGAAAGAATGATAACCTTTCAATACAATTATTTTAAGGAAGAAATTTTAAGAACGAGATGGCGGTACAGCTATATCTTTCTCTTGTATATGATCATTATCTTTATCTTTATTACCTTCGTTCAACAATAGTAATGTTGATCGAAGTTTATTACGCAAAACAGATTCTGTAACTATATTTGAGACCATATAACTTATATCTCATGGTGGGTGGCGCATTTACGTTGTAGATGTCTATGGGCTCCAATGACCTTAATTAACTTATATATTATTAGTAATTGACTTAACACCAGGTGGACTGTGAGCTCGTCCACACATCTAAGCAATAAAAAAAACACCCACGAAAAGCAAACAAGTCTGTTCGTCACACGAATGTTTGCCCGATGTGGGAATCGAACCAACGACCCTCGGCACAACAGTCAGGGCTCTTAACTATTGCACCACCGCGTCAGTCAAAACGGACGGTCGTTTATTGATCTTTAAAGATAGAGATGAGGACGAAAACCCTCTGAAATCCAATGTAGGTTTTACAAGAGATTGGGAATGGAGACATTCTCAATCGTCAATAAAATATGCAAAAAAATACTCTAATGTTATTTCTCATACGTTTTCAATTCAAACGTATAGTTTCCTTCCCTTACCTTATTTCTTAAATATTTTTTTAACATCCATATAATATTTATGTTATTAAACATAAATGACCATTATTGCGGAGGGGTAAGGCTGAAAATAGCTTTATCGCAAAATGTATCGGTAAGTGGACATCTGCTGCATTTGCATGGGGTTGATTGATTGCTCTCTGTCATCATGTTGATTCTTTATAGGCTTTCAATATGGATGAACGTGCTGACGACTTACCTGATGTTAAGCGATGCCTTTAGCCTATAGACCTCAAACATGAGGTCGAAGTCGATCTGTCGCCTGACTGTTCGCATTAGAAATAGGCGAGATTGTGACATCGACATGTGAGTGATCCTACGACCTATTAAAAATGTGAAACTGTTGATACTTCTTATTGAATTATGTAAAATAGTCCGGTCACCGTCCTCGTTGAACCGTTGCGACGAAGGGCTCGACGAGCGAATTGACCCATAGACACAGCCCACTGAGTTTCTCGCCGGATCTTTTCAGTGGGTCGCGTTTCCGATCCGGTGGTAGATTCTGCGAAGCACTGCTCTTGCTAGGGCCAGTATTGGCAACACTTCCGGTTTGAGTCCCGTGACCTATATGTTAGGGTGAAGCTGAAATAGCCTCTCAAGGCTAGCATAGGCAGGCAAAAATAGCCAAAGAGTTTCCAATTAAATATCCTTCAAAGATACTTTATAACAGTTATAATATAATTTTTTAAATTAGTATATTACATATATTTTATCATAGTACACACAACACACACACACACACACACATATTTTATGTATAACCCGAGCAACGCCGGGTGTAACTCCTATAATAAAGAATACAGTGTGTTTATTTATTGCTGATAATATTAGATCGCAGAATGGCTCTCGGACCACTTGGGGTTAAGTGGTTAAGCCCATCCACCTCACAATTTATACCGTCGCCCACCTTGAGACATGAGGTTTATTTTTCAATTGTATAGCTTAACAGCTATCCGAACTCTTCAAATTTTTTTTAATTGTATATATAGGTAGACGAGCTCACAGCCCACCTGGTGTTAAGTGGTTACCGGAGCCCGTAGACATCTACAACGTAAATGTTGCCACCCACCTTGAGATATAAGTTCTAAGGCCTCAGTATAGTTTTAACGGCTGCTCCACCATTCAAACCGAAACGCATTACTTCTTCGTGTCAGTGGTGGTACCAATCCGTGCGAGGCTGTAACACCACCAATCCAACGGTACACTCGTTCAAAATTTTAGGTACCGACCTACCTAAAAATCGATTAATAGTTTATGGACCAGAGATTATATATATTTTGTTTCCTACCTAAGCTGACAACCTTGAGAGGCTATTTCAGCGTAACCTTAACTAGTAGATGAGCTCACGGGCCTTAAACCGGAGTGATGCTAACACTGACCCTAGCAAGAGTAGTGCTTCGCAGAATCTACCACCGGATCGGAAACGCGACCCTCTGAGAAGATCCGGCGAGAAACTTAGTGGGCTGTGTCTATGGGTTAATCCGCTCGTCGAGCCCTTCGTCGCAAGCGATGGGTTCGACGAGGGAGTGACACAAGCTACTCTTTATCCTCGGAAAAATCATAAGCTTAACACATCTGAAAGACGACGTCCGTTGAGGAATAAAATCAAACAATAAAATTTCGGGAAACATATTTGTATATTTACAGCAAAAAGAAAACTTTTGTATACGATAATTAAACTAAAAACTAATAACTTAATTCGCTAGCAACAACACTTAGGTGAGCTTAAACCTAGCTTGGCATGTTTGGGCATAATACTTTCGTTGGCAAGATGAACTTAGGCGTAACTTAAGCTAATCGGCAGGACGGATAACAATTAAAACTAAACCTAAGACTTAAATAATACAATTAAATTTCGTTCAACCATAATTTTGTGCAAAATTCTGACACATTAAGTTAATAAGCTATTAACTTGCTGTTTACGATCTGAATCGAGCCTATGACATTTATATCACAACATTAACAATGTTAATGGCTACCTGGCTGATCACATCGAGAACATATTTCTACCTACAGAAAACACAGCTTCTATTCGTTAGGTCCATTGTATCTAAATACTTAACTAAGTTATTGTAATTTTTTTTCAATATTTAACTTAGTCAAAATAAGCGTAGGTATTACATGAAACACACACTCAGAAACATACGTTTTTATAGTCTACAAAAGCGATTCTGTGGTAACGTGATTATTCTTGGTAATTTAAATAAATATCCCTGTAGTTTTGGCTAAATAACACTTCACTTACTGCAGGAGCTCGTAGAGGGCGGCTATGTACGTTTGAGCCATTTGCAGGGTCTCGTATTTAGAGAGTTGCCGGTCAGCTCCTAGAGACGGAAGGTGACCACGGAGCCTGTCAAATGCTTTGTTCAAATTCTGCATCCTTCGTCTTTCTCTCGCGTTAGCAGCCAATCGACGTCTCCTCAAGACAGCAGCGCTGGTTGCTCTCCCTCTCCTCTTTCCAGAACCTTCTAGTAAGTCGTTGTCTTCCGCGCTGTCTTCTAGCACCATGTCCCTGGACAGGCCACGGTAGGCAATGTGCGTAGAGTCATGGCTGATGCTTCCATCAATCGAGGGTGTCGGCTCCAAACTAGACCTTCCCGAATCCGGAGATCTTGGCCACGTTAGATAACAGTCTTCTGTAGCGTACTCTAACATGACGTCATTAGAGAAAATATCCTTTTCCGAGTAAACTAAGCGATGCCCGTAAGTTTCGGCCGTCATTTCGAACGCGTATCCAAAAACAAAACTACAAAAGATACAGGTGCGCTCGCCACGGAGTTCCGAAGGGGTCTAATTTCGGGCCCTACCTGTACCGCTTATATATTATCCCGGCTTGTGGGAGGAGTGCGGTCGAAATTTTATATACGGGTACGAGTAGGACAGCAAGAGGCATCGAGAGGGTAATTTGAGGCCAATCATCATTAATTATTTCCTCCCCCGAGCGGTGCGGTATAGATGCGTTTTATTGTTTGATAGAATGCGTTTGACTTCGCGACCCGCTGTTTCAGCTTTTGTGGGCGCAATGCAATGTATGAAGGGCTTTTTGTGGAGCTTTTAACCTTGTCCTACCGCAATTGTTGTCGTACAATTGTGCCGAAATAAATGGGCCCCGGGAGAAGGGAAAGACAGGATGGATATTTCAAGACTGCGTTGAATCTGCGAATACATTTTAAAGGCCTTGGATTTTTGAGAGGCCATGACTTATTTCCAGAACTTCTCTGGCCCCCGAGTGCTTTCCACGACAAAAGAATTAATAACATTGTGAACATATGAATTATTTATACATTTATACACATACATTTCTTACGGGTGGTAGGACCTTTTGTGAATCCGCGCGGGTGCGTACCACCGCCCTGCTTATTTCTGCCGTGAAGCAGTAATGCGTTTCGGTTTGAAGGGCGGGGCAGCCGTGTAACTATACTTGAGACCTTAGAACTTATATCTCAAGGTGGGTGGCGCGTTTACGTTGTAGATGTCTATGGGCTCCAGTAACCACTTAACACCAGGTGGGCTGTGAACTTGTCCACCCATCTAAGTATTTTTTTTTTTTAAATAAATCCCCTAAGCGTTTATGCTTAATGGTAGGATGGTATGCTTGATGGTAAGTACGGACAGGTAAAACCTATTTTTGTTGCGAAGTTTTCACGCGTTCCCCTTTGAAGGCTGGACACCCGCTATGCAAAAAAAAATTTTATTATGTTTAATTCTAATTAATTTTAGCCGAAAGCTTATTTACCCATCTAGTGCAATTGAAAGGCTCAGAGCCGATAATAGAATATGGTCTTTTAACACGAATGAAGCCTGAACCTTAGTGAGTCCTCAGCAGTAGGCAAGGTCCGGAGCCTACTTACTGGGCTGTATGCTCGTCAACCGACAAAATAAATGAAAAATCCTCTTTTCAGTTGCTTAAACCGATGAACCAGCTTACGGCCCACTTGATGTTAAGTGCACACAGGAGCCCATAGGCATCAGAACTGAACACTACCACCCAGTTTGAGAAATGAGGTGAAATCGAAATGCGCTACATAGCTGCAGAAATGAACAGGGTGGTGGTGCCTACCATTGCGACCCCACACGATGCCTTACCACCAGTCTTAGAAGCTAATTAATAAATACTCTTCAATAATAATAATAAAAAAAACAATATTATCTATATCAGTAGATATAGGAGGGTAGCTTAAGATAAAGAACCAACTAGTTTTATTAGTCAGAAAGTCGCAGATTAACTCGGAAATGAAAATCCCGTATTGTTTATCGTGAACGTAGATTTAAAACCAGTAAACACTTGACACCGATTCGGCCTGGGAAGGGAGTCTGTCATGACGTCGCCCAACGTAACCTAAGACATGAAGTAGGTGGCCTGATGAACTTGAAGCTACGAAATTTAAAACTGGATGTGGCAATACTGCCGTGCTTGTGATATATACAGTAAGTGCCTCGGAGACACTTTTGAGAAAAACGCGGTTAAAGATTTCAATTTTACTTTTGACGTTTCTCGCGAAGTATAAAGCATACCTAAGTTTTTATAATTTTTTAAGATAAATATAGGCTTTTGTAACAATTTGCCTATTATTATTTTTATTCAGAAATAATATTTAAATTATAAAGCTTGAAAAAATATTTATATTAAGGAATTTATAATTAAAAAAAAAACATTTTTTTAGCATTGGTACAGTAAGTGTGTGACTTACTGTAACAATATTTAGTTTGAACTACATACTGCAATTATGATTACGGAATGAGGTGAATGTTTAAATAGAATAACAAAAATTGCACAATTTGCTTAATGAAACTTAATCACTTACTGTAATTATAGCTATGAGCAATATATAAACTTATGGCATCTACCATAAAGCACTGGAACCATAATTAATTAGTCTTCCTCGATATTATTTGTAGATAAAAGAAACAAAAGAGATCTTATGAAATCACAGCTTCATAGAATAATTACACAACTTTGTTAAGACTATAAAATTTTAAAATCAGTTCCATTTATTGAATTTTTTATGCATTGAGAATAAAAAAACCACCAAAAATAAACACTTTGTTTCTAAAAAAACTAATACAGTTCTTTTTGGAATTTTTATAATAAAAATAATAATACGTAGATTGACAGAACGCAGCTGCACAACCCTGATCTAATAAGGTACTTTATAATCTTTAATAAGTCATTTAACCTCTTAGGACGGTTATTATGTACTACTAAACTATTATGTAGATTATGAAATCCTCGATACAAGAAATTATCAAATCAGTCAATCTTACAAATTAATAATATTAGCACCTGTGTAACAGTTTATGGTTAAATAGTAAATGTCCTTTAATTGACTAGTAATATGTAGGCTTACATAATATAGGCATATTAGGGGTTAAAGTATGAAATTGCCGATTTGACCTGAAAAATTGAAATTCGTTTTTTTTTTCATTTAACATATTTATTGAATCAAAATATCTACAGTTATTATCTATACATTGCTACCATCTAATAGAAAGGTCAATTATCTCTTTGCGATAGAACTCTGGTGATCTAGATTCTACAAACTGTGTGAAAGCATTTTGTACTGCTTCCTGGGACGAAAAGTTTTTATCACCTAGAAACTTGTCCAAATCCGAAAAAAATTGTATTTATTCCGTTGGAGCAAGGTCTAGCAAATACGGGGGGTGACCAATGGTTTCTAATTGCAGTTCCTGTAGAGTTAAAACGGTTTCTCGTGCTGTGTGAGGTCTCGCGTCATCATAGAGCAGTAATGGTGAAGACCGATTCAGGATTCAGGGCTGTTTCACTACAAGTTTTACTATCATTGTTCGGAGTACGGCATAGTAGACATTTACCGTTATTTCTTGACCAGATCGGAGAAACCTATAGTGAATAACACCATGTTGAGATCCCCAAACAGTTACCATTACTATACATATATTGGTAAGCTTTGCTTCAGGATACTGTTGCGGCGTTTGACCTGGGGTCAGCCATTGCATTTTTCGCTTACGGTTATCGTAAAGAATCGCTTTTCATCACATGATATTACTTCATTTCTGTATCGATTCAACAAGGCAACACAAGGTTCAACACGCGTTTCTTTCTGCAGATCAGTCAAATCATAATGCACCCATTTTTCCCATTTTTTTTAAATTTCATTGATTTGGTGCAAATGAGTCAATATTGTTGATAAGGTAACATTAAACCATATCGCTAATTCCTGGGTAGTTTGGCTCGGATCAGCTCTCACCATCTCTTTCAATTCATTGTTATTCACATGTGTGGGCAGTCTTCCACGTGGTTCGTTCTTCAAATCAAAATTTCCATCACGAAAGCGTTTAAACTAAAACACACGCTGCGTTAATTAGTAGTCCCTTCTCCTGCTTTTGCAGCGTTAGTCCCGCGTCGGAACTCTTATTAAAAAATCACTCGAATTTTCAAAGTATCCATCTTTCTTGTCTAAGCTGAATAATAAAAAAAAACTGAAAGTCGATAATCGAACGTTACACATGTTCACTAAAAAATCTCAAACCATGAAGGTTCTATGTCAATTCGAAGTAGGTACCTATTACAACAAAACGGCAATTTAAATAATCCATGTTATTTAAAAAAAAAAATCTGAACTCAAAACTCTTCGGTTAATAGATTTGATGCAGAATTCGAAATGTTTAACCAAAAATCTCTTCTATTCTCAGGCATCAGAGGTACAAGCTTCTGTATAATATCTACTTTACGATCTGCAGTGATTCCTCTGGGACTATTTTTAAACTTCACCTAAGGAAACTTTTGGGTCTTCATAATTTTGGCTTGTAAAAAGTCCAATGATTGAAACATCTCATATTATGATCTGTTTTAAACATTAGTATGAAATAAGCCCTCTGAACTTTAACTAAACACCTTATAATATTTGCAGCAAGTAACGTGTTTACCTAACATGTTCCAGGCAAGTCTACGCATAATATGAAGTATTCCTTAATATAATTACAGTAGTGAATCTTGCTGTTGTTACGACTATGCATAAAAATAAATATTTTAATTTGCTGACTTATCATATACACAGTAAGTTCAACTTACTGTAGATATGTTAAGGTTTAGTAACTAATGCTTTATTTTCAACAATTAATATAATAATAGTATGTGGTACTTACTGCTAATATGTTTCAGTGATACTTGATGAAAAATACTCATATCTTAAAAATAATAACAGCAAAATTACTTACTGTATCAATACATAGGAAATGGTTTAAACTTTATGAAAAAATCAACCGTATGTGCCCATACTGCAATTATAATAAGTATGTTTTGGCGCAAAATGTTTCTTACTGTAGTTATGCTTAAGCTTATTTACGTTTCTATACCACATTTTAAAATTTTAAATATACAGAAATGTAGATCTCAATCTCTACATTCCAAATATATACTTAACTCAATATCGACAAAAATGTGACTTACTGTATTTATCGTAAGCACGGCAGAATAATCTGGTGTATTGTGATTGTTATTTATTTGCCCAAATGGATGGACGAGATTATGGCATTAATCGGTTAACGGAGTCATATACAAACAACTTAAATGCAGCCGTCCTTAACACACGATTTCTAAGTCCCAGTTTTACAGTACAACGGCTGTCCCACCCTTCAAACCGAAACGCATTGCTGCTTCACGGCAGAAATAGAAAGGTTGATGATACCTACCGGTGCGGAATCACAATCCGCAATTATAATTTTTCAGATTTAATTTATATTAGACCATGTTGTGCAGTTGGTGTGAAGGGTGGGGTACCCGTTCTAACTATACGGAGACCTTAGAACTTATATCTCAAGGTGGGAGACGCATTTACATTGTAGATGTGTATGGGCTCCAGTAACCACTTAACACCAGATGGGCTGTGAGCCCGTCCAACCATCTAAGCAATAAAAAATAAAAAAGTTGTGCCGTCACCATGTTAGTCAATGGTCAACATTTGTTAAGTATGTGTTTCATTAGAATTGCAAATTTGTATATGCCACATCCACACTTTCATATTAGTTCCGGATAAGTTCCTCTTCATTTCATTGGTGGTGGTCCCATCATTTTTCCATGCGGTTCAAATTTGCACTCGAAAAACCAGTGAGCAATGTTTATAAATTAATTTAGCTTAGAGATAAATTAACTTTTAAAACAATAATTACTTTTAAATCTCACCTTTCAGTCAAATGTCTAGATTTCAAAATGTCACGGACAGAAAAGGCTTCAAATCCATCTAATGAATTTATAATTAACCAGCTTATGCCCGCGACTTCGTCCGCGTGGAATAGTTCGCAAATAATGCTTAATTTTAGAACAAATTTGGTTAGCATTAAAAATGTTATAGTGAGCCAACCTTAATATATAGACATATGCTGTCGCGGACTTTTTTTAGATATTTTAAAGAAGAACAAGTTTGTAATACATTATTTTAGCGAAACTTTAACCGCTTCTGCAGCGCACGCATCGGAAGCTCGCAAAAGGTAAAAATAACCCCGATTTTGAAACATTCTTTATTGGTGCTCCGCTTGTATTGGTCTTATGATAATATATATATATCATCACGCTAAGACCAAAGCCTATAATAGCCTATAGCCTATAGCAGTGATTCTCAACCACTGTTCCGCGGCACTTTTGTGTGCCGCGAAATTTCAAAAGTGTGCCGCCAAATTTGGCCAATATATAGTGACGTTAATATTATTAAATTATATCAAATATTTTTATTTATTTATTAGCTTGTAATTAATCCCTTTTTAAATGTTTAAATATTATTAAAGCATATATTAGTTTATTTCGTATATTTAATGGTTTTTTATAAACGTTTTATGCAGTGTTTTAGAAAGTAAATAGTTTAAATATTTTTCTTTGTGTGCCGCCAAATTTTAAAATCGTTTAATGTGTGCCGCCAAATTTTAAAATCGTTAAATATGTGCCGCAACAAATAAAAGGTTGAGAATCACTGGCCTATAGCCTTCCTCGATAAATAGGCTATCTAACACTAAAATAATTTTTCAAATCGGACAAGTAGTTCCTGAGATTAGCGCGTTCAAACAAACAAAGTCTTCAGCTTTATAATATTAGTATAGATATAGATTAGGTATATGTACATAGGTAGGAAGATGGAAGTTCTATTCCGCGCACAATCTATTTAATTTGTTTTCTTTGTCGACTAGTAGCAATCTTATTTACTGCCCATCTCATTTATCTATACTAATATTATAAAGAGGAAAGATTTGTTTGTTTGTTTGTTTCGAATAGGCTCCGAAACTACTGGACCGATTTGAAAAATTATTTTTCCATTAGAAGCCGACATTGTCCCTGATGAACATAGGCTACTTTTTTTTACTTTTTTTTTTATTTTATTTTTTTGGTTTCATGTGTGTTTTAATGTTTCCGAAGCGAAGCGAGGGCGCACAGTGGGTCGATACTGTGATTTTAGTGACTTAGGGACCAACTTTGTTTTTTTATAATTTTTTTTATGTAGATAGATAGAGCTCGTTAATCTCAATAATAATTGTTTTGGGCAAAAATTACAAAAACTTTATAGTTTGGTCAGAAAAATGTGTTTTGTGATTTTTTTGTATGGAGCGGGTCACATTAAATTAAATTCCTGCTAAGTACCGCGAGGTCCCGCTTTGAAACTTTATTTTCCTTATACCTTGTCTAGTCTACTATCATTTGATGCTATGAACATGTGCATAAAGTTGCAACTCTGCCAAATAAATGGATCGAAAAAAATTAATAAATACATAGAATAAAAACCTTTATATTTTTTTTTGTAAGTGCTTTTAAGTTAAATTTGATATGGATTAGTAAGTAAAATCACGTAATGATACCCATAATTACATAATACCTAACAACAATACATTTAGTAGGTCTCTAATTAAGCAATCTCTCTAATTATTAAGATAGTTAACATTATTTAATGAGGATAATTAGTTAAGTAGCCATTACTGGGTAGTAGAAAATATAGTAAACATTTGTTTATCTCTGGAAGTATAAAGTGACCATGTTTATT
This sequence comes from Bombyx mandarina, assembly GCF_030267445.1. Lineage (NCBI taxonomy): Eukaryota > Metazoa > Arthropoda > Insecta > Lepidoptera > Bombycidae > Bombyx > Bombyx mandarina. The sequence continues at coordinate 1,456,360 of NC_143213.1, forward strand.
ATATACTAACTAGTGTTCGTTTATTCGTACTACTACTAACATCTCGTGATTGTCGTTGTGATCTTGCTGTTTCCGTTATAATTGATAATTTTGTTAACAATTTAGGATTATTTATGATTTTAAGAGAGCAACTACAGTCGCTGTCTGATAATAAAAAACTCTTTCAATTCCTACAAAATCAAATAAACGTGACCGAAAAGAAAAATGTTGAGCTCCAAAAATTCAGTACGCAATTTTGTTCAAATATAAGTGCAATATGGAAACGAAGTAGTCGCATGTTAGCACAATTTATAAGAAAAAAATGTAATTGGTTAGAATGTGCAATAAACTGGCCCGAAGGAATGATACCTGAAGCTATCAACACTGCACATGAAAGGCTCGAGATTTCTAATACTGAAGATGTTGAAAATGTACCACCCTCAAATGTACTACAGAAGCCTCGACATCTATTTTTGCACCTCGAAAACCTTTTGAAGAATTGGGATCCAGGCAAAAACGAAGACGCACTGAACAAATTTACCAATCGCTTTCGTTATCCCCGGATGAAATGAAAGCTACTACAATTACTAGTTTGAGAAACACTAGAAATGAAGATGTAGGAGAAATAATGAACCACTTGTCAAATCACCCCGAAGATCTAGAAAAAGTTAATGAGTATTTAATTACAAGTAAAGTGAAAAGTAGTACATATTCTCCCGATAAGGCAATATTAGTTTCACTTAAATTAAGTGGCAGTATATAAACCTAAGAGAAGCAGCAAGTGAAAATGGGTCTGATTTATACCCTTCTTAATATAAAATTAAGCAAGAAAAGACCAAATGTTATCCAGGGAAAGACGAGGTAATTATTACTGAAGAAGGAGCTACTATTAAAATGCAAGCATTACTAAACTTGGCGCTATATAGGCTTTTAGATGTGATTACTTCGGATTTGGACTCTGCAAGAGAGCTACTGCTTATAAGCAAATAGGCTTTGATAGAGCCCCAGGTCAAAGTAATTATAAACAAAAAACTGAAACAGAGTTTGATGATTCATCTATTTTCATGGTCAGTCTAGTTCCTATAAGGCTTCAGAAATTTGATGGAACAATTGTTTGGGAAAACGACCTCATCAACTTTTTATTGCCGTCCAATAATGTTTAAATTTACAAAAGAAACGCAGTCAACAGTGACAATTATAAAAGCTAGCATAACAGAAGAAATAGAAAGACTTCAGCCATCAAAAATCAAACAAGTTGAAGTTAAGCATCAATTGCACATGATGATGATAGACGGCAAAATAACCTCATATTTTTCAGAATCATTTTCTGCTGTCTGTGATATTTGCAAAGCAAAACCGTCAGAGTTTTTTGAAGTGACTTGCTTATCAAAGAGAAAATAATGAAGAAATATTCCAGTATGGAATGCCATCTTTATATGCCTGGATAAGATGCATGGAGTGCTTACTTCATATCGGTAAATATAATTTTATTACTTCACAATTTTTTCATCGTATGTAGTTTCCTGTGAGATTATTTTTTATATGACACTTTTTTGTTTGCGTCTTATCGTTTGGACTTCAAGAAATGGGGTTGCAAGGGGGGATGACAAAGAAAAAATATCAATCAGAAAGAGCGCTATACAGCAAGCGTTTAAAAAGGAATGCGGTTTACTTATAGATGTTGTCAAGCAAGGAGTAGGAACAACCAATGATGGCAATACTGCCAGAAGATTTTTCAGGGATGCAGAAGAAACAGCCCGCATAACAGGAATACGTAAAGATTTAATAGAGAGGCTTCACGTGATTCTTCACTCTGTTGCATCTGGAGAGCAGGTTTCCAATTTTTCGGAATTTTTTAGATATACTGCAGAATTGTATGTTAATGTATATCCCTGGTATTATATATGCCTTCCAGTATCCATAAATTGTTGGCACATGGCAGTGATATATAATAATGAAGAACTTTGGTGCCATTCGTATAGGTAAACTCTCGGAAGAGGCAGCGGAAGCTCGCAATAAAGATTTTCGGAAATATACAGAGAGATGTTATTCAAGAATGAGAAGTAGAACGTCGACTAATGAGGATATTTTACACAATCTTCTTTCGTCTTCTGACCCAAAGATCGAAAGGTGAAACAAAATATATAATATTTAGAGAGATTGCATAATTAGAGACCTACTAAATGTATTGTTGTTAGGTATTATGTAATTATGGGTATCATTACGTGCTTTTACTTACTAATCCATATCAAATTTAACTTAAAAGCACTTACGAAAAAAAAAAAAAAAGGTTTTTATTCTATGTATTTATTAATTTTTTTCGATCCATTTATTTTGCAGAGTTGCAACTTTATGCACATGTTCATAGCATCAAATGATAGTAGACTAGACAAGGTATAAGGAAAATAAAGTTTCAAAGCGGGACCTCGCGGTACTTAGCAGGAATTTAATTTAATGTGACCCGTTCCATACAAAAAAATCACAAAACACATTTTTCTGACCAAACTATAAAGTTTTTGTAATTTTTGCCCAAAACGATTATTATTGAGATTAACGAGCTCTATCTATCTACATAAAAAAAATTATAAAAAAACAAAGTTGGTCCCTAAGTCACTAAAATCATAGAATCGACCCACTGTGGGGCGGGTCGCTAGTTATTCATATTTTTAACAACGTAATAGCTGCTTTGAATATCAATTATAAACATACCATACCAGAACGATAATTGCGTAAATAATTTAAACCGTTTATCTTTTTTCGGTGCTTAAAAAATGGCACTAAAAAGTTGTTGGTGCTAAAAAGTTAAAACACTGGAAACTTAACATTAATTTTGATAGTGAGTAAAAATTCCATTATATTGAAACTCTTGTCTTTTAATTTTCATTATGAGATTTTTAGTTAATTTTTTAGTTCGATATTTATCAAGTGCCTTAAGTTGTTTTTTTTTAGTATATTCTTTTCGTTTTTCTATTGCTCTACAATTTAAAATGTGAATACATCCACCCATCTGGAGACATGAGGTCTGGTCTCAATAGTTAATCCTTCAACCAGTACACTTAATTTATTGTAAACTACCCAGTTCTTCTATGATTAAAATTAAAGACTTGAAAAACACTTATTTGTTAAGACTGTTAAACCACTTTCTGGCAACACTATTGTATGTGGATTGTATTACCTTTACCAAAAATGTTATCCACGTGGAATGCAAAAAATAATTTCAGCTTAATTGGTTAAGAATCAGTATGTAAATTACCAAATAAAATTGTTGTGTTTTCAAGACGCGACGACTTCTATACTAGATTCAATAATTCTTGCATTAGACGTCTTTAGCTCTAACGGTAGGAGCAGGCTTAGGAACCCCGGTAATCGTACTCGTCAACTCGACAAAGAGTTCGACGTGCAACCTAACACATGCATCAGCCCGCTGAGTTTCTCACCGGATCTTCTCAGCGGGTCGCGATTCCGATCCGGTGGTAGATTCATACACGAAACAGCTACTCTTGAGTCGTTAGGTCTCCCTTGGTGGCGCTCGGGTAGCTGTTAGTAAATCCCATCCCTCCTGGCTGAGCCCTTGCTCGCCCACCTGTCCTGGTGAAACTGAAAAAGCCTCTGGGCCACCAGTAATCCTTTCTTTATCATGTTCAAAGATTCAGTTACATACTAACATACATATGTCTGAACCTAATAAAAGCGTATAAAAAAAAATACTTCTATACTTTCTTACGTCTGAATTCAAAAGAAACTAATAGTATGTACCATGTAAACAAGATCTTACAAGTCCAATCTAGAAATTTTTTGTTTAATATCGAAGTACAAAATTCGACTGACTCGATGGTGCAGTAGTTAGCGGCTCTGACTGTAACGCCGAGGGTCGTGGGTTCGATTCCCACATCGGAAAAACATTGTGTGATAAACAAGTTTGTTTGCGTTTTGTCTGGGTGTTTATTATCTATATATTTAAACGTATATAAGTATGTTTATTAGCCTCTAGTATACATAACACAGGGAATCTTAAATTGGGGGGGACGGATGACAGTGCGCGAAATACCGAATAACAAATATGGTGGTAGGAACTCTTGTGAGTCCGCACGGGTAAATACCACCACCCTGCCTATTTCTGCCGTGAAGCAGTAATGGGTTTCGGTTTGAAGGGTGGGGCAGCCGTTGTAACCATACTGAGACCTTAGAACTCACATCTTAAGGCGGGTGGCGGCATTTACGTTATAGACGTCTATGGGCTCTAGTAACCACTTAACACCAGGTGGGCTGTGAGCTCGTCCACCCACCTAAGCAATAAAAATAAAAAACTTCAATAAGGATCTTCGAAGGATGCGAGTAAGCTGTAATTTTTTCATCATCCTAGTAAAACCTATCGATCGTCTTCGTCATGGCCATCTTATACCCGACGTTTTTTTTTATGAATCGCGAAATCCGAGTCGTGTACTGGTGTTAAATGACGCGTGAAATAGGGGGGTTAAAAAAAGCTCGACGGGTTGACCTGTTCGCCGCAGCGTAATGTTTAGACATCGGCTTATTCGACCAAGATAACTTTGTTACAAAAAAAGGGATTCTCTTTTAATAACGGAGATCTCTAAATAAAATAGTTAAATTCGGATAGTGCTCTGACTACCCTCCCTGTGAAGCAACTACGCGGCATTTGTCGTCTAGGTAGCTATGATCAACAACAAATGCCAACAGAAACTACATTTTATTTTATGAAGTCGTCAGGGCCTAAAGGATAAGATGTCCGGTGCATTCGTATCTAGCGATGCAACGGTGTTCGAATCCCGAAGGCGGGTACCAATTTTGTAATGTAAAAACGATAAATAAAAATCAAACCCGCAAAATTATAATTTGCGTAATTACTGGTGGTAGGACCTCTTGTGAGTCTGCGCGGGTAGGTACCACCTCCCCGCCTATTTCTGCCGTGAAGCAGTAATACGTTTCGGTTTGAAGGGTGGGGCAGCCGTTGTAACTATATTTGAGACCTTAGAACTTAAATCTCAAGGCGGGTGGCGCATTTACGTCCTAGATGTCTATGGGCTCCAGTAACCACTTAACACCAGGTGGGCTGTGAGCTCGTCCACCCATCTAAGCAATACAAAAATGTAAGCATCAAACCAATCGATTTCTTTCCTATTCGCTGGTAGCCTAAGGCGCTATTTCAGCTACGTGCGAACGAGTAGGTTCATGGGCTCAACCTAAAAGAATTTGCTAACACTAACCGTAGCAAGAGCAATGCTTCGAATAATCTACTACCGGATCGGTAACGCAACCCACTGATCAGATCCGACGAGAAACTCAGTGAGCTATGTCTATGGGTTAGTTCGCTAGTTGAACTCTTTGTAATCGTCGATAAATCGACGAGGAGTGTCTGTGGCTCTGTGCTTCATCGTCGCCTGGGTCACATATGACCAACTATACAAGCGACGCCGGAATACATAGGTATACACTAAACAGCAACACACCTGAGCCCTTGGCATTGTGGTGGACACTACACCACATATGTCATATGCTTCCAATTAAATAAATACAGAAGTAATAATAAAACTCTTTGATTATTATACTTCGATCTTTTTTTTTATTGCCCTTGTAGGCAGGCGAGCATACGGCCCACCTGATAGTGAGTGGTTACCGTGGCCTATGGACTTCAGCAATGCCAGGGGCAGAGCCAAGCCGCTGCCTACCGCTTAATACTCTCCACAAGCCTCGTTTGAATATGGACATGTCATAGCGCTCGGGTAACACCGTGGAGAGGAGCTCATTCTAAAGCCGTGTACGATGAACTCTACTCCGGTGGCGGGCGGTGCGATAGTAAAAACGAGATGATGGAATCATCACAAATAATTCCTCAGAGCACTCCCCATGGAACATGCGGTACAAAATGCAGAGAGAAGCGAGGTCCCTCCGCAGACCCAGAGGTTCCAAACGATCCGTGTTATCAAATTTACTCGCGAATATTCCATCTCAAGGAATGTTTGCATGTTTGTTTATCCACAATCCTTAACTTGATACTCGCTAAGACCATTGTTGGCATTTCAGTTGTTTCAACTAATTAATTTCATATATTTAGTGATACTCATAGTGGAGCCGCAAATTTAGTCACCAGCTCCAAATAAAAAAAATCAAAGAAAAAAAACGTAACAGAACTCCAAGCAACTTGACTGTGAACAATATACATAAAAACAATAATAAAAAACGTTGATATGGGTCTATTGTAACAATATAGGGTTTAACGCGAAGGGTTACCGTTACGATAACGGGACGAAGATCTGTAGATCCGCTTCGGTACTTCCGATTTCGAGACTGTTGCTTCCCTTGCACTTCGAATTTGGGAATTAACAAAACAAAAACACTTAGTTCGGTGTTTCTTAACCGCAAACCTGCAAACTGACTACGGGGTATCTGACTACGGGACTAGGACACCGGCATTGTCGCATCGCAATTAATCTTAGGACTTTTTTTTTCTACATATTCTAATAACCTAGAGGGGTTATTCTAGATTCACCGAACTAGTAGGTGAGCTCTCGCAGGCCCAAACCTGACGTTCTTTGGACTACGATGAGTACATGCTGATTTAAATGTTAATGAATAAAAGTCGATGTGTGTATGCTCCTTAACTATATGCCTAAGCGGCTGTACTTATTTCAAAGTAATTTTCAGAAAATCATTTCATATTGGTTCATCTGGTGATCCTGTAGAGTTTGGTAGCGATCAGATCAAAGTTGAATCAAAATTCCACCAGCAAAGCGGAGGGGTTTGATTAGTAAAAAATAAAAATTAATAATATTGTTTCTTTAACCAGGGTGGTGGTACCTACCCGTGCGGACTCACAAGAGGTCCTACCACCACTAATTACGCTAATTATAATTTTGCGGGTTTGATTTTTATTATGTACAAGATATTATTCCTTTACCGTGGAAGTCAATCGTGAACATTTGTTGAATACGTATTTCATTAGAAAAATTGGTACCCGCCTGGGATTCGAACATCGGTGCATCGCTCAACATAAATTTGCCCTATTTCCCTTTGCCTCTACTTCGCCAATGCTCCTGACCTCCCACGCAGGACGAAACAATCAAAGCCGTCAATTTTGCCACCAATCCACCATTACTGTATAATTTTCTTAAGCGTTTCATCATTCCCTATCATCCGGATCCTTTAATGGCTTCCGTTTCTCTATGGTTCTATTTCCGCTGCCGATAATGTCATCTTTTGTTTAATTTTTTTTAAGCATCGTCTTCAAGATGGCCGTATTCTTGCTTCTTAAATATAAAAAGTATATCTTAGTGAGTGATGATTAAAATAATAGCGACAAATTTTTTTTATTCCGGACGGCCACCGCTCAGGTTTCGGCCACCACGTGTGATTTTAGACTTCTTACTCGTTGAAACGTGGTGGCTCGAGTATTGCCGCAGTGGCTGTCGCGGAACGGGTGCTGGGATTGGTTCGAGGAAAATAACGAAGGCTTCAAGTATGGCGTTCACACGGTCCTCGTGGCTTGACCGGCGCAGGGCGTAGGAGCGAGTCTTTTTCTTGTTCGGTTGGCGCTCTCCTCTTCTTCCGGAGAGGTCTTGACTCGTCGGCTCGCTGTCTCGAACTGAATTTGCAGTCGTGGGGTCGTCGCGTCCCCTTGCGGGGGCGCGGAGCGGGCCTCGGGGAAACCCCTCTGCCCGTGGTGTTTTGTAGGCTTGAAATTTGAAGTGGGCGCGACTTCATTCTTCTCTCTTCGCTTCTTTCTTCCATCCACTTCTTCTTCCTCTTCTTTCTTGTTTTTTTTTTTTTTTTTTTTTTTTTTTTTTTTTTTTTTTTTTTTTCCTGTACTATTTTCAATTTCATCTTAACCTAACTTAACCTAAAGTAAACCTAACTTAATCTAACTTACATCTAAGTGACGGCAACGCGCCGTCACACATAAACTAATCCTAATCTAACTTAACCTAACATAACCTAGCTAACCTAATATGGGGGAGAGAGCGAATCCGCACTCCACGCTACAGTCCTCTCCCCCTCTCCCCATCGTTATACAATATTGATGGGGGGGAGGACTGTAGCGGGTAAGAAACCCCATCCCACAACCCAAAAGGGGGTGGGGGGTGGGGTCGAAGCCCCTCATGGAAATGGGGGCTGCACCTACGGGGTGCAGCCGCGGTCCCCTTACGGGGGACCCGCCAAACGGGCAAGAGGCGTGGGACTAGAGGCTGGTGAAACTCAGCTCCGAGAGGGGCGCTCATAGGTCCTCCCCGGCCTCACAGCCGGCGAGGAGCTTTATCTCCGAACGATCGTCGGGGGTACCAATAGCTCCCGCGGCAACGCCGTACCATCCGGTGGTCTGGCGTGCAGCGGGGCTATGCCGTGGAGATGCTCATGGGGCCCGTTTTCGGCTCGCTCGTACATATTACGGGCGAGCCTAGTCACAAACTCCACGAGCGACTCCACACCTAGGTCCCGGGCAATAACGTCATTTCTGACGTACTGCCCGGCCCCGACGATAATGCGGAGGGAAAGACTCTGCTGGGCCTGCAACCTAGATCGCTGGGACGGCGACAACAGGTGATACCAGGCCACAGCAGCGTATGTGAGGCGGGAACGGACGTATGTCTTGTAAATGGCGAGTTTGGTCCTGGTCGGAAGCCCGGACGCAAACACCGGCCGCAACAAGAACATGGCCGCGCGAGCCTGACCGATGACTCGGTTGACGTGCGCGACCATGCTCAAAGAGCGGTCGATGTCGCATCCGAGATACCGGACCGTGGTCCTGAACTCGACATTCACACCTCGGAGGCTGAGTTTCTTTGGGACGACTCTGATACGGACCGGACCGTAGAGTAAGGCCGCGGTCTTTCCCACATTGACCGCGACTCTCCAACGGTCCAGCCACTGGGGCAGTATGTCCAAAAGCCTCTGCATCCTCATGATGGCTGCAGAGGGGAACGGGGAGGACGAGAAGTAGGCCGAGTCGTCAGCGAACAAGGCCAACTTCACGTCCTCCTCCCACGCCCGAAGGTGACCCTCCAGGGTGGGGATGTCATTAGTGTAGAGGGCGTATAGGATAGGTGATAGGACACTACCCTGGGGAACCCCGGCCGTAATGGGACGCACGGAAGACCGTGCGCCCTCGACCGCGACGAAGAAGGTTCTGCCCTCCAGATACGACCCGAGCAGTCGCACGTGAGCGTGCGGTAGGCCCGCGTCCCGCAGCTTGTGGACCAGCCCCTCGTGCCACACACGGTCGAAGGCCTTCTCGATATCGAGGAGGACCGCGACCGTGTATTGGCCCGAGTTTCGCCGGTCCGCCAAGTGATGCAGGACACGGGTCAGTTGCAGAGTCGTCGAGTGGCCGCTTCTAAAGCCGAATTGCTCCGGCCTGAGGAGAATATACGGCGATATTCTCCTCAGGAGCAGCCGCTCGAACAACTTGCCCACGTGCGAGAGCAAGGTAATCGGTCGGTAACTGGAGGGCCTTCTCCTGTCCTTGCCGGGTTTGGGCAAGACGATGATCTTGCCCAGTTTCCAAGTTCCAGGGAAGTGTCCTACCCGGAGAATGGAATTAAACAATCGTGTCATTGCTGACACGATTGAGGGAGGGAGGTTTTGCAGGGCGAGGGGAGGAATACCGTCCTCGCCGGGGGCTTTGCGCCTCTTCATCAACTTGATGAGGAGGCGCACCTCGCTGGGAGTGACTAAGTCGTCATCTCCCAGCTCGACTCCCGGCGATTCCGGTTTGAGGAATTGGATTACTCCCTCTGACACCTCGCGATGGAATGCAGCCATCGAGGGTGCAGAGACATTCGGAGTGAACTGCCGCTCCAGCGAGTTGGCCAGGACTTCGGCACGAGCCAACGGTGTAAAACACCGTCTTCCCCCCTCGTCCTCCAAGGGGCAAGTGGGGGAAGGCTTGTTGGTGAGCCGGCGACAGATGCGGTGAAGGGGGGCCATCGTACGGTCGTCGGACGCGTCCAACAGTCCCCCCTCCCAGGAATCACCCCGGTAAGTCCGCATCTTAGTCGCCAGCTCCCCCTCAAGTCGGTTGAGCTCGCGCTTAATCCTGGGACACCTAGATGTCGCCCAGAGCCTCCTCAGTGCCCTCTTCCGACGAATTAACGTCTTGAGGTGCACCGGGAGTTCCGCTCTGGGCCCCCCGCTGGGTACCAGAGTCGTCACTTGGTCCAGGGCTCCCCTGATGGTGTCGACGAGACGGGAAGCCGCCGTGTCGACCTCATCAGGGGTAGACGGGTCTTGAAACAAGGATTGGTCGGCCAGCAGTCCCGTAAAGGACTGCCAGTCGACCCTAGGCCTGAGAGGGGAAGTCGCGACCCGAGTGAGCCCCAAACCCACCGTGACCAAGATCGGTAGGTGAGGGGTACTCAGGTCGTACAGCGCCTCTATCGCTAGAGGGCACTGTAGCCCCTTGTGAACACACACGTCCAATACGTCCGGTTGGTACCGGGCCAACGTTGGAACGTGTGTGGGTTCGTTGGGGCCGACCACGCAGTAGTCCCCCCTTTCGGCATCCTCGTACAATCGCCTTCCGGGCGGCGTGATGATTCGGGAGCCCCAAGCGACATGTTTCGCATTGAGGTCCCCGACCACCAAGGCCGGATGGCGATCATGGTTCAAGGCCCGTCTAATATCGTCCTCGACAAAATCAGGACCCGGGGGTCGATACGCGGCATAAATCCGCAATTCGGCCCCCGGTACGTGGACCCTCACCCCGACCGTTCTGGTAGAGGCGAAGGTCAGTAGCTCAAGCTCCTCGTGCACCACGTCCCTCCTGACGAGCGCCGCAGTGCCCCTGAACGGGCGCCCGTTGGAGGTCAGTTCGTCCCGTCGGTACACGAAGTAGTTGGGCATCCTAAAATCTTGTCGAGGTTTGAGCTTGGTCTCGCCCAGGAGGATAACCTGCGGGTCATACTCCTGGGCGAGTCGGATGAGCTCCGACCTCCGGGACCCTATCCCGTCGGGGTTCCAGTAGATGATGCGCAGCTCCTGGCTAGCCATTGAGCTGCGCAATCATCCGGTAGAACCCCGCGAGCAAGGCCCCGAAGGGACTGGCTCCCGAGGCGATCTCACGGATCACTCCGGAGATCACCTCGGACAGTTTCTCCCACAGGGAGAGGAGCCAGGCAGCGAAGCCGGCAGGCTGCGTGTCCTGTCGGCCGCTGCGCCGCTCTCTCTGCGGGCGGGGTGGTAGTGGGGGCTGAGTGTTATCCGGTTCTGGTATCTGTAATGGCGTGGTACTTACTTGGTTCTTTCCCTGGTTGATCGGTGCAGAGGAAGTGGGGATAGCCTCGGATTCGAGGACCTCCATTGGTTCCTCTTCCACCATAGGGGCCGTTCTCTCTTGGTGTACTATTGGGGGATTGGCGGCTAGTTTTAATGCCCGCTTTTTTTCCTTAGTTTTTTGTTTTTTCTTTTTGTTTTTGTTTTTTGTTTTTAGGGGGTTGGTTCGTGTTACGGGTTGGGGTCTAGCAGCCGGTCTCATGTCATTAGCCGGTGCCATCAACGTGGAGGCAGATGGAGCCGCTTCCACTACGTTGGAACGTTGAGCTGGTATGGAGAGAGTTGGGGCTTGGGTCGATTTCCCTTTACCCTTACCCTTGATTGAGACAGCCGGCGGGGCTGGGACTTGATTAACGGCTGCCGATGATGGCACTGGCCGTAGTGGTGGTACTGCGGGAGTTTGGGATCCCCGGGCACGCGGTGCCGGTGGCACAGGGGGAGGGACGGTAACTCCCAACATCCGCGCCTTCCTGCGGTAGACCGCACATCGTTTGTCAACGGCGGCATGGTCCTTCCCACAGTTGGCGCAGGTGAAGGGCCCGTCCCGAGGCCTCGGGCAGTCCGCCACGATGTGATCACCCGCACATCGAACGCAGCGGACCGCTCGGTGGCAATTGGTGGAGGCATGACCAAAGGCCTGGCAGCGATGACATTGCGCCGGCCCACGGTTTGGTCGCCATCCCTCAATTGCCACCCCCGGCAGGTACAGCAGTTCTTCAACTGCGTACAAGCGGGCGAGGCCTTCCTTCGAGAGGTGGTCAAGGGTTACGAAAAATACGCAACCCGGCCTCCCTCTCTTTGCCCTTATGCACCGGGCGTAGCGGGCCGGGAACCCCAGCTCCTTTAGGGCGTTTATGATTTCTGCCGCGTCGGTGTCAGCGGGCAGGCCTCGAATCGCCACTCTCGCGGGGATGTCCTCCTCTAACGCATAACAGTACCACTTTACGGCGCTGTCCGCGGAGGAGGCCCCCGCAAGGTAGGCTTGAACCACCCTGTATTCTTCTGCCGACGCGGGCAGAAATCTAAACCCTGTTCCATAGGGTCGCACAGACGGGACCCGCCCCAAGCGCTCCCTTATGGCCGCCATGTGGCGAGACCAGTTCGGGAGCGCTTCCACCATAATAGGTGGGTGGCGGCGGGGTGCCTCGTTAGCACGGATCCCTCCTGGAGCAGGGGACTTGGTTAACTCTGGTCTATGAGTCGTGGTCGATGGCTTTTGAGTTGCTGCTATTGCAGCATAGGAGGTGGAAGGTACTGGAGATGGAATGGGATTGGGTGTAATTTTAGGGTGGGAGGCGGTAGACTCAAGGTCCATATATCTAGTTGATTCTAGATTGCCCACCGTGCTGCTTAAGGTGGGGGCACCCCTACGTCTAACCGACGGAATGGGAGAAATGGCTGGAGAAGGGGACCGAGGAGGAGTACGCAGCTGTTTTACTGGGTGGACCTCCACCATCCCTAGACTCCTCCTAGGTTTAGGAATTGGTTTCTTTTTTGGGGAGGTTCTTTCCACACTCTTAGAGGTGGAGTGGGACGAGACTGAGGATTCGCTGTCGTAAGAGGACGAGTCCTCGGACGAGGTTGTGTCCTCGTTGTCCTCAGCCTCGTCCCCCTCCATCTCGCTTAAGGATTTAGATGACGGTCCTATCCGGGGGCGCTTATCTTTTGCCTCGGAAGAGCTCCGGTCGGACTCGGACCTCGCCTTCTTGCGCGGCCGAAGGGACCCCGAGCAATCTGCCGGTAAGGGAAAGAAACTTTCCCCCGGACCGATCCTCGGTGACCCTCGGGCCGCGCTCGAAGGACCGGGCCGGTCGTCCGTTCCGGTGCCTAGTTCCGGGCGAGCAGGTAGGGAGCAAAAAGCGGGTGAGCCCGCTATTGCCTGATGTCCCTTTCGGGACGGACCGGGTGTGCTGATATTGGGGGGAGGTGACCCCCCAGACATGATGTTGCTAACTTATTAACTGGTTGTTTTTATCATCAGGTCCCAGTCGGTCCAGTTGCAGTGTTAAAGGAGGTTTTTTTTTTTTTTTTTTTGTTGTGGTAGCCGAATTCGGCAGTGGACACAAAAGCAGTAATAATATGAATATATGAATAGAATTAACTTAGAAATTTAATAAAATTTTGTTTTAATTTACTACTTGCCTAAAATTAATTAACTACTTTCTAATGCTACCACCCCCACCGTCGTTCTTCACCTTCTGTCAACGTCCATGGCCCGTCAGCGGACTTGGTAGTTAAAAATAACAAAGTTAAATAAAAATAACAATAAGATAAAAGAATAAAATAAAATGGATTGAAACGATTGAAGATGGTAGTTAATGTTAAGCAAATGATTTGGTGTGAATAGTTACTAATGTATTTTATTCCAAAGCATGATATGGTTCCATGTGGAATAACACTATTCCTGGATCGATAGAGATCACTTTATCCTAGTTGTGATAAATACTTGGACGCCTAACTTAATGAGTAATTTTGTAATAATGAATTTATAAATTGCAATTAAAACAAAGCCGCAATATTGGCCAAAGACGGCGACAGAACGATTAAGAAAAACAAAAACAACAAGTATATACAGATACTAGCAACTATCTTCAAATAACCTAGATGAATGCTACTGAAACTATAACTAATATAAAGAGAAAATAAGCAAAATAAAAATTTACAATCAATTATTAGGTGGAGGTTTACCACTGTGGGTGCCGTCTATCGGTACCACAACTATCAAATAATCTAATAATATTTACAATTAAAGACATAGAAAAAATTAAGGCAAATGAGGGTAGAACTAAAAAAAATATTAACTAGGCTATTGTAAAAATTTTGTAGAAAGAACAACGCTTCCTATTGGTTGACGGACTAGCATCACTATTGTATCAAGAAGTTTTGAAGAAACTACTTGCGGACTTTATTGATTAAAACTAAGAAAAAATACAGAATTACAAGCTAATTTAAAACGTTAATATACTATTATGTACAGGCAAACTAACTAAACACTACTTACCGCTCCCGACTAGTTCCCGACACTACCGTTCCCTTGCGGGGCTAATAATCAGCAAATCGGGTTTAGCTTCGGTCCCGCCTAACCCCAAGGGGCAGGACAGGACTGGGAATAAACACAGGGGGCCAGACTCTGGTGGCGCTAACGTCCGCCAATTTTATCAACAAATAAAATGGTGACGCAGCTACACAGGCTGGACGACACCTACCCGTATTAGACTAATGTCTAGGAATAAAAAGTGTCAATCCACTTACCTGTTCCCGGGTCCTGTGTACTGTTGTCCGGAACGTCTCCGCGCCGTAACAACTACACTAGATTGAACACTCTCACGTTTGGGTTCGACAAATTGTACAGCACAACCAATTTGGATCCTCTGCGCACTGGTGTCCCGGGGAATTTGCAGCGAGGTAGGCCCTCTATTTATGGTCGCCCACACGCACTCGGCCAGCGCTATTATGAGTCCGAGCACGGTGGGCGTCTATTGTTCTCTCGGCCGCCTCGCTCGCCTATTGTTTGCCTAGTCGCTCTATTAGTTGCCCGTATTGTGACTCGCTCCTGCGTTCCCACGCCAAATTAAAGACCACGAGGACCAATCTTTATTTTCAAACAAATATTTACAAGAAGACTGCGGCTATCCTCTTCGGTCCGGTCCGCACAACAGTCGTCCCGGGACAGCTCAGTCTCCGTGGCGCTAATGTCGAGTTTAGATCCAGCGTCCGGTACTTGGGGGTCGATATCGACCGGAGTTTGAGGATGACCGCCCACGCCAATAAGGCGTTGGCGGCCGCTCGCTGTGCGAGATTCCTCCTCCGGCCGGTGTTGGCCTCCAGGTTGCCGGTCAGGACTAAGCTCGGCATTTATAAGACGTATGTCCGTTCCCGTATCACGTACGCAGCTGAGGCCTGGTATCACCTCATCCCGCAGGGTATGCGGGCGAGGTTACAGGTCCAGCAAAATCTGGCTCTTCGCACGATAGTCGGAGCAGGGCGTTACGTCAGAAATGACGTAATCGCCCGGGATCTGGATGTGGAGTCGCTCGAGGAGTTCATCCGGAGGCTAGCTCGTAATCTTTACGAGCGGGCTGACGGTGGACCCCACGAGCACCTCCACAATATAGCTCCCTTGCACGCCAGACCACCTGATGGTCGGGCGCTACCAAGGGAGCTACTGGAACCCCCGGCTATGGTAAGATAGTCGGCTTAACCGGAGTGATATGGGAGTGCTCATAATGAGTGCCCCCATGGGACTGAGCTGTCCACACTCTTCACTTCCCCCCACATCGTTGGGGTGCCCCCCTATGGGGACCCATTTTCCACCCCCGTTGGGTGGACCACTCCCCCGTCTGGGGAGTGTTTCATATCGGTCCCTCCCCGCGATGGTCTTCTCCTTTTGGGGAGCCCAGAACGGGTGAGCGCCAAACTAGTGCCGCGGCTCCTCCTCTGGTTTGTAGAGGTGGGGCCGCGGCATGGGGCCGGTGGCGGGCCCCACGGTTGCTGACTGTTGTCTCTGTTGTATATAGTAGTTTAGTTAGCTTTAGTTTAGTTGTAGTTAGTTGTAGTTAGATAGTAAGGGAAAAAAAAAAAAAAAAAAAAAAAAAAAAAAAAAAAAAAAAAAAAAAAAAAAAAAAAAAAATTAGCATTAGGAAGCAGAGGACAGCAGCCGGCGCTGGGGTGCCTCGTCCGCGGGCACCACTCCTCCTGCATCATCAAGCCCGTCGTATTAAATATATGTATGTATTTTTGTCGATGCGAGTGTGCCGAAGCACGCTGCGAACAGCCCCCCCCCAATCCAGTCTTGCATCCATTTCACCCCTGCCCTATGTGGCAGGGAGCGTCTGCCCGGGTAGTGGGGTTTACCCCGAGGCCCGCTCCGTGCCCCCGTAAGGGAGTACGACGACCCCCCGAAGAAGAATATTTACAAATTTACTTATATCTATTTTTCTATTTTTAACTATCTCTATTCACATTTATTATTTCACAACATATCCGTTTATTTGGATGTCTATTTATTTTCGCTATTCTTGGCGAACATATCTCTATTTAACTATTCACGGACATTTCCTTATTATAACTATTTATTCTTTAACTTATTTTAACATACTATTCATTTATCTGTTACGGACATTTATAACTATTTATTCTCTGTCTATTTTAAACTATCAATGTTCGTCGCGAACAATATCTATTAAGCTGCATTTATTTATGTCCGTCGCGAACATTTTTTTTGTTAAAAAGTTACAAGAGAAATAGAGCATATTTTATTTACACACGCACGAATAGAAATTTTCATTAAAATCAATCAATGCGCAATTATCTATATATTAATACGTGAAACAAAAACTTGGTATCCCTTTTTACGAAAATTGCGCGGACGGAGGAGTATGAAACTTTCAACACTTATAGAGAATATAGAGAAGAAGTGCACAATGTGAATATTTTTTTAAAATAATGCGTAAAAGATACATTAAATCAATAAAGAAAACATTACACACACTACATACCATGTATTTGACGCACACACGCATGCATACTATTTATTGTCAAACTTTTGTTCTTGACGTCGGTGGTCAAATTGAGAATAGATTAAATATTGTCTGTTTTTATTAATATTTTTTATAGTGTAGTCTTGGCGAAATTTGTATAAAATACAATCATTATAGTGTACAAACTTAAAATTCCAATTAATTATAGTTAGTCGAATTTCGACTACTGCGGGACCTCTAGTTTTTATTAAATGCTGTCTTACCGCTAAAGCGGCATATTCGCGAAAAATATGAAGTACTCCCTTCGTTGGCTTATTAATTCGTGATCCTAGTAACTGATTCTATTACGTTGCAGGAGGCGATCTAACAGTAATCGTCGCAATGCTGGAGTCCATGGACTACGGTACCCACCGTCAAGTCATGGCCATCATGTCGACCGTTTTCAGCAGCAATGAAAATAAATAACAAAGAAACGTATTTTAAGTCTCTACCTCTGGTGGTAGGACCTCTCGTGAGTCCGCACGGGTAGGTACCACCATCCTGCCTATTTTTGCCGTGAAGCAGTAATACGTTTCGGTTTGAAGGGTGGGGCAGCTGTCATAACTATACTGAGACCTTAGAACTTATATCTCAAGGTAGGTGCTGGCATTTACGTTGTAGATGTCTATAGGCTCTAGTAACCACTTAACATCAACAAATAGTACTGTTTTTTTATTATTATTATTATTGTATTCCATTTTCGAGCCGATGAATTGCCAATGCTATGTACGCCATTGTTGTCACATGCATCAGGCCATAAATTAAATAGTTTAAATTTATTTTCAATGTTAGATGTTTGTGATGTGGCAGTACTTATTTAAATAAATAAATAAAGAGACTTTTTGGCGGGAACGCGAGGAGTGAAGTTGTGTGATTTGTTTTATTTTGTCTATTTAGTGTTTCTTCAGGTTTAAATGTGTAATAATGGTGGTTTATTAACTGTTTAATATCTGTGAAAGTGCACAAATGTGGGAAAATGAAACAAAGCTGCTGGACGTAACTTCTCGGGTTCCTCCAAAAAGTCCACTGAAAAAATCTCAGTAAATGACCACCATTTTACTGCGATTATATTTCATCCCATATCATCTCATTTCATTAAATTTCATCCCAGTTGATTAATGTCTCAAATTAATCATCTTCATTTCATTTCACTCCATATTATCATTTTTCATAGAATTAAGAAAATAAAGTAAAATAAGACATGACTTAAAGGTCTTAGTTACCAGGTCATAAAATCTCTTAAAAAAAATAAAAAATAAATAAATAAATAAAAATCAGGTGGGCCGTGAGCTCGTCCACTCACCAAAGCATTAAAAAGAAAACTTGTACTTGTTCCGTAAAAGAATGTGAAACGTGCAACTTATAAAACTGTATACCAATTTCACGTCCCTCCGTTACAAACAATTTCTTCGAGTTTCCACAATGAAATTGAGGATAAATAGGTACAGTTTTTCCTGCATTACTATAATTGACAAGACCGCTTTAAGAAACCGGGGGTATTAGATACAGCTATTTTAGCATAAAAGCGCACAAAGCTATCAACTTTAGTAGTGCGCCATTTTGAGAAGGCGGCACGACATGAGAAACCTCTCATCGTAGCCGCTGGAAATTACATACCCGACCCAGTAGACCGAATGGTAAATCGTCGACGTCACCCAAAGCACGTCATTACGGATCCTCCTGATTCATTAACGGTGCTTTTAGGCACCACAAGCACCGGTCACCGTCCTCGTCGAACCCGTCGCTTGCGACGAAGGGCTCGACGAGCGAACTAACCCATAGACACAGCCCACTGAGTTTCTCGCCGGATCTTCTCAGTGGGTCGCGTTTCCGATCCGGTGGTAGATTCTGCGAAGCACTGCTCTTGCTAGGGCCAGTGTTAGCAACTCTCCGGTTGAGCCCCGCGAGTTCACCTACAAACGTTAGGGCGAAGCTGAAATAGCCTCTCAAGGCTATCAGCAAAGGTAGGAAAAAAAAAAAATTTTAGTACATTAAGCTGTAGTTTGTCTTTTAACGAACTAACCCCTGTATATATATATATATATATATATTGTGTGCGTCTTATTCGTTTTAGGTAAATCAACAGAGATCCTGTCATCAAACATTCTTAGCTACTCACTTAATTCTTAGTTATGATCTGTGACCTTGCTCGTTCACGAAGCCCACTACAGAAAGCAGAGTATTATATACACTTGACATTGGCGAAATCTAAAAGGAAACGACATAAACCTAAGAGATAGACAGATAACTTTAGTAGGCCAGGCAAAGCTTAAGAATGAATTGCTTATAATCTTTGTATGAAATGATTTTTTTGTATTGTTCATTTAGTACTTAAACAATTAACTTGTTTTTTTTTTTAACGCAAAAAGTAAAGGCGATCTCAGGTCATTTCGGTAATTACTTAACACCAGGTGGGCCGTGAGCTTGTCCACTCACCTAAGTAATAAAAAAAACTGAGTTCGGCAATTCTGATCCGGTGGTATATTCTACTATGCACTGCTCTTGATAAGGCTATTATTAATAAATTCTCTCAGGTGGAGCCCGTGAGCTCACCCACCTGTTTACCAGAGAAAAGGTAAGGTAACTATACTGAGACCTTAGAACTTATATCTCAAGGTGGGTGGCGCGTTTGCGTCGTAGATGTCTATGGGCTCCAGTAACCACTTAACACCAGGTGGGCTGTGAGCTCGTCCACAAATCTAAGCTTTAAAAAAAAAAACAGTTAGCACTACCGTGATTCCGATGGACCCGATTTAATATCAGCTTGGCGTGATATCGTCTGCTTTTATTATCTAAGAACACAAGACATGAAACAACAAACCCAATCATTTTAATAACACAAAATCATGTTTATTTTCAACTGGATCGAGATGATGTTTAAACAAATTCACTTAAAGGTGTTGATTTAGCCTCGAGGTACAATTCACACTTCAAAGTCACGATTTCTGGAAACGCGTCCGTACTTACGCGCCGATCTCCTCCCAACGAGAGAACAGTTGTTCTTATCAAACGATTATGAGGATTATTTATTTTAATATTTAAATCGTTCGATGGTTTCAAACACGAAATTGATAATTCTAGTTTTATTTTAATACGATTTTAATTTCGGTTAATCGATAATGAACACGAAGAGTCTTAAGAAAGTTTTGTTAAAACCGCAAAAGGTTTTTTTTTATATCTGAAATGCTTATCTATATATTATAATACGTGAAGCAAAAACTTTGTTTCCCTTTTTACGAAAATTGCGCGGACGGAGGAGTATGAAATTTTCCACATTTATAGAGAATATAGAGAAGAAGTGCACAATGCTAATATTTTTTTTAAATAATGCATAAAAGATAGATTAAATCTATAAGGAAAACATCACACACCCTACATACCATTTATTTGACGCACACACGCATGCATACTATTTATTGTCAAACTTTTGTTCTTGACGTCGGTGGTCAAATTGAGAATAGATTAAATATTCTTTGTCTTTGTTAATATTTTTTTATAGTGTAGTCTTGGCGAAATTTGTGATTATAGAAGTATAAAATACAATCATAATAGTGTACAAACTTACAATTCCAATTAATTCTAGTTTTATTTATTTGCCGCGATATCATCGAGTTTAGTCTGAAACGTCAATTAGGTCACTTGGGTAAAGTCTGTATCCGCGGATACCGGCGTCGTTGGTCGTCGACTGTCGCCTTGACGACCCCGCAATCTGGCGTCCTCGGGGTGGCGGTGTGTGTCTGGTTGTAGTAGTTGAGCTCACAGCCCACCTGGTGTTAAGTGGTTACTGGAGCCCATAGACATCTACGACGTAAATGCGCCATCCACCTTGAGATATCAGTTCTAAGGTCTCAAGTATAGTTACAACGGCTGCCCCATCCTTCAAACCGAAACGCATTACTGCTTCACGGCAGAAATAGGTAGGGTGGTGGTACCTACCCGCGCGGACTCACAAGTCGTACCACCAGTAATTATTCAAATCATAATTTTACGAGTTTGATTTTTATTAAACGATGTTATTCCTTCACCGTGGAAGTCAATCGTGAACATTTGTCAAGTACGTATTTCATTACAAAAATTGGTACTTACTTGCCGGCGGGATTCGAACACCGGTGCATAGCTGGATACGAATGCACCGGACGTCTTATCCTTTAGGCCACGACGACTAAATCTAAATTATGTAACAAGATGGACTGTTAAAAAATTACCCCTTTAGTGATAACGGCGAGTGGTGGGTGCACATCCAAATAAAATGTTCCACCGGCACAACGATAGGGAATGCACGCCAAACCTAATTTACTAACAGTTCCCGCGGAAGGCCACCTTTTTTCATACGCGTATCCCGAAAACACGGATCAATAAAACCCCCGTAATCAAGGTAAATTATTGACCTCGACTCTTCAAAAACATAAATACCCTGCCCTCGCCACAGGTAAAAAGTATTAAGCGGTATCAATGAATGGAACTTATTGAATTTTCACACAATGAATAATGAGATCACGCGACCGTATACAAAGCGAACGGTGCGGGAGATTACAGGGAAAAGGTATTTAGTAAAAGAGGATCGTAATCCTTGAAAATGAGGGCGTTGTTTACAAGCAAACGTGTTTTGACAGTTTACAGTTTTTCTTCGAAGCCATTACGGGTTTAGCTTTGAAGCTGGTGGCTTTAAAGTCAAACGCTTGCGATGACGAGCACGCTACTTAATCGTGAAGGAATAATTTCGTGTATTAGTAAGAAAAGCCGCGAAAGTGAGGCAGTATTAAATGCGTTCTCTTTTCATTGTTTTCGAATTCATAGACGCTATTACGAATGTTTGTTTTTTTTTCCTTCGTATGCTGATAGCCTTGAGAGGCTATTTCAGCTTCACCCTAACATGCAGGTGAGCTCACGGGGCTCAAACCGGAAGTGTTGCTAACACTGGCCCTAGCAAGAGCAGTGCTTCGCAGATTTTACCACCGGACAGGAAACGCGACCCACTGAGAAGATCCGGCGAGAAACTCAGTGGGCGAATGTTTGTAAATCGCGTCGTAGCTATGTACTTCCGAGTTATAATATAGAGAAAAAAGTGCTTTATATTATAATTAGAAGATGCAAAATGCCGTAAACCAAGAACAATCGATGATTTGTCAATTTTACGAAATGAGATTCTTTTGTTTGTTTTTCGTAATGTAACAGTTGAATCTTAAGTTAAGAAGTTAAGGTTTATATTAGCATCGGTTTTTATTAGATCACAGTGCGTATGGTATATTAATTTTGCAGCGATTTCGTGTTTGCGGTTTGCGACAAAGGTTTTTATTTTATTTTGGAGATCCGCTTCACAAGGAAATTTTATATTATTATTTTTTGGCTATACATATTATCTTTTTTATAATATATTTCAATATATATTTAAAACTAGCTGACCCGGCAGACTCCGTAGTGACCCAATCGATAAAACCAACAAAAGGAATCCGTCCGACGGGGGACACATCAAAATTGTTATTTTTATTTCATTCCGAGCATTTTCATATTTATTTTCACCTTTTGAACCTTCTCTGGACATCCACAAATAATTCAAGACAAAAATTAGCCAATTCCGTCAAGCTGTTCTCGAGTTTTAGCAAGACTAACGAACTGCAATTTATTTATACCTAGTCAGGTCATAAGTATTGTCACACAGTAAAAACTTTTCTTTTAGAATGCTGGCCACAAAAAAGTTTATTGAATTCGAATTTCGAATTGTTCATGAAAATAAAAATGTATACTTTTAGAATTTTACTCATTTTTAAATATGGAGTGGACGCTTAAAGAAGACCGTGTTGCAGTTATGGCGTTGCATCGTTGCGGTTACGCGCCAATTCAAATTTTTAACATACTGAAAAATTTGAATATAACCAAAAGATTCGTTTATCGTACCATCAAACGATACAGTGAAGACTCTAGTGTAGATGACAGGTCAAGAAGTGGTCGCCCTCGGTCTGTTAGGACTCCAACAGTGATAAAAGCTGTGAAGGCGCGAATTCAAAGAAATCCCAAACGTAAGCAGAAACTGTTGGCCCTTCAGATGGGGTTAAGCAGAACCACGGTGAAAAGGGTGTTAAATGAAGACTTAGGGCTTCGGGCATATCGAAGAAAAACAGGACATCGTTTGAATGCTCGTCTAATGGACCTGAGACTGAAGAGATGCCGCGCTTTGTTGAAGCGGTACGCGGGAAAAAAATACCAGGAAATTCTTTTTTCGGATGAAAAATTTTTTACCGTAGAAGAGAGCTACAACAAACAAAATGATAAGGTGTACGCACACAGTAGTGAAGAAGCGAGCAACCGTATTCCGCGTGTCCAACGAGGTCATTTTCCATCCTCGCTCATGGTATGATTGGGAGTTTCTTATTGGGGCTTAACAGAGGTACATTTTTGTGAGAAAGGTGTAAAAACGAATGCAGTTGTGTATCAAAATACAGTCCTGACGAACCTTGTGGAACCTGTTTCTCATACCATGTTCAATAACAGGCACTGGATATTGACATGGACCTCGTTCGTGCTGCGATAGACGACTGGCCGCGCAGATTGAAGGCCTGTATTCAAAATCACGGAGGTCATTTTGAATAAACTTTAGTGTCATAAGAATCTATGTTTTGTTAAGTTCATTTTGGTATATGAATGGTTACATAATGAAAAAACTTGTTTCAATTATTTTACATTAAACATGTGACAGAATTTATGACCTGACTAGGTATATATAGATAATAGATAATTTAGCTTATTATGATTTTAAATTACACATAATAATAAGTAAAACTCTAAAATTGTTTTCCAAGACCCGCAGCGTTCGATAAAAATGTTGTTATAATAGATAAATTTAAAGGAACCAAATCGTCTGTCTGTAAAACAAAATGTTAACATAAGTCTGGAAGTTAAGTTTATTAATTTTAATCTTACTTGTTAATCGTTAATTTAGAATTGTAAAAATGGATAAAACTAATCGATTAAAATACAAAATCTAAATAATTAAGGTTTCTTATTAAGTAGTAAGGCGTCTACCAAGCTGCCTATTTCTGTCATAAATCGTTTCGGATTGAAGACAGCCGTTGTACTGTAAAGTTGGGACTTAAAATTCATGCGTCTAGATGGGTAGTTTGGGCGACACTTACGTTGATCATGTCTGGTAACCACTAAACAAGAATTAAAAGACGATTATTAGGATTTTTCTGTGACAGTTCTGATTTTACTGTCAAAGGATGTAGTGTTTAAAAAATACGATTTATGCGGAACCTTCACGTAAATAGCAATAGTTCATCATTGACTATTTTTTTAGCAAGTCCGGTGGTCAATGACTTGCGAAACTCATTGTCTATTTGTCGTATTAACTAATGGCGGGCGCTTTTGTGTTGTTTTTTTGGTAATTCTCGTTTATCCATGGCCAAACCAAATATTATTATGCGTTATTACCTGTTATTATCTGTTTGTTTGTCATCGATATTTTGTTATGGTTTCTCGTGTCGGTTCCTTGTTAGGGACACGGAATTATCAATTTGAAAGTTGTAATTGTTTGTGTAAATTCTGTTTTTATGTTCACTAGTGGTTCCGCAGCAGTCGAAATTCGACTATAATTAATTGAAATTATAAGTTTGAACATTATTATGGTTCTATTGTTGAAGACTATTTTTTTACTTCCTATAATCACAGATTTTGCCAAGGCTACATTATAGACAAATAATATTAAAACAAACAATATTTAATTTATTCTCAATTTGACCACAGACGTCAAGAACAAAAGTTTGACAGTAAATAAATAGTATGCATGTGTGTGTGCGTCAAATACATAGTAGTGTGTGTAATTTTTTTTTTATTGATTTAATCAATTTTTTTAGGCATAATTTAAAAAAAATATTAGCATTCTGCACTCCTTCTCTACATTCTCTATAGGTGTGGAAAATTTCATACTCCTCCGTCCGCGCAATTTTCGTAAAAAGGGATACAAGATTTTTACTTTACGTATTAATATATAGATTTATAGTATTTTGTGAACGTTTGTATCTAGAATTGGGATCGCTGCGAATAAAGTAAAAGTGTTTCATTGGATTGTCGTTTTATTGTTCTAATACCAAATATTTCCCATTGTTATAACTAAAAATTAATCTCTCACTCCGTTATCCTCGTAACTTGGGTTGAAACATTAACTGCAGCAAATATTATTTAGAATTTCTCAATCATGTTTACAAATCATTATATTTGAATAGAATTTTCGAGCAATTTATATAAGGGCGGCTCAAACAAACGCCGGAGTACGGAAAAAACAGAAACGAAGCAACATATATTTTTTTCTAATACCCAATTTACACAGTTTGAACAAACAAGACGATTACCGCTGATTATTAGGTGCAGGCTCGGCTCCCGATTACAGGAATTATCGATTGAAATTTCGCGTTCGCCCCTATCGGATCGGTGGTGTAAAAATAATGAGTTATGGCCCATTTCTTTTTTCTTTCAGCCCCATCCAACCTGTCCAAATATTTACCGATAATTGGATTAAACAAAAAAACAAAAATCAACAGTTTGCCGTTCATTTTGCTAACCCTCTTTCCCGATCCTGCGGACAGAATGGAAAGCAGTCGACGTCGCCCAAAACACGTCATTTCGGATCATCGCGATCCACTAACGGTGCTTTTAGGTACCTCAAGCGCCGGTCATCGTCCTCGTCGAACCCGTCGCTTGCAATGAAGGACTCGACGAGTAAATTAACCCACAGACACAGCCCACTGAGTTTCTCGCTGGATCTTCTCAGTGGGTCGCGTTTCCGATTCGGTGGTAGATTCTGCGAAGCACGGCTCTAGCTAGGGTTCGTGCTAGCAACGTCATCAGGTTTGAGCCCCGTGAGCTCACCTACTAATTAAATTTACGCTGAAACAGCCTCTCAAGGTAATCAGCTTAAAAAAATTGCCCTGCAATCTATGCACCTCTCCGGCTCGCAAAGAGTAGGGCTTAGCTTTACCAGTTTTAAATTACTTATAATTACTATTAAATTACTTAAATTACACGCTGGTGACCGTCGCTAGCGCATGTCACCAACGAATGCGAAAATGACAAAGCCGCGTGGCTTAAAAATCGTGCTGCAGAGAGCAACAGATATCTTTCTTTCTATTGAATGATTATTTAGATTAATAGCTATTTCATCAGTGCCTTAAATTTGTTTCATTTTATAAATTTATAATTTCACCCTATATAATTCACTCAACCAAACATTAAAATAGATTTGGGTGATCTCTAACCACTGTCAAAAGTCATTGAGTGCAATTACATCGACGGGTAAAAGGTTATTTGTATTGAGCGATATTTTTGCAACTTTACAGGAGAACCCTATAAAGATTAAATTCTCTAAAAAATAATATAACAAAAAAACATAATCAGCTACTGGTGGTAGGACCACTTGTGAGTCCGCACGGGTAGGTACCACCACCCTGCCTATTTCTGCCGTGAAGCAGTAATGCGTTTCGGTTTGAAGGGTGGGGCAGCCGTTGTAACTATACTGAGACTTTAGAACTTGTATCTCAAGGTGGGTGGCGCGTCTACGTTGTAGATGTCTATGGGCTCCAGTAACCACTTAACACCAGGTGGGCTGTGAGCTCGTCCACCCATCTAAGCAATAAAAAAAAAAAGCTATTTGAATAGAATAAACGTAATTGATGAAGTTCAATTAGAAACATCAAATTGTTGATGCTAATTCCAAATAAAACGGACCTTTAATTTTAAAGATATAATATGTCGCGTATTAAGCGAAATGCCGCTTAATTCAAATAACATTTCACCCCTCGACATTATTATTACCGACTGTAGCTAGAAGCTAACTAGCTTCCTACAAGCCCACAATAAATCTTATTACATCTTAATATCATTAAGTCATAAAACACGAGTCAGGAGGCGCCACGAAACATAATTTTTTACGTCTCAAATACGCCCATTGTTGATTTAACAATATTGCTTAATCTTTTCTCGTTTGGACGCTACTAAAATAGGACTAAAAAAGAGGCGCCTTCGTAAATATCGGAGTCCGATTCATTGCTACTTTTTGATAGCAGCGATTCGGTAACTATTAAGAAAACGTGACACGGTGAATGTAAGTAGGAATTCTTTTAGATATTAAAATGTGGGTAGACGAGAAAATTAAAAATATTTTTTTTTTTATTGCTTAGATTGGTGGACGAGCTCACAGCCCACTTGGTGTTAAGTGGTTACTGAAGCCCATATATATCTACAACGTAAATGCGCCACCCACCTTGAGATATAAGTTCTAAGATCTCAGTATAGTTACAACGGCTGCCCCACCCTTCAAACCGAAACGCATTACTGCTTCACGGCAGAAATAGGCAGGGTGGTGGTACCTACCCGCGCGGACTCACAAGAGGTCCTACCACCAATGAAAATGTAGTTTGAAAACTAAAAAAAACACGCCTAAATGTTGCAACTCAAAATTATCTTTTCCGTCCTAGTCAGGATATTAGAGAGATGTGTGATATAATTATTGTATTGATCGTTGATGCGTGAGTAATCTTTCAAGTTGATCGCACGTGTTGAAATCAATAAAAATGACATTCAAAATTCCGTCACTATAGGCATCAAGCTAAGAAAGGCGCGTTAAAAAGAATAGTTTTATCATAACATCCCAGACTAGTGTGCGTGGTGCGAGTTTTTTAACGTTCTCGATAGCGTAAAAGTTAACTCAAATTTGTATGCAGTTGAAGCAAAAAAAAAAAAAAAAAGCGCCCCTAGCGGCAAACGTAAGCAAACATTCCAACTCCATACAAACTTGAGTTAACTCTTACGCTATCGAGAACGTTAAAATACCCGCACTAAGCACACAGTACATTCAATAGTTCAGAACGTAACGCGGCAAAAGTGAGCAGGACCTACCCGTTCTGCCTCCAAATGCACTTCCTTAAAAGCCCTTCATATATCGATCGCTAAAACTATAGCACGTTTTCATTTCGGCAACTTCGTGTAATAATATTCAACAAGTGGGCTCGATCCAATATCGCACGGATGGCGTGGATCATTTAATTGGCCTCGTGAAAATGTGGAGGCGCGACCGTGCAGCCCCAAAGAAACAGTAAATAAACAGACAGCCAAAAAATATTACGAAGAAAGCCAGTCAATGCCTCATAATTTCTGTTCTTCAAAGAGTTTTTCATTATTATTTAGAAATTAATGCCAGGGTCTGTTTCCTACTTAAACTCCTCCGCTTTGCCTGGTCTTTGACATCCATCTGCCCTGTAAACGTACTCATCAAACTCGAGAAAGAGTTCGACGTGCAGCCAAACCCATGCATCAGCCCTCTAAGTTTCTCGCCGGATCTTCTCAGCGGGTCATGATTCCGATCCGATAGTAGATTTATTCGCGAAGCAGTTGTTTTTGAGTCGTTAGGTCTCCTTTGGAGGAGCTCGGGTAGCTGTTAGCAAATCCCACCCCTCCTGGCTGAGTCTTTGCTCGCTCCCGTCCTGTTGAAACTGGAAAGGCCTCTGGGTTGCCAATAATCACTCATTCATAAAAAAAGAAGTCTGCGTGAACTTATTCTACTAAATTTATTATTATTCATTACTGAGGTAATATTTGTATTTTGGCTACCTATCTAATTCATAAAAAAGAATGCATAAGTAATTGACTCTGTAACTCAAAATCTCAATAGACAATTCAGTGCCATGCAGTACCCATCTGACTTGTTAGTCTTTGACCGACCCAATCACCGAAGGATGATTTACGGCGTGAAGGCGTCGATTCCGGCGGATGTTTGTTTAATCGATTAATGCGTCTTTATGACGGTAGCGAGCTCGGCGTTGTCTGATTGGGGCGATCTTTAGTTTTTTAGTCCTACGAGTTTTTAGGTTAGGACTTTTGGCGGTTTTTTTTTGTTTTGCAAAATGGCGGCCTTAGATTATGACTTTGGCGGTTTTGTTTGTATTGCTCCAGATTTAACATAACAGTTTCGTCGAATTACTTATCTGACCAGTTCTTGGTGTTTTTTTAAAAACAGTAATGATCATTTTTATGCATTCCGCCGCCACTCAACTCATTTGCAATCAAAAACCTCATCTGCGAAAATTATGAATTGGTTTTTGACCTACTTTATTTGGCGTATTCAATTTAATGTGTTTTTTTTTTTCTAGGACCATTCCAAGATGTTAAATGGAGTTTCCAATGTATGTATTACCATTTTTACAAATACAAAGGCTTTATGGGATGTAAAATCGAGATTATTCCGCTAACAGGTTTTTTTCCTACCCAAGCTGTTGCCCTTGACAGGATATGCGAGCGTAACCTAGCGAGTAGGAACTCTCGGGGCTCTAGCCTGGGTGCATTGCTAACACTAGCTCTAGCAAGAGCAGTGCTTCGCAAAATCTACCGCCGGATCGGAAACCTGACCCACCGAGAAGATCCGGCGAGAAACTTAGTAGGCTACATAACAGCAATTCGATGTAATAAGATCTTGAAATGTTTTGAATTTTAATTCGATTCTCGGATCTAGACTCTGCCTATACTGATAACAGATCATCAATTATATATCCTTAAAGGAAATTGTAGATATATAACAGTTCGACTGTCTCCGTGAAGTCTAGAATTTGGCCTAAACGGAAACGCTCTATAGTAAATTAATTACAAGGTCTTTATTTATTTTAATTGTGAGACCGCATACATCTACACAAATTTTGTAATAATTGAGAATAGATATTTCTCCTTCAGATTGAAACGCGAAATTAAGATGACAGCAGCATTCGGTGGAGACCGACTGTCCTCCAAGGTACCTCAGTGGTAACAAATAGATAGAAACTAGAGAAGAATTAGGGGTAGCAAGGTAGAGAAGTAAAATGAACATAATACTGCGAAATAATGATGGAAACATACAGCCCAACTGCTGAGGAGCAGTTGCCGTCGCGTAAGCGAATCCAAGTTACTCCTTATCGCTAATTTGGGGCTAAGAACTCGTATCAACTTACACAAGACCTCTCTAAGATTCTATTCCATACTCGTCAAAAACCCATTGACGCAACATAGATGCATTATGTCCCTTGCGATTAGAGTTAATATGAAAATGACCTTTTAATTTTAAACAGTTATATAAAGCTTTCTGTAGTTTGGCGCGAGGGTCGTAAGGTCACACGGTGACGTCACGGTCCGTGACCGTGCCTTATGGGAAAGGCGATGTTAAAGGAAAGATGGACAGGTGGCGTTTTTCCCACGAGCCGGCCAATTACATAGCTATAGACGCGCGTGCATTACATTACCTGCTATTTATTGGCATACCCACCGTTGCGCTGGAATTTATTCTTTGAGAAGATTTGATACTATTTAGATATATTACTGGCTATTAGGTAAAAGTATTTTGAATGCCTTTGGCTGATTTCTGGGCCTTATGGACTTACGCGAGGATAGCTACCACAGTTTTTTGGCCACAAAGCACGCATCCCCGATTGAAGAATAAGAATTTTATACAATACATACACGTTAGCTGTCTTCGCGAACCTTCTCTTTATTTAGAGTCGCTTAATAAAGAACTTTAAAGGTATACATCGACGTCAAAGCTCTCAGCCGCATGTACGTACAGTGTGCAATACCGTTTATATGCAAATGATATTGTGTTAACACACCGTGACGCTCATTAGATTATCTTTATATGCAGTTGAAAGTACGATATGATCACGCACATGTTAAATTTTGTATTACTATGGATGAGTAGATGACTTTATAGCCGGACCGGTGTTCAGGGTTCCTCAAAATACTGCTAGTCATATTTCGAGGCGGTTCCGATCAATTTTTTTATGAAGGAAGGATTACTGGTGGCCCGGAGGCCTTTCCAGTTTCACCAGGACAGGTGGGTGAGCAAAGGCTCAGCCAGAAGGGATGGGATTTGCTAACAGCTGTCCGAGTGCCTCCGAAGGAGACCTAACAGCTCAAGAGCAGCTGCTTCGCGAACGCGAGTTCCGATCTCTATATTACATTAAAGAACGACTATTCCCCAAAGGAGATGGTATGATTGCTTCGCGGCAGAAATAGGCTGGACAGCACCCCACGTGATAATTCACAATACGTTCTCCTACTAACACTTTGGAATTGGAATTTAAGGAATTTTAGGTAGGTAATAAGGTATGGCGTATTTTAGTTTACTTAAGTGTATATTGTGTAGTGCAATTCAGGATTCTTCGATATTTTGGACACGTATCACGACGGCCAGCAGAGTCTATCGAGAAACTTGTTGTTCAGGGTAGGGCCAATGGTAAGGGATCTCGTGAACGAATCCCCTTGCGCTGGACTGATCAGGTGAAAGACCTTACTGAAACCCACTTAACGAGCGCGCGCGCCAAGCCTCAGTACGCAAACTATGGAAAACATCTGTCAAGGCTTACTCAAGGATTGCTCATAAACAAGAATTCCACATGACCACGACTGCTCTGCCAAGAGTAACGGTATGATGAAGTGTATATTACTATTTCTACAGCAAAACATCGTCTGATCCTTTTTTAATTGTAGGTCAGATGTGATACCATCCAGTTGAGTGAGGTGATCACATTCACGGTGCACGTGATATTAAGTTATCGGAGTCCATGGACACATACTTTGAGATATGAGACTGAAACCTCCATGACATAGCGGTTGTTTCAATACTTCTAACTGGATTTCTGCGCGATAGAAACAGGCAGGAAGGTAGAATCTACTGCTGCAGGATTATACGAACACCAGAAAATTCCAGTGGGCGATCACAGTATGCTGGTATATCATAGAACGCTACTGCCTATTCTACGCTGAATCCCCAGTGGTCTTTTGTAAAACTTGTCAAAAGAGGTGGTGCTATTATGGACTACGTGGTGTCACACAGCCAGGGTCAAGACTCCGGTAACCACTAAGAGCTTGTTCAACCATCGTTGAAGTAAATCAAAGGAGTGTGGGCATAGAAATAATTTTATGGCGTGGAATAGGTTTTTGATTAATAACCGTAATATTGATCGTTATTGATAACAAAAATATGGCTAGTAATATTGCTAATCGCTCAGATTGGATTTTGCAGTGACGACCTTGAATAGCAGAAACCCATTCGTTCTCGCGACTAAGGGATTCCCTGGTGAATCAGCCGCTGTGTTTTCTGAGTATTTTGGATTGGGCTACGTTTCCGCGATCTTTTTTTTTCTATTTAACAATAACCGGTTTTTTGAGACCGATTCTTTTCTCACAGTGTCTTCTATGTACTTGAGGATTAGCTTGAGAACGATTCTAGAAGTAGCTGTATGATGAAGTCTATTCAAGTGGGCAGTATCATCCTGCACAATTATTGCGAAGTTGCGAAACAATCATTCGTTACGTTGTGAAGAATCGGAGAACCATTGCAACCATATAACATTCGACCTCACGTCTCAAGGTGGGCGGAGGCAGACGTTATAGTATTCTTTATGAACTCGCGTATCCTCAACTCCAGTGTGCTTAGTGCGAGTTTTTGAACGTTCTTGATCGCGCTAAAGTTACTCAAGTTAGTGTGTAGTTGGAAATACACCCCTAGCGGCAAACTTCCCTCGATGTTGCAGTTTACTGGTGGTAAGACCTTTTGTGAGTCCGCACGGGTAGGTACCACCACGTTGCCTATTTTTACCGTGAAGCAGTAATGCGTTTCGGTTTGAAGGGCGGGGCAGCCGTTGTAACTATACTGAGACCTTAGAACTGATATCTCAAGGTGAGTGGCGCATTTACGTCGTAAATGTCTCCATTAGCCACTTAACACCAGGTGGGATGTGAGCTCGTCCACCCATCTAAGCAATAATAAAATAAAATAAAAAAAAACACTGGTGGCCCGTGAGCTCGTCAGCGTATAAGCTAATATCGTTAGCCCACTGAACTTCTCGCCGGATCTTCTCATTGGGTCGCGATTCCGATCCGGTGGTAGATTCCGCCAAGCACTGCTCTTGCTAGGGCTAGTGTTAGCAAATTCTCACAGCACGCGAGCTCCCCTTAGGCTCCCAGTGAATAGATAGGCATACCTAATAACGTGAACATTACATTTAGCTTGTCCCATTCGTGACATATGGCGGGTCGGTTAGCACGTGTCACGCCCGGCAGATCACACGTGCTGATTCCCGTTTTTATACGAGTTTTTCAACGTTCTATAACTTTGGAAACAATTGCACGAGAAATGGCGTCTTATTTTCTTGTTGTGGATTCTTCCTTTTTTTTTATTGCTTAAATGGGTGGACGATCTCACAGCCCACCTGGTGTTAAGTAGTTACTGGAGCCCATAGACATTTACAACGTAAATGCACCACTCACCTTGAGATATCAGCTCTAAGGTCTCAGTATAGTTACAACGGCTGCCTTACTCTTCAAACCGAAACGCATTACTGCTTCACGGCAGAAATAAGCAGGGTGGTCGTACCTACCCGCGCGGACTCACAAGAGGTTCTAACACTAGTAAGAAGTAAGCTTTCTCAGTTTATCCGATTTCTTGCGTAGTAGTAGAGACTTTCCTCATCTTTTTTCTCTCATATACTTACTGACTACCTCTGATTTCCTACTAATTTAGTTGGTATGGCAAATTGTAGCCTTGCACAGGTACTGAGCCTTCAGAACTCATATCTCAAGGTGGGTGGCGGCATTTACATTGTAGATGTCTATGGGCTCCGGTAACCACTCAACACCAGTGGACCGTGAGCTAGTCCACCCACCTAAGCAATAAAAAAGGTAGTTATTACCCTCGTAATTGTTCCTACCGCTAAGCCTTGAATGCTGAAAAGAAATACACGTACCTACTACAAAGGCGACGGTATACACTTAAATATACAAAATTATACCTTGTTATAATGTATTATTAAACCGTGCTAATTTTTTAATAAAAAAAAAGTCACACCAACAATACTTACCCTGCATTGAAATTTCAAGCGTGATGTTCAAACACGAGCTATTTTCAATGGCATCGGACCCCGTAGTATAATGTAGTTATTTTAATTAGCCAACCGAACACGACCGTTGAACGGAGATACCATATGGGGTGATATACCGTCCTATATATATTTTTTCCGTTTCATTGCCAACTTAAGTAGTCCTAGGACATATTTTGATGAAAAATATGGTTTTTTTATGATTGAAAGATTACTGGTGGCCCGGGGGCCTTTCCAGTTTCACCAGGACAGGTGGGCGAGCAAAGGCTCAGCCAGGAGGAGTGGGGTTTGCCAACAACTGCCCGAGCGCCTCCGAAGGAGACCTAACAACTCAAGAGCAATTGCTTCGCGAATGAATCTACTACCGGATCGGAATCGCGACCCGCCGAGAAGATCCGGCGAGAAACTCAGCGGGCTGATGCATGGATTAGGTTGCACGTCGAACTCTTTGTCGAGTTCGATGAGTAGGATTACCGGGGTCTCTTGGCCTGCTCCTAGTGTTAAAGTTGAAGGCGTCTAATGCAAAGGTTATTGAAGCTAAGGGATCCGTAAGGACGTGAAAATCGTTTCTATGCCTTAGGCCCGTAAAAACTACAGGGGTAGATACGCGTGGCTAAAACGGCCGGCGTATTTGTGATGAGTGATGAAATTGGACTGCTGCATAAATCTGTAACTCGTGCAAATTCTAACACGTTGACTGCCATGTAGGTCACCGGTGCCCTACGCGGCGTGACGTCATTATATCGTATTCTGTTACTAAGCGTCTGGATTACCTAGGTTTGTCTTCTTTTGTTTGTTATTATATGTTTTAGTTTTAAGTTTCTTCAAAATAAATTCATTCTCAGTATCTTCGGATTCGTCTTTCCCAGAGTCTAACAAGATATTCCGGCACTTTAGTAAGAAGATCGAAAAGAGAAATCGACATAATTACTTCAGTACGTCACGTAAGGCACTGATGGCATGGCAGTCAAAGTGTTAAGGCTGTATGCTTGAAGGAACCTGCTAGAGTCGACCATCTTAGCCCAAAAATGTCTCTAGATCATGAACGACAAACTTTACTCATTAGTAACGTTATCTTACTATAACTACACAAAGTCGTCTGACCAAACCAACATCAAGGGAGGGCCATTATTTTGAGAGCTGTATCTTTTCATCAGTACAGTGTGTTCAGTTACCGCAGTCAATAGAACTAACAGTCAGCGTGCTAATGATAAATTTGCGTAAATTCCCACTTGTCATTTTACTGGGAAACCCTACGTACAATCCGTACTTCGATATACGGGCAAAAGGCCAAAAGCGACAATCACGTTTAGATATCTATCAAGTCTGGTAACCTGATTCAGTAATGCGTTTCGGATTGAAGGCGGTGGCAGCCGTTGTAAACTGAGACCTTAGAACTTATATCTCAAGGTGGGTGGGGCATTTACATTGTGGCTCCGGTAAGCACTTAACACCAGGTGGGTTGTGAGCTCGTCTACCCATCTAAGCAATAAAAAAAAAGTGTTTTTTATGCTTAGTTTGAAAAAATAGTAACACTTCTTCTCTATATTCTCTATAAGTGTGGGAAATTTCATACTCCTCCGTCCGCGCAATTTTCGTAAAAAGGAGTACAAAGCTTTTGCAGAATGGCTTAGCTCGTAATAAGCTACTTCCAATCGAGTTTCTAGCGCTGTAAGCTGTAAGAGAACTTTTGCTGTCTCTTGTTTTTTTCTTGATAAGTTTAAATATATATATATATATTTTGTTGCTTAGATGGGTGGACGAGTTCACAGCCCACCTGGTGTTAAGTGGTTACTGGAGCCCATGGACTTCTACAACGTAACTGCGCCACCCACCTTGAGATAAAAGTTCTAAGATCTCAGTATAGTTACAACGGCTGCCCCACCCTTCAAACCGAAACGCATTACTGCTGCACGGCAGAAATAGGCAGGTCGGTGGGGTACCACCGCCGACCGGACTCACAAGAGGTCCTACCACCATTAACTAATAACTAATAAAATAACTTTTGTATTGCTCCCTCTCCAACAAAAATATTCGGCAATAATATTCGGAACATCGGTCGACCTCTCAATATCATGATTCCTACCTGGATCGAGCCTTTTTTTTTCACAATAATTTACGTGTGTGTTTTTTTTTGTCCTCCACACAAAGAAACACAAGCACCTCTATTATTTCATCGTAAAATAGTTTAGCGCAATAATATTTTTAATGATTGAAGAATTTTATTTGGCTCTACTGAAAGTTTAGGAAGCGAAACTTTTGTTAAAAAAAATGTAGTAACCGATAGTGGCCCATGCAAATTTTGTTTGCGGGCTATCCAACGACAGAAATGAGTAACATCCTACATAGTCAATTTTTAACCGACTTCAAAAAAGGAGGAGGTTCTGAATTAGACTGTATCTTGTTGTTTTTTATGTTTGTTACCTCATAACTTTTGACAGGGCGAATCGATTTTGATGATTCTATTTTTTTATTAGAAAGCTGACGCTTCCCGTGTGGTCCCATTTCAATTTAGTCCAGTTCTGATAATGGTATCCATAGGAACACTATATAAGTCTTGAATTTGCATTAAGTACGTGCGCGACAAATAGATGAATAATAACTCAATATCACACCAACCGATTTCGATGATTATTGTTTTTAGTGTAGGTATATTAATTTGATTTGGAATATCTTTTTTTTTTCTATTTGAAGTGGGTTTTTGTCAAAGCATGTCTATTTACAATTATTAATTCGTGTAGACACCGTAGACACATAGTCGAGTTTACGACTCACGGGTTATAAAGTAGGTCGGCAGCGGCTTGGCTCTGCCTCTGGCATTGCTGACGTCCATGAGCGACGGGGACCACTTACCATCAGGTGGGCCGTATGCTCGTCTGCCTACTAAGACAATAAAAAAAAGTTTTTTTATCTTCCCTACCTAAGTTGATAAGCTTACGGCCGTTTTCAATAACGTATCTGAGTTTTCGGATAGATAGCTATCTCCGAATATCAGCAAGAGCGTATCTATCCTTAGTTTGCGTTTCACAATCACGGATAAGTGCTATCTCTCTTTAACCAACAGTAGATAGCTTCTTCCCTCCGATTTATCCGAGCCTCTTGATACGTTTCGTTCTACTACAAATACGAAACAACATCAGGATCAAGACTTATTTTATTTTATTCTAAATTATAACTATAATTTAACCAGCATATTGTAGACTATCATAAACACATTTGTTTATAACAAAAAGTAATAAAAACATATGTAGATTTTTTTAAATTGGACGTATTGCTATTTTTATCCTAGTCGAAATTATGAAACGAAACGTTTTGACAGTCCGTTCGCCAATAAGCAGTGATCAGATTCTTTTGTTTGTTTTTCTATTGTTTACCTACTATATTAGATGATGACTTACCTCCAAAACGCTTTAAAACTTTCGTTTATAATTCTAAGTGTGTTTATAATTAAAGAGCTACAGTGAAATAAAATGAATTCTGTAAGTATCTATGAACTACATTGATAATAATAATTTTACTTTGAAAACTTTGAGTTCAAGTTTAGAAAATATATCTTTTTCAGTCAAGAAAGGCAGCACCCATGACAAAAGATGAGACGATGATTCTAGCAGAACTTGTGGCGGCGAAAAAACATTTTAATAATAAGGCAACAAATGCCACAAACAATAAATTGAAGGAGCAGGCTTGGCAAACCCTTGTAAATGATTTTAATTCGTCGATTCGTCGTTTCCCACGAACTCCATCGCAGCTTCGACTAAAATGGGAAAACTTAAAGAACGCTACGGCAACATAAGAAACAACCTTAGTAAGGTTAGTATAATTAGTTGATTGTTTGTCTCTAATAACACATTGATAAACATGATTTTTTCTTCAGGTTGCCGTAGTATTTGAAATAATTATGCTCTTTGTTACAGGCTGGAGGTGGTAAGGATTGCAGATGAAATTTTGGATAAAGCATGCACATTGTTGTAGGTCACATATAATATTTTTAACACTTTTACAGCCAAGCGGAAACAAGATGGAAGAAAAGAAATGCAAGGCTAGCATAGGGACAATGCATTAGCAGAATATCTAATAGCAAAAAAGAGACTTGACTTGGAAAATAAAGAAAAGGGTAGCAAAAGTTAAGTTAGATTTAGATAATTTAAAAAATTAAAAATTACTTAAAAGGAATATTAAATTTCATAAATTAAGTAGGCAATAATAATTTTATGTTAGATAGTTTTTTAAGTATATGTACAAATTCTAAATTAAATATCTTGCATGTACTAACTACCATGTAATTATCATTTTGGAAAATAAAAAATAGTCAAATTATCTTTGGAGTTTATTTTATAAATTATCTTTGGAAGCAATTATTTATAAGTACATAGTTGTATTTCAGATGTAAGTTTTGAAAAATTGTTATGAACAATTATATTATTTTCCTGTAATGTATCTGCGACTGAAATTTCTGATTCTAATTCTTCTAAATTCATACTTCTGACGATATTATGCAGCATGGCAGCTATGGCAGCTTGCATATTTTCTAGTTTTAATCTACTTTTCAATGATATACAGGGAGTCTTCTTTTACAAACACCAATGCATCTGAAAATTATACATTATTCGCTTAAATTATTTTACAATACAGTATAACAAGCTCTTAACTAAAAAAAAAGATTACCTCTCTATAGTATTTCTTGTTTTAATATGTGATTCATTTTAAATCGTTCCGATTGAGTATGTGGGTTAATTAATCACGTTAAAATATAGGGTTGTGGGGATAGCCTCTAGCGGCAAGCAAATAGCAATTTACAAGTCCACCTTGTTATCAATGTTCTCTTGATATGTAGATAATTTATTATAATAGTGTCATATTAAATTCATATAAACACCTAAATATATAATATAAATAAATAAAAATATAATAATAATATATAATAATAATAATATAAATAAGGTAATATAAATAAGAAATACCTTTTCAATCGGAATGGTTAATTATAGTTGTATCATGAGTAGACCCAGGCCATCAAGCAACAACATTTTGAAACATCAATGATGCATTGCACACAAATTACACATTCAAAATACTCTTTTTCTATTTCTAAATTCCTCTCCTATATTTGAATCTGTAACACAAATATAAAATGTAGAGGTATTAGTGTGTAATAAGAATGAAGGTAAATAGCCTACCAGGTTATTGTATTAGTATATGAATGTCATTTAGGGCACCATGGGAATCCAGCAGTATTATAGAATTCCTGTTGAGTGTGATTTTGTAACACAACAAAAATTAGGTATAATTTTGCTATTGCTATAAACAAATATAAGTTGTAATAACGAGTACTTTTATGGTTAAAATTTATCTTACCTTTTTGACGTTACACTCAAATATGGTCTCATTAAATTAATCAATTCATTCACAACACCTTTGCTCAGAAATCTATAGTCAAATTCGTAATTATTGATCTTCGCCATGTAATTCGGACGATCTTTATTTTCCTAACCATATGATATCGGCCTCACTATCACTATCTGCATCACAATCCATTATCATTTGAAATAATTCCATATCACTATCATCACTGCTACAATATGCCAATATGAAGAGAAACAATTATTAAATTATAGCGATTTACTTTCGAAAGATAAACATGTAACCGGCCGATTTTAACAGATAAGCGAATGCCCATACTAGAGATAGCGCCGCCTACCGGAGAGTTACTTAAAACTCATATTGAAACGGAAGTAAGCACGATTTGTATGAGCGTTCTATCTTTAGCAGGTTATCCGTCCTCCCGACGATGGATAGATAAATCCGATAGGAACTGCTGCCCGTCGATAGGTTATTGGAACGTAAGTAAGGACAAAAATATAGATTTGTCTATCTTTAGTAACCGAACCTAGGGATAGATAGGTTATTGAAAACGGCCGTAGACGGTTATGTCAGCAACCTGACTAGTAGGTGAGCTCACGGGACTCTAACCCGGTTACGTTGCTAACATTAACCCTAGCAAGAGCCGTGCTTCGCAGAATCTACCACCGAATCGGAAACGCGACCCACTGAGAAGATCCGTCGAGAAACTCAGTGGGCTGTGTCTGAGAGTTAATTTACTCGTCGAGCCCTTCGTCGCAAGCGACGGGTTCGACGAAAACCGTGACCGGTGCTTGAAGTACCTAAAAGCACCGTTAGTGGATCGGGAGGATCCGAAATGACGTGCTTAGGGCGACTTCGACTGCTTACCATTCGGTCTGCAGGATCGGGTATGACAATGAAATGAGTCTACCTCCATCAAAAAGTTGAACGCATTCTGTGAATATTCATTGTATTTCTACTTCTCAGAATCAAATTGCTAAAATTTTACAAATATAAGCTTATCTTTTTATCTACAGCCTAAATAGGAGATGGAACGTGGATGGATTGGTAATTGAACACGGATAGATAATTAACACTCACACTAATAACTTACTACAGATGCTTTACTACCACGTTTTTTTTTATTTTTTAGTGCTTAGATGGTTGGACTACACCTGGTTTTAAGTGGTTACTGGAGCCCATAGACATCTACAACGTAAATGCGCCGCCCACCTTGAGATATAAGTTCTAAGATCTCAAGTTTAGTTACAACGGCTGCCCCACCTTTCAAACCGAAGCGCATTACTGCTTGACGACAGAAATATGTATAATTCACGGCAGATTCATGACCAACTAACGGTTATTTGCAAAAGATCGCTTTAAGCAATGGGACCGTCCGCTCTACTTGTCTCGCCTACCTGTCTGTTCGCCTACAGTCCTATCTACAGTGGGACTCCAAAGAAAATTTTCGCCACGCACCGTCCTATTTTAATACAGACGTATGTATGTTAGTATGTATGTTTGTAACGGAATCTTTGAACACGATTTTGACCCCCTTCAAAACGGCGGATTAACTCGAAATCTGGTATACTTATTAAGGACCGATGACAATTCAATATTTTAAAAAATATATTGATATAATTGAAATTCAACTATTAAATGAAAAATAAATACTTAATAGTTAAAAAAAAACTAAAAACGTTTTTTTTGTTAGATTTTTTAAACTATTATTTATTTGGATAAATTTCATTCCACGAGCACCATAATCCACTTCTTCGATCTTTGAAAGGAGTTGTAGAGGCAGTAATTAGCTCAGCTGCCCTCCTGACGTTGCTAATGTCCGACCACTCTGCATCAAGCGGTAGGCAGCGGCTTGGTTCTGCCCCTGGCATTGCTGCAGTCCATGGGTGACGGTAGCCACTCACCATCAGGTGGGCCGTATGCTCGGCTGCATATAAGGGCAATTAAAAAAAAAAAAAAAAGTAGGCCAAATGCCATCGAAGATAACAAAAAACCCATATGTTGCTCTTCAACTTTTTTAGTCAATGAGGTTCAAAATGTAGCAGTCCGCCCCTGAATTTTTTATCAAATCCAAAACACCCGATTAGGTACAAGGTGTCAAACTATGATAACGAGGCTTCCATCGAACATGCATTATCTTGATCGCTAAATAATGACACGGGCATTTGTCATTTTAACTCTTTTCAACCCTTTGTCGCGGCGAATAAAAAATAGGGATGGAATAGAACATGTTGTTTTGACTTAATAAGGTAGGTGCTTAACACCTCTAATACAGTTCTGCGATTCTTCTTCTCATAGGATTTTTAGTCACGTCCTTACGGATCCATCAGATCCAATAACCTTTGCTATTAGACGCCTTCAGCTCTAACACTAGGAGCAGGCTTAAGGACCTTGATAACGGTACTCGTCAACTCGACAAAGAGGTCGACGTGCAACCTAACACATGCATCAGCCCGCTGAGTTTCTCGCCGGATCTTCTCAGCGGGTCGCGATTCCTATCCGGTAGTAGATCCATTCGCGAAGCAACTGCTCTTGAGCTGATAGGTTTTTTTTATTGCCTAGATGTGTGGACGAGCTCACAGCCCACGTGGTGTTAAGTGGTTACTGGAGCCCATAGACATCTACAACGTAAATGCGCCACACACCTTGAGATATAAGTTCTAAGGTCTCAGTATAGTTACAACGGCTGCCCCACCCTTCAAACCGAAACGCATTACTGCTTCACGGCAGAAATAGGCGGGGCGGTGGTACCTACCCGTGCGGACTCACAAGAGGTCCTACTACCACCAGTAATCTAGGTCTCCTTCGGAGGCGCTCGGGCAGTCGTACATTCAAGGTTTCAATCGATTTCTACCTAAAAATTGTTACTTTTGTGAACGAAAAAAGATTTAAGGTGAACCTGGTAAAATTATATACATCGGTGAGTATTAAGCTTGGACACTTTTATTAGCTTTTATGTTTGTATATAACGGAATCTTTGAAGGTCTTTTTCACTGACTTCGAAACCTCATATTTACTTGAATATCTGCATACGCATCAGGGACTAATTACAATACAATAATTTTATCACATCACTCCTATATCCTGACCGCTGTCAACAGAATGAAATATTTATAATTAATTTTTAGAATCGGTGTGCTATTATAGCGTATTTAATTCTTTTAGTTTTTAAACTGCACATATTATAATATATCTTTTGAACTTTCTCATCTAGCTACACTTTAATATCTTAAAAAATTCCTACTTCCATTTACCGTATCACGGATTCAAAATAGGTAGGTACCTATCGAAAACTATAAGCGTTGCTATCAAAAAGTAGCAATGAATCGGACTCCGATATTTACGAAGGCGCCACTTTTCTAGTCAGTCCTATTTCAGTAACGTCCAAACAAAAAAATTAAGCAATATTGTTAAATCAACAATTAAACTAGGTATGTATCTGTATTTTTATGTTTACTGACTTAGTCTTGCACTGTGTTTCAGTAGTGCAACCCTTCAAAATATAGTCCACAATTAAATGAGTCTACCTCCATCAAAAAGTTGAACGCATTCTGTGAATATTCATTGTATTTCTACTTCTCAGAATCAAATTGCTAAAATTTTACAAATATAAGCTTATCTTTTTATCTACAGCCTAAAAAGGAGATGGAACGTGGATGGATTTGTAATTGGACACTGATAGATAATATACGTCAGAGCTAGACATGAACTAAACACACTTTATTTAATATAGGTACTAACTATATACATATTCTAACTTTAATACAGATAAAAGAAATGCTGTTCGTTTTGTTTGATTCTGACATCTAGTGAATGTCACTAAAACCAAGTCAAGTAACGAAAACTGAGTTTGAAGTTGTATCAATAGAGGGCGCTGCATTAAACTTCTGCTGCTTGCGGTTTCATTTTTTATGTCAATATAATAATATTTTCTTAAATTATCCAAAGCGTTTTTCACCACTATAACTTTTGCAAGATAAAATTTTAGTTGTATTTTGTTTTATGATAATGAAGGAAAATAGCACTTTGATAATGTTTTAATAAATCGATGTCTTAAGTCTATTGACAAAAATATAAAAATTACTATAATAAATTAATATGATGTTGTTTGAATAGGGAAAAAAATGCAAGCAAAATGAGCTCCTGCTGTACTAAGATACTTTATCTCAATTTGATTTGGACTTTATAAAAGCTTAATAATTAAACAACAATTGGTTTACACTATGGCACTAGTTCCAAAAACTTTAGTTAGCATTTGCACAAATCATTGATATTGTTAGTTTTTCAAAATCTACTCAATAGATGGCGCTGTAATATAAAGCATGAATCCGAAAAACAAGTTTTATTGATACCTAAAGTAATTAAATACAAAACATTACAACTGAATTTATTTTACAATTACACCTGTAACCGTAGCAGTCTTGAGAATTTCATCAATTGTAATTTTTTATTAATACGAGAGACCTTTTTGTTCCATTTCTTCTCGTACCTTCTCCGGTTTTGGCCAAAATACCATTAAAATTGTGGAGCCTGTAACAGTTAAAATTAAATTTAAATCTAACACTTTAACTATTAAATATGTCGCTACGTTGGGGAAATTGATTGAGAAACGCTATACAGGTTTACTAAATTAGTTTTAGATTAATTACCATCTAATGTTTTTGTAAGATACCTACATACCGTTCATGAAATGTGTTAGTATGTTTCCGGTGTTAAGTATTAAAAAAAAAGGGTGCGTGTACTTATATACGCGCGTAAGAAGTCATACTTTATTTTTATTAAATTTTTTTTTTTTTTTTTAAGTATTAAATAATTAATAATAAATATTTAACGTTAGTAATTTAATAATATTTAGTATGAATTATATTAAATAATAATTTTGTCATACATATGTATTACTAAAAAATGAATGGTAATAACACTTTTTTTTACGAGTGTACATGCGCGAAAGTTCACCTGCGGCTATATTCAGACTCGCCAAGTTACGTCGGTCGTATTGTAATGAGCGATTTAGTGGGCAACTTCATTCTGTTAATTTTGTGTCACGGTGCGCGCGCATCGTAAAATTTCACTCTCATCAATTTCACAACAAACGTCTTAGGCTAACAATCTTTTATGAATATAAGGTTTATTACTGCCTTAGAACGCAGACGACCATACGGCCCACCTGGCAAGTAGTTATGCTCAGGGACATCAGCTATATTCGAAGTCCAACTTTCGACCTAGTTTGAAGAATGACATGTATAGGTCTCCGGACACTCCGTTCAGGGTTCGAAGAGGTCATG
The DNA here is from genome assembly GCF_030267445.1 of Bombyx mandarina. Classification (NCBI taxonomy): domain Eukaryota; kingdom Metazoa; phylum Arthropoda; class Insecta; order Lepidoptera; family Bombycidae; genus Bombyx; species Bombyx mandarina. The sequence continues at coordinate 1,500,673 of NC_143213.1, forward strand.
CGTAAGATAACTGGTATCTACTGATTCCGTCTGACAATGTCCGTGAACTTCTTATCTGTATGCGTTCTTAATATTCAGACCGCGGGCGAACATATATTATGTTGGATGATGATTAATTTCCATGTTTTTATTTTATTTTTGATATATGAGTTTACTGTATTTATTTTAAAGTAAATAAATAAATAATAATTATTTTTAATTAACAATTTTTTTTACAACTGCTATTAATCAATGATATTGGACTTCATTTTAATTTTACTTTATTTTATTTATTGGGTACCAACATGCTATACAGGTACAGAACATTACAGGTATCATATAGATTTATTTCACACTAAATGCTAACACAACTACAGGTACTGACTGCATACATTGAAAAAAAAGCGGATCGTTATATAAAAAAACAAAAAAAAACATTACATGAAGACCTTACATTATTACACATTTACTACCAAATGCGATATTACTTAATTAAAAAAGCTCATTGAGAAAGATTGTTGTAGACTTCTCGTCTAAAACTGTCGACGGTGCCAGCAAAAACGTCCAGATAATACTTGCTATGCAAATTATTTAATTCCCCAACTAGTCTGCTGAGAGGCGCGCTCTTACCGAGGCTGGTTTAGTATCTGGAAACTCTGAACACCATCAACTTCGAAGCCCTTGTCGATGTCAGCGGCACATTAAAGTTCAGAAGAGATAAGAGATCAGCGGAATCCTATTGTAGATATACGACAAAGGGAAGATCTTCCACCGAGCGGATGATATTTGCTCGGTAGATCGACGATCCGAATGTTGTTGTTCGGAACTTGTATATGTGCGAGCTTATCTTGAAAATGTCGTAAGCGAGATTCAGGCATCTGTCAAATACCTTGCGTTGTATGATGGCTACCAGCCACAGTATTCTCCGCTAGCAAGTTTATGCAGGAACAATAGATCGAGAGTGCTACTCCGCTCCGCAAGAGGGCTCATGTGGAAATACTTCAACCTCGCCGGGTAACCCTGAATGGTTCTACCAACATTGCAGGAGGAAGCAAGGTGCCATAGAAAACGCTTCTGGACCCTCTCTAGCTTCTTTTTGTACACGTCGTAAAACAAAACGTCGTCGTGTGGACGTGGTACAATTACGTTCCGGATCCTGCGGACAGAATGGAAAGCAGTCGACGTCGCCCCAAACACGTCATTTCGGATCCTCCCGATCCACTAACGGTGCTTTTAGGTACCTCAAGCACCGGTCATCGTTCTCATCGAACCCGTCGCTTGCGACGAAGGGCTCGACGAGTAAATTAATCCTCAGACACAGCCCACTGAGTTTCTCGCCGGTTCTTCTCAGTGGGTCGCGTTTCCGATCTGGTGGTAGATTCTGCGAAGCACGGCCCTTGCTAGGGTTTGTGTTAGCAACGTCATCAGGTTTGAGCCCCGTGAGCTCATCTACTAGTTAAGGCGACGCTGATATAGCCTCTCAAGGCTATCAGCTTAGGTAGAAAAAAAAGGTACAATTATGAGTGAGATTAAATTAAGCATTTACCCGCGGTGAAAACTCCGAAAACCGTGAAGGCTGTTTGACAGTGCGTGTCCAAGGTGGCTCCGAGGAAGTTGGAGCCCACTGCAGCGCCCCCACGTCCCACCATGTACATCACGCACATCGCCATGGCCCTGATGAAGCATGAAGGATAATTTAAATGACTCCTGAAAAATTTCTAAGATCACTGGAGGTAGAAGAAGAAAGAAAGAAATTATTTATTCGCCAAGCATAGTGAAAATGGGTTATTACATAAGTTAAAAGCAGCGTGTGTGCTTTGTCATTATTTGACATGCGAATTTTAGTGCAGTGCAATATATAGTACTGCTAACATTACCGGTGGTAGGACCTCTTGTGAGTCCGCGCGGTAGGTACCACCGCCCTCCCTATTTCTGCCGTGAGGCAGTAATGCGTTTCGATCTGAAGGGTGGGGCAGCCGTTGTAACTATACTGAGATCTTAAAACTTATATCTCAAGGTGGGTGGCGCACTTACGTTGTAGATGTCTATGGGCTCCAGTTAACACCAGGTGGGCTGTGAGCTCGCCCTCCGATCTAAACAATAAATAAAAATAAAAAAATTATAAAAAAACCATCATACCTTAAGCAGGTGGGGAACACGTCGACAACAATGGCAGCTAATATCGAGGCCGCACATCCTGAGCACAGTGAGACTATGAGCAGGGCGGTGGCAGCCCCACCGTGGGGCACGAACGCTGCCCCCACCGTGGCTACACCACAGACGAACATGATACCACCTACGTAAAAAAATTAACTAAATTAAATTTTATCGAAACATTGCAATTGAGTTCGTAGGCGGAATATCTTAGAGCCCGTGGCCTTAAGGATAAGACGCCCGGTGCCTTCGTATCGATGTGACTGTGCCGGTAATTACTGGTGGTCTTTGCCGAGTTCGACGAGTACAGTACTGGGGTCCCTAAGCCTGCCCCTACCGTTAGAGCTGCTCTAACGCCGATGTTCGTGTGTGTCCCCCAGACCAGTACCAATTTTTGTATTGAAATCCTTAGTACACATTCACCTCTTTGCAATGCCAGCATAATATGTATATGTATGTAAAAATGCAGACTAAAGCAGCTCCTGACGTATTGTTTCTGTATTAAGCCATTTATTATACAATTTAACTAAAGCATGAAAGAGGAGTGCATGCGCCAGAGATGCGAATGTTGAAATGGATGTGTGGAGTAACAAGAATGGACAAGATAAGGAATGAGTATATCGGAGGAAGTGTTAAGTAACCTAAATGAGCCTCGGTAATTAACAAATTAAAGAGCGGACAGTTAGCGTGGTATGGACATTTGATGCGCAGAGAGAAGATGCATGTGACTAGGAGATGTATGGAACTGTTAGTGCAAGGTAGAGGGGGAAGAGGTCGACCGAAGAAGCCGTGGATGGAGTGTGTAAATGACGATAGATGTGAGACAGAGAGAGGAGTGAGTGTTGATATGACGGCTGATAGAACAGAATAGAATAGAAAAATCCGCTGTGCTGACACCACCTAATGGTATAAAATGAAGACAAAGAAGAAGATTAAGCAATTTATTATTTAAAACTTTTGCCTGTAGGATAGCCTTCGGAGCACTGTGGTACGTGAGGAGCATCGACCTACACGACTAATTTAAATTTAGAACCGATACGTAAGTATTATAAGGTAGCGTCAGAACGTTACTTCGACAAAGCGACGCGACACGATATCACTCTTATCGTGGCCGCCGCTATTTACACATCACTCCCAGGCGACTAGGCACTGCCAAGCTGCCATCGCTTGAAACATGTCCTGCCGAATCCTCTGGATCCTAAAACTAAGACTTAGCACTCATGTCTCAAGATGGGTTGCGGCGTTTACTTTCTTGATGTCTATGGGATCCGGTAACCACTTAACACCAAAGGAATTCGTAGCTGGTCGACTTATTAATGCAATAAAAAATTGGTACTATATACAACAATATAGCTTCTGTACTATTTACAATATAGTAACTTTACTGGAACCTTAACGATTCATGAATGTAGACGGCATTAACCAAATCAAATCCGAAAGATGAAATTTTATTAAGGAAAAAATAATTCGAATCATTATTCATTCGAGTGTATAATTTTAATTCATTTAATGTCCTCTACGTGTTGTTACTGAAAATATGAAAAATAATAATTTATAAATGTTTTTATTATTCATAGCTCTGAAGTTAGATCGAATGGTAACAAAACAAAAAAAAATTGTAAAATGCTAAATTCAAATCAAATCAAATCAAATCAAAAATTTGTATTCAAAATAAATGAAAGTACATACTTGTTGAACGTCAAAAAGAACTACCGCCAATTCACAAAAACTAGCCTCCGTCTATCAGAAGAACTGGCAAGAAACTCAGCGGGCATGTCTTTTTTTTTTAAATATTACTTTTTTTTAATATTAGTTTTTTTTTAAATACTCATTTGTACAATGAGTATTATAACGTAACAATTATTGCAATATTGAAATGCCCGGAGCGAGCAACTCATTCCCACTTCGTGCAATCTTCTAGATAATCATTGACTTTATAGTAAGCTTTATTGCACAGATGTCCTTAATAGTTTTCTTAAACCTATGTATATGTAGGTTCTGAACATCTTGTGGGATTTTGTTGTACAGGCGCACAGACGCAACAATTAATGTGATTTCTCTTAAAGTTTATAATTTAATTTTGCTTCGGCACAGATAAATCTCATTTCTTTACACCCTGTGTTCCATCACGAAGATACGACCTCCATAAATGATCGGAAATCATTAAAATGTACGAAATAAACATAAAAAATTAATGTTATTCTTTATCGGTTACTTCAGAAGTTCGACAAATACATAATTCATTGCGCACTTATTTTAAATTTCCAAGGACACGAAGCCTACTTATAGAAACACGAAACTAGTACAATAATGAATAATTTTAATTACTAATTAATAAACGAAGCAGCGTAGATAATTCATGTTTTCGTCTTCTTCCTTGATATAACATTATTTATTTCCATACTAGTTTTTTTTTCCGTGATTCCTTCGACATTAAATCTAGGTTTGCAAATATACCTACAGCCTATATAATATCTACAGCCTGAGTCGATATTATTGTTACTTTAACTTTTTTTATTTTTTATTGCTTAGATGGGTGCAGAAGCTCACAGCCCACGTTAAGTGGTTACTGGAGCCCATAGACGTAAATGCGCCACCCACCTTGAGATACAAGTTCTAAGGTCTCAGTATAGTTACAACGGCTGCCCCACCCTTCAAACCGAAACGCATTCTGCTTCACGGCAGAGATAGGCACGGTGGTGGTACCTACCAGCGCTGACTCACAAGTGGTTCTAACATCAGTAAATTATTAAATAATTAATCCCGCGGACGGATACCAATGTTTCTGATGAAATACGCACTAAACAAATGTTCACGATTGACTTCCACGGTGAAGGAATATTATCGTGCAGTAAAAATAAAACCCGCATAATTATAATTTGCGTAATTACTGGTGGGGTGGGGTGGGGTGGTGAGTCCGCACGGGTGGGTACTACCGCCCCGCCTATTTCTACTACAAAGCAATGCGTTTCCTTAGAAGGGTGAATATGAGTAAGTAATAATAAAATTTTATATTTTAAAAACAAAAACCAAAACGCTTGAATAGGAAACCAAATCAATAGTTAACTTTATATTTTTTATCCTGTTGATACTGGTCAGGATATTAGAGCGATGTGATAAAATTAATGTACTGTGGTCGGTGCTTGATGCGTGACTAAAGTTTCAAGTTAATTGGAGATCCTGAAGTCCGTGATAATTACGGTCGAAGATTCCGTTGTACAGAAAAAAATGAACTGATTTTAAAAAACGTTCAAATCTCAGACACTCCGATATATAGTTATATCCATTAAAACTAGCTGGCCCGGCAAACGATGTTTTGCCATATAAATTATTTCTAGGAAAGATAAATAACCTAGATACCACTGCAACGCCATCTGCCAAGCTGAATTGTGAATCTAAACCATCCAGGGTTCCATCCAAACGCATACAAAAAAATTATTCAAATCGGTCCAGCCGCTTAGGAGGAGCTCAGTGACAAACCCACGCACAGAAGAAATATATATATATATATATATATCATTTAAAGCTATTGCTTCACCCCATTCCGACAGGAGCCCTCTTCTTCGATATAGCGAAACATGGGAGTGCCAGACAGACTCGTGCTCATCATACGAGACTACTTGTCGAACCGTTCGTTCCGATATCGAGTCGAGGGAACGCGTTCCCGGCCCCGTCACGTCACAGCCGGAGTCCCGCAAGGCTCCGCCCTCTCCCCTTTACTATTTAGTTTGTATATCAATGATATACCCCGGTCTCCGGAGACCCATCTGGCGCTCTTCGCCGATGACACCGCCATCTACTACTCGTGTAGGAAGAAGGCGTTGCTTCATCGACGACTTCAGACCGCAGCTACCACCATGGGACAGTGGTTCCGGAAGTGGCGCATCGACATCAACCCCACGAAAAGCACAGCGGTACTCTTCAAAAGGGGTCGCCCTCCGAACACCACGCTGAGTATCCCCCTCCCGACTAGGCGCGTCAACACCTCCGCCCCCGCCATTCGCCCAATCACGATGTTCGACCAGCCCATACCGTGGGCCCCGAAGGTCAAATATTTAGGCGTCACCCTCGACAGTAGGATGACATTCCGCCCCCACATCAAGACGGTACGCGACCGTGCCGCCTTCATTCTAGGACGTCTCTACCCGATGATATGTAGGAGAAGTAAAATGTCCCTTAGAAATAAGGTGACACTCTACAAAACTTGCATACGCCCCGTCATGACCTATGCAAGTGTAGTGTTCGCTCACGCGGCCCGCACACACTTAAAATCATTTCAAATTATTCAATCCCGTTTTTGCAGGATAGCCGTCGGAGCCCCGTGGTTCGTCAGGAACGTCGACCTCCATGACGACCTGGAGTTAGAGTCCATCAGTAAGTATCTTCAGTCGGCGTCCATGCGCCACTTCGATAAAGCGGCACGACACGAGAACCCTCTCATCGTGGCCGCCGGTAACTACATTCCCGATCCTGCGGACAGAATGGAAAGCAGTCGACGTCGCCCAAAACACGTCATCTCGGATCCTCCCGATCCACTAACGGTGCTTTTAGGTACTTCAAGCACCGGTCACCGTTCTCGTCGAACCCGTCGCTTGCGACGAAGGGCTCGACGAGTAAATTAACTCTCAGACACAGCCCACTGAGTTTCTCGCCGGATCTTCTCAGTGGGTCGCGTTTCCGATCCGGTGGTAGATTCTGCGAAGCACGGCTCTTACTAGGGTTCGTGTTAGCAACGTCACCAGGGTTGAGCCCCGTGAGCTCACCTACTAAAGTTAGGGTTACGCTGACATAGCCGCTAGGGCTATCAGCTTAGGTAGGAAAAAAAAAAAAAAATTGCTTCACCATTATTTTTATATCTTTTTATATTTTTTTAATATTGCAAAAATTCTCTTTATATAACTCCAATTTTAATACTAATAATTAAAATATATATAATTAAAATATAATATTATTTTTATATATATGTATAAAGACATAAATTTATTTATGCTGTTTTTTAAAATTAAACACACTATTCGCCCTCACACGTTTAAAAATAGGGACTAATACTAGAAAACTGATCTCCAAAAAATTTTTTGTCAATCTCATAGAACTATAACATCGCATCACGTTGAGAACTCGACAGTAAGCTTGGCTGCGCCTCTGGCATTGCTGACATCCATTAGCGACTGTAACCACTAACTATCAGGTGGGCCGTATCTTCGTCTGTCTCCAAAAGCCAATAAAAAAGCGATCAACTAAGAATTTAAAATCAATCAATTATATTTCGTGTTCTCAATACGCAGTTACACATGTGGAACATTTATAATTAGGCTTGTAATATTAACATCGATTTGCATTACTTATCATCATTATTATCAAAGATATGCAATATACATAATATAAACGTGTTTTATTATAATTTTAAATTGCAACTCTTTTTAATATGTTTCATTTAAAAATATTACCTTTTAATTTTAAAATCTTAGCGCGACGCCATAGGATCGATACGGCACGTAGGAAATGAATGAGGGTTCATAAGCACGCTTCTCGTGACGCGTTCGTGGCCTAATAGACAGACGTAATGTGTAGTATTTTTGAGTTCGACAATCAATGAACGTATAAGTCGTCGTGCCCTAAAAGATAAGACGTCCGGTAGATTCGTTTTTTTTTAATTTATGATTAAAGGATTACTGGTGGCCCGGAGGCTTTTCCAGTTTCACCAGGATTGGTGGGCGAGCAAAGGCTCAGCCAGGAGGGGTGGGATTTGCTAACAGCTGCCCGAGCGCCACCGATGGAGACCTAACAACTCAAGAGCAACTGCTTCGCGAATGAATCTACTACCGGATCGGAATCGCGACCCGCTGAAAAGATCCGGCGAGAAGCTCAGCGGGCTGATGCATGGATTAGGTTGCACGTCGACCTTTTTGCCGAGTTCGACGAGTACGGCTACCGGGGTCCCTAAGCCTGCTTCTAGTGTTAGAGCCGAAGGCGTCTAATGCAAAGGTTATTAGATCTAATGGATCCGTAAGGACGTGTGGTAGATTCGTATCAAGCGATGCGACCGTGGCCGATGTTCAAATCACGCAGGAAAAATCTTCTAAATAAATTAGTAATTACGAAAGTCATCTGTGAACGTCTGTGGTTATTACTACACCGTTCACGATAAAGGAATAACATCGTGTAATAAGAAAAAAAACCGCAAAGTCGTAACTTGCAGTAATAGGGCGAATTTGAAATCGAAATCCCAGAGGTGAGTACAATCGTCTTACATTTTTCTGACGAAGTAGTTCAGAGTGACATACAATTGAGGGTAGAGATCATGTCTGAAAATGAGTGTCAGTACTCACGTGGAGTGTGAAAAACACTGAACGCAACGCATTCCCTCCCATTTAGAGCAATAAAATCCACATAGCCCTGAAATTTCTTCTCCATAAACCCACAATATTGGATTACCAAGTTCATCCAGGATCTTGCTCGACGCCACCACTGAACCGGGAGCCGCATTGGCTTAGTTCAATCTTTGGGGAGACCGAAGGATCGGTCGTCACTTACAGTAAAGGGTCTTTCTTCCGATCTTGTTGATGAAGAACCCGATGGCGAGGTACGTGACCGCGAACACGGCGCCCATGGCCATCGAGATCGGGAACACGGAGACAGACACGTCGGCGCGGCAGCTCGATCCCATTGGGTCCTTCTGAGGTACACAGAAATCGGTAGTTATTCACAATCAGATTTAATAACTTTATTTTTTTATTGCATAGATAGGTAGACGAGCTCAAACCTGGTCTTAAGTGGTTACCGAAGCCCATAGACATCTACAACGTAAATGCCGTCACCCACATTGAGATATGAGTTCTAAGGTCTTAGCCTAGTTATAACGGCTGCCCCACCTTTGAAACCGGAATGCATTACTGCTCCACGGCAGAAATGGACAGGGTCGTGGTTGGTACCTACCCGTGCGGACTCACAAGAGTTCCTACCACCAGTAAAAAACTTACTGATAAATTGCTTTTAAAGTAAACACACTTAAACATCAAGCAGACATAACCAATTTAAAGATTCTTTGCTAATGTCATGGTTGTAGTCAAGGTATAGGAGGCAAGTTATAAAATTATTGTATAGTGTTATCAGTACTTGATGTGTGTGCAAATTTTCAAGTTAATCGGTCGTCTTGAAGTCGAACAAAATGATGTTCAATTCCGCTACATAGTCAAATGGAAACGAGTTTTGCTGATTAAGCCATACTGATAACTATTGGTAAGCGGGGAGCTCCACTGTGGCTACAGCTAACCTTACGAAAGGTTTAATATCTTCCAACTACTCACACGTAACTTGTACTACACATTGATGGGAGTATTACGAAAGCTTTACTGGTGGTAGGACCTCTTGTGAGTCCGCACGGGTAGGTACCACCCGCCTATTTCTGCCGTGAAGCAGTAACGAGTTTCGATTTGAAGGGTGGGGCAGCCGTTGTAACTATACTGAGACCTTAGAACTCATATCTCAAGGTGGGTGGCGACATTTACGTTGTAGATGTCTATGGGCTCCGGTAACCACTTAACACCAGGTGGGCTGTTAGCTCGTCAATACATCACGCAAAAAAAAGTCTTGTTCACGTGGTAAAAATAATTAAACATCAACATAGATACTGCCATATACACCATAAGACATAAGTTCTAAGTTTCCGTTCTATAGTTTAATGGCTGCCCCACCCTTCAATCTGGAATGCAGCCTAAAGACGACATTCTCTAAAACTAAGCTTTAGGGTAACTTTATGAAATAAATAAAAAAAAGTATTATATTTACGGTTGCATTCTGGAATTTATCCGATATAATCTGGCAAATTGTTATGTTTTGATCGGTCGAGTCACGCAGAATGCTGTTTAGGATATCCGGTACCCACACGTACAGACCACTCGATCTGCAAGGAATTCTCTTTTAAGACAACACGCTCTGAAAACTAAACGCATTTATCATTAAAGGGACAAAAAATAGCTTTGTTAAAAAGCCTCATCTCAAAAGGTCTTCGAAGGATTCCCCTTTGAATCGATGACAGAATATATGGGAGAATAATTTTTTTCTGTACAGAGCTCAGAATCAGGAGAATGGCCAATCGTTATTGTTGTCCAGGGACATCAGCACTGCCAGAGATGAAACCAAACTACAGCTTAGCATAGATTTAGAAGGTATTTCAAGATAAAAACGTGGTTAAATCTATACTAATATTATAAAGTTGAAGAGTTTGTTTGTTTGAACACGCTATTCTCAAGAATTACTGGTCCGATTTGAAAAATTCTTTCAGTGTTTGATAGCCCATTTATCGAGAAAGGCTATAGGCTATATAACATTATGGTAAGATCAATACAAGCGGAGCACCAATAAAGAATGTTTCAAAATCGGGGTTTTTTCTCCATTTGCGAGCTTCCGCTGCGTGCGCTGCAGAAACGGTTAAAGTTTCGCTAAAATAATGTATGACAGAATTGTTCACCTTTAAACGATCTAAAAAAAAGTCCGCGACAGCATATGTCTATATGTTAAAGTTGGCTCACTATAACATTTTTTATGCTAACCAAATTTGTTCTAAAATAAAGCATTATTTGTGAACCATTCCACGCGGACGAAGTCGCAGGCAAAAGCTAGTAACATATAAATTCATTGTTGGAGCAAGAGGTTTTCGAAAATTCCAATAGTTTAATGTACTTACACCATAAAAACGGCAAACATAGATGTGTGTGAGATGAAAACACATCTAAGGAGGGGTGGTTTGAACATTAGGGCAATGTCCTTCACAGCTCCGGCGAATCCTCCAACTCTTTGGGCGTCTAAATTTGACGTCGATATCCTTCCCACCTATAATCAGCCATGGTTCAGAAGATAATTTCTTATTCTTCTATCAGTGTATTCAAAACCAGTTCGATTATAGTGGTTTATGAAGGAAAAATCCTCGTTTTTTTCCTATTCATAAAACTTCATCTTAACGAGGCGAAACATGAATTAAATTACATTTTTTAAACCTAACAATCATAATCAGTTCCACTGAAAACGTATCATTCGTATCACTGGTTCGAAATTCAAATACTAACTTGTTTGCTATTTTTCCAGTAAGTCGTGTTGAGGATTCGGCAATTTTATTTAATCAGTTATAATACAATAATAAAGAAAAACTAACTGGATATTAGAACATTATTAAAAACAAAAGAAGTACTGGGTCTGCGGAGGGACTTCGATTCCCTCTGTATTTTGTACCGCATGTTCCATGGGGAGTGCTCTGAGGAATTGTTCGAGATGATACCAACGTCTCGTTTTTACCATCGCACCGCCCGCCACCGGAGTAGAGTTCATCCATACTACCTGGAGCCACTGCGGTCATCCACAGTGCGTTTCCAGAGATCTTTTTGCCACGTACCATCCGGCTATGGAATGAGCTCCCCTCCACGGTGTTTCCCGAGCGCTATGACATGTCCTTCTTCAAACGAGGCTTGTGGAGAGTATTAAGTGGTAGGCAGCGGCTTGGCTCTGCCCTTGGCATTGCTGAAGTCCATGGGCGACGGTAACCACTCACCATCAGGCCGTATGGCTCGTCTGCCTAGAAAGGCAATAAAAAAAAAAAAAAAAAAAGTACGATTTCTAAGTTTTTAAAAATAGTTCCTATTTAAATTGTCATCCGTGTTGGCGTTATCAAATGCGTAAAATGAAAAATATAAATGAATATAATATTATAAATAAATGAGTGATTGACTTGAAGCAGTTTTTATTCTAAACATGCCTAAATACAAAAAAAATGGAATATTAGAGAAAGTTTAAATTCATGAAATCGTTACTTTTATGGCCGCAAAATTGAAAACGACCCTCTACCAAAAGACAATTTGAAGTTAACGCGGATCCTAATCCATATATTTAATATAAGCATGTAAAAAAATATTTTCAATAATCTAACCAATCAAATACGATCAGTGGCGACAAAAAAAAAAGATAAAACAATAAAATATAATTGTTATAAATATTCAGTCAGGTTATATGTAGTTTACTGGCGTTAGACTTTTGTCCTGACAAAAAACAGCTTGTACGGTGTCAGAAGCTTAATCTTTGTGATCTAATGTGAGATTTTATGAAAATGAATCGCGGTCCCATTGTAGGTAGTTAGCAGGTTGGCTGGCATTGCTGACGTCCATCGGCGACGATAACCACTCACCCTCAAGTGGACCCCATGCACGTCTGCCTACAAGCACAATAAAACAAAGTCTCGACGAATCCCCCTCCCAGACCAGGACCATACCGGATATTTTAATCCAGATCCATAGTTCCACTCGTACATAGTAGCCAAAACCGGTAATGCCGCTTCCGGGCCCTTATTGGCCAGCAGAAATTTTGGGCTTTCGGGTAGGAACAGCAGGATCAAGGCAGCCGCTAGACCTGGCGCGCACCAACACCAGACGAACGCTCGCCACGGCACTATATCCATGAAGACCAAGGAGAACGTCCATTTTCCGGGAATTATCAGCCAAGCTAGACCTGGAAAAAAAATTGTAGGTTATTCATTGATAGAAAACAAAACACGAGCATGTGGTAGGGCTGGCACGCGACGATAAAAGTGGACTTTTTAAATTGATTTCAACCTTTAATAAAAGTTCTGCCAGTAATGTAGCGCGATGTTCTAATGTAGTATCTAATGTAAAATTAATGTAGTAATATAAAAAAAAAAACACAATATACATAAATCTGTTTCTTGCTTAAATATTAAGCATACACAGTCCAAGATACAATAAATAACATGCACTAGTATGATTTATCATAAAAAAAAATGGATTGTCATCGGAAATATTAGGATTATTTTTATTACTTTCTTTTGCCTGCGACTTCGTCCGCGTGAAATAGTTCACAAATAAAGCTTTATTTTAGGACAAATTTGGTTAGCATAAAAAACTTTATAGTGAGCCAACCTTAACGTATAGACATATGCTGTCGCGGACTTTTTTTAGTTCTTTTAAAGGGGAACAATTCTGTCATACATTATTTTAGCGAGACTTTAATCGTTTCTTTGAACGCGCTAATCTCAGGAACTACTGGACCGATTTGAAAAATTCTTACCGTGTTAGATAGCCCATTTATCGAGGAATCTTAGAAAGTCTAAATTGACGCTTGAAAGGCAAACGTGACTAAGCGATAATAACTGCTTTGTACATAAATGATAGGCAATAATCATATTCGATGCGCAAAAAATATATATTTCTAGGTCTAGTAAAATCATTTCAATCCTACAGCTAGATTCGTTAAAATAGAGTTTTCTTTCAAGTATTTCAACTTTAAATTAGTCTACTGTAAAGTTCATGCATTGTTGCTTAGTCACGTTTGCCTTTCAAGCGTCGAAAATATGTTAAGCTTGGCACACTATAGCGTTTTTTATGCTAACCAAATTTGTTGTAAAATAAAGCATTATTTGTGCCGCCAACGTGGCCAACGTGGCCAAAGTGGCGGGCAAAAGCTAGTTTAATATAAATGTTATTGCACCTACCACTATTTACTCTGCACTACCTTTTTATAAATAATAAAATATTTGGTTGACCGGTAGAGAAGGCCTTAGGCATTAAGTCCACCAATGTAAATTTTACATGAAGTGTAATAAATTAATTAAATAAATAAACATTTCGATCATAAATCAGAATGCTCTGTCAAGATCTCCGTGTAATTACTGTTTGTTATCAGATTAAACTGTTTGACAACTATACAAATGATAAGTTTCAGCAAACAAACAATTGTGTGTCAGTTAATTTCGTCATATACATATTAAAAACAGAAGCAAATCGACTGGGGAATATACGAAGGTTCGTGCCCGTACTAAAACGTAGATCTGTGTGCTTTTTGAAGTCGTCGTGGCCTAAAGGATAAGACGTCCGGTGCATTCGTGTTGAGCGATGCCCCGATGCTCGAATCCCGCAGGCGGGTACCAATTTTTCTAATGAAATACGTACTCAACAAATGTTCACGATTGACTTCCACGGTGAAGGAATAACATCGTGTAATAAAAACCAAACCCGCAAAATTATAATTTGCGTAATCACTGGTGGTAGGACCTCTTGGGAGTCCGCACCGGTAGGTATCACCACCCCACCTGTTTCCGCCGTGAAGCAGTAACTATACTGAGACCTTAGAACTTATATCTCGAGGTGGGTGGCGCATTTACGTTGTAGACGTCTATGGGCTCCAGTAACCACTTAACACCAGGTGGGCTGTGAGCGCGTCCATCCATCCAAGCAATAAAAAAAAAATAGTGCTCGTTTTTTAACGTTCTCGATAGCGTAAAAGTTAACTCATATTTGTATGGAATGGGATCGTTTGCGTACGTTTGCCGCTAGGGGCGCTGTTCCAACTGCATACAAAATTGGGTTAACTTTTACGCTATCGAGAACGTTAAGAAACTCGCACTAAGCAGACAGATTATGTAATTTGAAACGTCATTCTTAATGTTGTTGTTATTACAGATAGACCTTCAGGCTTGACGCTGTTTTGGAAGTTCGGAGCTAAAGCTTATATAAAGCTTCACCTAATATCACATTCAATATTGAGTAGATCGATGTTTTGTTGTTATTAAATTATCACGCAAGTACAAAATATATATATGTTGTATCGGTAGAGGCAGTGGCTTGGCTCTGCCCCTGGCATTGCTGAAGTACATGGGTGACGGTAGCCACTCACCATCAGGTAGGCCGTATGAACGTCTGCCTACAAGGGCAATAAAAAAATTCACATAATATGCACTATTTGTGACTGTATGCGCGTATGTAGACATTGATATACATATTCATATATATACCTAGTCAGGTCATAAATTCTGTCACATGTTTAATGTAAAATAATTGAAACAAGTTTATTCATTATGTAACCATTCATATACCAAAATGAACTTAACAAAACATAGATTCTTATGACACTAAAGTTTTTTCAAAATGACCTCCGTGATTTTGAATACAGGCCTTCAATCTGCGCGGCCAGTCGTCTATCGCAGCACGAACGAGGTCCATGTCAATATCGGCGGCTGCCTTGATCAAGGATGTCTTGAGTGACTCCAAATTGGGATGAGGCTTTGAGCACGTCTTTTCCTCCAAGTGTTGCCATATCTTGTAATCTAACGGATTCAAATCTGGACTGGAGGAGGGCCAGTCTTCGTGCCGGATGAAGTCGATTTCACGCGCCGCCAGCCAGTCTTGTGTGCTCTTCGCTCTATGAGCTGGCGCCGAATCTTGTTGGAATACCCAGTGCCTGTTATTGAACATGGTATGAGAAACAGGTTCCACAAGGTTCATCAGGACTGTATTTTGATACACAACTGCATTCGTTTTTACACCTTTCTCACAAAAATGTACCTCTGTTAAGCCCCAATAAGAAACTCCCAACCATACCATGAGCGAGGATGGAAAATGACCTCGTTGGACACGCGGAATACGGTTGCTCGCTTCTTCACTACTGTGTGGGTACACCTTATCATTTTGTTTGTTGTAGCTCTCTTCTACGGTAAAAATTTTTTCATCCGAAAAAAGAATTTCCAGATATTTTTTTCCCGCGTACCGCTTCAACAAAGCACGGCATCTCTTCAGTCTCAGGTCCATTAGACGAGCATTCAAACAATGTCCTGTTTTTCTTCGATATGCCCGAAGCCCTAAGTCTTCATTTAACACCCTTTTCATCGTGGTTCTGCTTAACCCCATCTGAAGGGCCAGCAGATTCTGCTTACGTTTGGGATTTCTTTGAATTCGCGCCTTCACAGTTTTTATCACTGCTGGAGTCCTAACAGACCGAGGGCGACCACTTCTTGACCTGTCATGTACACTAGAGTCTTCATTGTATCGTTTGATGGTACGATAAACGAATCTTTTGGTTATATTCAAATTTTTCAGTATGTTAAAAATTTGAATTGGCGCGTAACCGCAACGATGCAACGCAATAACTGCAACACGGTCTTCTTTAAGCGTCCACTCCATATTTAAAAATGAGTAAAATTCTAAAAGTATACATTTTTATTTTCATGAACAATTCGAAATTCGAATTCAATAAACTTTTTTGTGGCCAGAATTCTAAAAGAAAAGTTTTTACTGTGTGTCAATACTTATGACCTGACTAGGTATATACATATTCACATACATATAAGTATGAGTATGTGTTCCAAACGGTAGGTATGCCGCATGTAACTTGTTTCGTAAACTGAATCTTGTTTACCTGATGGTTGTCTGGGAGACATCGCTTTTAGCGATAAGACCGCCAATTGTACTTTTTAGTGTTTTGCATATATTTTTTTGTGAATAATAAGCACACTTTCTCTCTCTCCCGCTCTCAAAATCACCAAGAGCAACTTTACTACAAGTTACGTCATTTGTGTGGTGAAAGAATATACAAAAACATGTTTTGTTTTTAAGTGTGACGTTGGTATTGTCGATTATTTTTGTTCGGTGAATAAACAAGCGTTCGGTCCAATTGGGTTTAAGTGGTTACCAAAGTCCAAAGACTTTTCAACGATACCAGTTTTAAGAAATTAAGCAAAATGTAGGCTTCAAGAAGGCTCAAAGGACCAAAATGTAGGCTTCAAGAAGGCTCGAAGGACCAAAATGTAGGGTGCGGTGTGAGTTTGTTAGTTAAAGATAATGGTGCTTAAATATGTTTATTGTTAAAATATAGAGAAATTAAATTAAATGATAATGTTATGAATGCAGCCGGGTGACGCGGTTGTTGATCGTGCACTGACGATTTGTGGAATTGAAGTTAACGCGTCACGCGAATTATGCTGACAAAGGTGTTCGGTAATATATCACCGAACATCTGTGTTTAATTATAGTGTAGCTTTCAAACAATAACAATGCAGAACATATTACAATATACAAATACAAAATACAATTATTAATTTGTTGCAGTTTTTCCACTATTCTATTAATTTTAATTGACTCGGTTGTACAGCAGTTAGCCCACCCTGACTGTTAGACCGTGGGTCGCGGTTTTGATTCCCACTTCGGGCAAATATTTATCTGGCGAACAAATTTCTTTGATTCTTGTCAGAGTGCTATATAAATTATGTATATATATATATTTAAAGGCGCATGCGTATGCATATCAGTCTTTGTCACTTATTGCACAGGGAATTCCACTTCGGTGTAGATAGCCGTATGTCAATTATCCTTTTAATTTATTTAAGATCACGACTGTGTTTATAAATAATAAAAATTCCTCCAAGATTCCTCGAGACGACTCCTGGGTGAGTCGAGGTGAAGGTTGTTTCGAGATAACCTTTAGAACAGTGGCGTTAGTCTCCACTGAATGGAATTAAAAGGTTTTGGGAAGTATCACTAACTTGGTGGTTCAGTGGTTAGCGGTCCTGACTCATGCGCCGAGGGTCGTGGGTTCGATTCCCACATCGGGCAGACATTCGTGTGATGAACAGGTTTGTTTGTACCGTGTCTGGGTACTTATTATATATTTAAAAATATATTGGTATTTATATCAGTCTCTGGTTCCATGCTGACAGCTTACCTGTTGTTAAGTGGTTACTAGATCCTATAGACATGAACAGCGTAAATGCCGCCACCCACCTTGAGTAATGAGCCAGTAGCTTGGCTGACATTGCTGATGTCCATGATCGACCACAGTCACATATTTTCTCGACAGCATTCTCTTCCACCAGTAGACTTCGTCACTGTCCGTGTCTGAGTCGACAGTAAGAGACTAAAAGCTCAGAAGTTACGTAGAAGACTAACCTGGTAGTATCATGAATGAGAACGATATGAATGCTGATCCCCAGGCGATGGCTGCGGCTCTCCTGGAGCTCGTGTGCATCTCGCCGAGGTACGCATACACCGTTGCACTGGATGCCGATATGCTGAAAATACATTATTCTATTTAGTTAGACAGAAGCTTATTCACATTCATATTGTTACGCCGGTAAGAGTAACGCCATCTATCGCCGAATAGTCGAACGAATATCGAAGGATCTAGAACGCTCGAGAAGTACAACGCCATCTATTGTCAGATAGCGGAAACTACTACTAGAGATGTGCGGAATATTCTAGATAATTCTAGGGATGAGGTATCGGCTATAAAAGCGTTCCATGGATGGCACGCAGAAATCAGTAATCGGAACTACTCGAAGTGAAACAGCGAACGGGTCACCTGAAGCGAAGCGGGACAAGCGAATTGAGTGTTTTAAAGTGTTTAAGTATTTTAAGTGTTGAATACAGTTTTTAAGTTGTACTTTGTTATTTATCCCGAACCCTAGCGCGTAACAATATTCTACATAAAGCAGACACAAGTGGCCGTTGGCGTTGACGACTGAAAAGCCGATCAGAGTGGTATCTAGAAGATTCCCGCTTACCTAAACCTTTATAAGACTTCTATATAAGACTACAGGCTATTAGGTTTTTAACAACCATCGAGAAAGACCGCTGAAGCCTATAAGCAGACCAGCATGATGAATCGCTGCAGAAGCTAAGCTTGATGCTGGTCTCAGTATACAATTTACTGGTGGTAGGACGACCTGGGAGTTCGCACGGGTAGGTACCACCGCCCTGCTTATTTCTTCCGTGAAGCAGTAATGCGGTTCGGTTTGTAGGGAGGGGCAGCCGTTCTAACTATACTGAGACCTTAGAACTTATATCTCAAAGTAGGTGGTGGCATTTACGTTCTAGATGTCTATGGGTTCTGGTAACTGCTTAACATGAGGCGAGCCGTGAGCTCGTCCACACACGTATACAATAAAAAAGAAAACAAAGCTCCATCGATTTCATCAAAAACACCGTCATCTTAAGATTGCATTCTCTCATTTGTTTTGGTACTCTGTGTTTCTTGTAATGATGCGAAAAAACAGATATCGTATTCACAATATCCCATCCTATGCCAAGTCAATGAATTGGTTACAATTTCATGGTTAATCAACTTCATCACATTTCGCTCTATTTCTAATTTAACAGAGTTTGTACGTGAATATTAATTGACCATTTTTAAAAACGTGACTCTGGCAACAATGAAATCGTTTACAGGAATGAAGAAGCCTCCCCTCAAATTATAATGCCTTATTATCATTGTTTTTTCTTCTAAATACCCTTCTTCTTCTTCTTCTTAGTCGAATACTTCATTGCTGAAGGTCGTGTCCCTGAAAGCCCTTCGTGGCTCTTTGTACCATCAGCTTAATACACTACCACTTATGAAATAGGCAGGTCTTCATCAGATGAAAAGATTGTTAGCAAAGGTCGGGATACGAACACATAACTGTATGACGTATTGTTTGAAATCTAACAACACATGTACAGGAAAATCCAATACGAAAAATGCACAAGGAAAACACAAACATAACATGGTTACGTAATTAATTACAAGACAAATAAATACAGGAAAATTTTTGCAAATACGTAGTACATACCTAAGTGCAATTATTTTAATGATTAGATTGCAGAATTGCTAAAACAATTTAAAGGTCTTAAAACAGACGTATCTATAGCGTGCTAATGGAATGCACAAAACAACAAAAAAAGTGCGGAAATAGAAATGAAAAGTATACAATTATTTTATTGTAAAAAATGCGTGGGGTCCTTTTCAGAATATTATCAAAATAACCCTTCTACTCATATCTGTTCATAAAATATTTATAAGTACTGATGCCATGCACCCCACGCTTTTTTATAATACAACATTTTTTCTTACACTATTTTTAATTCAAATTTATTAATATTCATTTTCTATTTTTTAGTTGAATTTTAATTTTATCATTTTTTTTATATATATTTTTTAATGTTGAATTATCATCGGTCCTTAATAATTATACCAAATTTCGAGTTAACCCAACGTTTTGAAGGGGGTCAAAATCATGTTCAAAGATTCCGTTACAAACATACATACTAACATACATACGTCTGAAGCTAATAAAAGCGTATTAAAAAAGAAATACTAACAGACATCCAGTGAGTACTCTCAGTAGCATCAGCATCCAGAAATTGCTGGAAAACGATGAAGCCACCGACAACAAGGCTGAACCGACTGTCGCTGGCAGCATGACGGCCCTGCGACCCAATCTGTCGCCCAGATAGCCCCACAGGAACGACGTCGCGATTATACCTGAGAATAAAATATAATAGGATAAGACAGCAATGTCAACAAGGTGTGTGGGGCGTTTACGTCAAGGCGTGTGGCGCATTTATGTTGTTCGATGTCTACGGGCTCCAGTAACCACTTAACACCAGGTGGATTGTTAGGAGCTCGTTCTAACAATTGGCAATAAAAAAAATGTATTTAGGATTTATATCATCATCAATTATCAAAGCAGATAATCTGTAAAAAGGATTCTAATTATGCTTACGAACTTGTGAGTTTTTTTTTCTAACGAATCGCTGTTATCCTAATGGGCTATTCCAAGTTCACACAGACCAGTAGGTAAGCTCACGGGCTCAGCCTGAGAGAATTGACACTGACCCTAGCAAGAGCAGTGTTTCGCTGAATCTACCACCGGATCGGAATCGCGATCGACTAAGAAGATCGAACGAAAGACTCAGTGGGATAAAACATAGTATTAACATTAGAGGCATTACAGGCATAATATGAATTTTCCTGGTCTTTTGCGAGTCGTATAGACATTATTCCGTATAGATCGTTTAGGAGAGAAAACTCGCTTTTGTATCTTTTAAGCAGCTTTTCATACTGTCAGCTAAAGAAGCCAGCAAGTCAGCAAGGATTCATCCTATAATATATAGCAGCCTACCTATTTCTGGTGTGAAGCAGTAATACTCGTCCATCCTTCTAAGTAATAAATATGTAATAGACAGTCTAAAACATTCCGTAACTTGATCGGTTTGTTGGGGTTGAAAACTGCAAAATGCGGCAAGTACCAGATCCTAGTCTTAGTCGTAGGATATTCTGTTTGAATTTTCGTCATTTACCCTTTGTCCAAAACCGGTCATCGTTCTCGTCCCGAACCCGTCGCTGCGACGAAGGGCTCGACGAGTAAATTAACCCACAGACACAGCCCAGTTAGTTTCTCGCCGGATCTTCTCAGTGGGTCGCGTTTCCGATCCAGTGTGCGAAGCACAGCTCTTGCTAGGATTCGTGTTAGCAACGTCATCAGGTTTGAGCCCCGCGAGCTCACCTACTAGTTAAGGTTACGCTGAAATAGCTTCTCCAGGCTAGGTAGGGAAAAAATATATGTCCAAATTCCTCACCAATAAAAGCAGCGGCATTAATCAAGCCCTTATGCATGCTGTTCAATCCAAGCTCACACTCAGCTGAGGTGATAGCGTAGCTCATGCCGACCGACTCCATGGACACGTTCAGCATGATCAGACCGCTCGTGAAGAGGACCAGATGGTTGAACCTGCCATGGCCTGTGGGACACAAACGATTTTAGACTTAAAAGCTTGGTCTGATGGACCAGAATCCCGGTTTGGTTTAGTTTTATTGCTTTTACTGGTAATTGAGTCTGGTGTGAAGCGTGTAGATCACTGGATCCTTCTGGTGGTAGACCTCTTGTGGGTCCGCACGGGTAGGTATCACCGCCCTGCTTAATTCTGCCGTGAAGCAGTAATGCGTTTCGGTTTGAAGGGTGGGGCAGCCGTAACTATACTTGAGACCTTAGAACTTATTATCTCAAGGTGAGTGGCGGCATTTACGTTGTAGATGTATATGGGCTCCAGTAGCCACTTAATACCGGGTGGGCTGTGAGCTCGCCTACACATATGGAGCATATAGATGTGAACAACGTAAATCGTAAGCATTATCGAAAACCGTAAGGTATGCGAAACGTCGGAAATAATTTCATTAACATAAAAAACACGAAATTAAGTAATCAAATTATTTTTAAACCAGCGGCCCGCTCCGGCTCCGCTCGGGTCTTTAACAAAATTTTCAAAGATATTTGACGTGGTTTTATTTTTTAAAATAAAAGAACATTTATTGCTGCACAACTATAATAGCTAGAAATATGCTGTCGCGGCATTTTTTGTAAATAATAATATTGTGTTCTACAAAGTCGTGGTTCATTATTTTATTCTATCATCAATAGTTTTCGCAGGGCACGCGATGTAATGAATAATTTAGGTAAATTTTTTACACCTTGGGTTACATTATTGGAGTTTTAGTAATGATCCTTAATTTTTTTCAAAAAATATTACAGAATTTTTCTAATCGGTTCAGTAGTTTCGGAGCCTATTCAATACAAACAAACAAACAAATATTTCCTCTTTATAATATTATATTATATATATTATTATATTATATAAGTATAGATATACTTAAAAACATATTATGATTTATATGAGCAATCGCTCTGACCGTACTCTTCATAGTACGCACGTGGTGTAATGAATCAGCTACTGACCGTATTGATTACGAACAAACAAAAATATAACATTCTCTTTTGTATATTAGTGGCAGATGGGAGGATGAGTTCACGACCTATGTGATTGTAAGCGCTGGCATGCACAGAGATAGCACGGATACCACTCAACCCACTTCAACCGCTATCGTGGGGTCTAAGCTTCGATTCAGTAGCTTTCTAGGGTCAGTTCTCTTTAAAACGCCATTGGAACTTTAATCCTAAGAAGGGATGCTGTATTCACGTGATTTTGAACAATACTAAACAATTTTATTAGTTTCATATATAAATGATCATTGTTCACTGTGTCAAAGACATTAGCCGCTTATCGTAATAATAAAAATAATATTCAGATAAATAACAAAATTACAATAATATGGACATTGAAATTTTAAATTAGTTTTATTACTTCTTTGAATTTATAACATTGGTTTAATAAAAACATGTGTATTTAGAGGATTTTTGCTAATCTTGTACAAACAGTTGTCAGTCTTGTAAAAAACAGTTGTAATTTAAATTACTATTAATGTATTATTATTATATATTAATGTATATTTAAGACAAGCCGAACAAATTCTAAGTATGTAGCAGAGGTTGCTTGGAATCCCGTCTTCGTGATATCATAATTATTATTGTATGGTCATCGGAAGTTAATTTTTTTATTGCTTTGGTAGATAGTCGATCTCACGGCCCACATAATGTTAAGCGGTTACCTGACTCCGTAGACATCTACAACGTAACTGTGCGATTCTAAAATCTCAGCTTTTTACAGTACAACGGCTAGCCCATACTTTAAGCCGAAACGCATTTATTTCTTCACGGCAGAAACAGGCAGGGTGGTGGTAGCTACCCATGCGGACTCACAAGACGTCCTACCATCAATAAAAAGCATAAGAATAAGGTAGCTAGTTCGAAAGTAATACATTCGCCGGCCGTCTGGTGTAGTGGTAAGTGACATGGTCACTACACAAGGGGGTCGCGGGTTCGAATCCCGCCAAAGGAAGATATTTGTATGATAAATATAAATGTCTTTTCTAGGGTTCTGGATGTATATTAAATATATGTATGTGTATAATAAAAATCTTACATTTATTTCCGTTATCTGGTACCTGTAACACAAGTTCTTTACGAACTTATCACGGGACTAGTTAACGTGGCATGATTGTTAGTAAAGATTTATTTATTTATTTATTTATATTTATTACAGATCACAAACATACTGACTGAAATATTTGCATTTCTTTGTTACTAATTTATTTCACGGTACACAATATGACTTTAATATAAATCCAGAATGTGGTAAATACTAAATCGTGATGTTCCAAAATTGGAATTTCTGTTTATACTCTTACGGTACATATTCATCTGTATCTTAGATCATTCGGGTTTTGTATGAAGCGGACGGGAACGGAATTTAAAAACTCGGTTAAGTTGTCACGCACACAGGGAAAGAAAGTAAATTGATAAATTTTAAAAACCACCCACAGTGAGATAATTATTAAATTAACTATTTCTAGCCTAATAAAATGACATATTATTCGTGATGTGATGATTGATTTTTCAAAGTACACTTAAAACATGATAAACAGGACGTAATCTATATATTAATACGTGAAGCAAAAACTTTGTATCCCTTTTTACGAAAATTGCACGGACGGAGGAGTATGAAATTTTCCACACTTATAGAGAATATAGAGAAGAGGTGCACAAATATAATATTTTTTTTAAATAATGCATAAAAGATACATTAAATCAATAAAGAAAACGTTACACACACTACCACGTATTTGACACACACGCATGCATACTATTTGTTGGTTTATTGTCAAACTTTTCTTATTGCCTAAAGACTATGGTCAAATTGAGAATAGATGAAATATTGTTTGTCTTTGTTAATATTTGTCTAAAGTGTAGTCTTGGCGAAATCTGTGATTAGAGAAGTACAATAAATAGTCTTTGACAATAGAACCATAATAATGTTCAAACTTATAATTTCAATTAATTATAGTCGAATTTCGACTACTGCGGGACCACTAGTACAGAGAATTTCACAAAAAATATCGTAGCTTACCAGTTAACTCGAAAGCTTCCTCGAACGACAGTTCGTTTACCTTCTCCGAGCTTTTTTCTACATCCGAAATTGTTCTTTCGTCTTCGGTTTTCATATTCAAAGAAGTACGTACTCTTAATGGATTTTTTTATATGAATTAAAGATTACACCAAGTAACTTGTAAAAATAACATTAATAAAAAAATAAACACATTTAAATAATAATATATTTCTAAAGTTTTTTTTTTTTTTAAATACTGATACACCCCTAAGATGAATGAACTATCCAAGTTAATCACGAATGATGGACGACAAAAAAATTAACCAAAATAATTTTTTAACTGATATGCTTATATCCAAGCATCGATGTATTAAAACACACCCTTTTTTGTTTAAATGTTTCAATACATTTTATACGATATGTCCTTTTTTTAAATAGATATTTTGAAATTTTGAATTTTGTTCCCGTGCACCCGACGCGCGCGTCCGTATCGAACTAAAAATAAAAGTTGGCGCGGGCTGAATGAGAACCACATGTTACTAAGAGCTGATTATACCAAGCTCTGGACCATTACTTTTAAATTAAGCATAGTTATATCGAAATTATAATGTACAAAATTTATGTAGTAGGTCTACATAATTTTCAACAATATACATTTATTCCAATTTAATTTTCTAACTAATAAATAAAAAGAAAAAAACGATAAAAAAATATAAAAAAATTGTACCACGAGTATAAAAATGACACATGATGAAATTTTTTTATTGATATATATCGAATTGCAATAATATATATTTTGTGATAGGCAGATCAGTATGAATTTTACCACCATCTAGCATATTATTCATAAATAACGCGTATCTTAGTTTGAAGGATAGCAATACGATATCCCTACTTTTTTATTTTTATTGCATAGCCCACCTGGTGTGAAGTGGTCATTGGAACCCATAGACATCTACTACGTAAATGCGCCACCCACCTTGAGATATGAGTTCTAAGGTCTCAGTATAGTTACAACGGCTGCCCCACCCTTCAAATCGAAACGCATTACTGCTTCACGGCAGAAATAGGCAGGGTGGTGGTGCGGACTCACAAGAGGTCCTACCATCAGTAAGAATGTTATGTCTATAGTTGTATGTAAGAATCATCAGTAAGAATGTAATATTATATGAACTCTTTATTTATGAAGATGCCCTTTAATATACTAAATTTATTCATATTTAAAAAACACTTATTATTTCTATCAATCAAAATATAGAGCCATGGTATCAATGCATCTCTCTCTGCGCAGCGGTCTTTCAATACTACACTTGAAAAAGCCAGGAGTATGGGAGCCAACAAACTCTTCAAAGGCATTTTTTACTGCCTCTGGATTATTGAATATTTTTCATAGAGGTTGTCCAAGGAAAAGTCGAAGTCTGTGAGCGCAAGGTCTGGTGAGCACGGTAGATAATGCAATACCAACTAGCTCTTATAGTTTAGATGACGTCTGTTGTGACGTATGACAGAGGTGTCCTGTAGGAGCAGCGGGAACGATTAGTTTTGTGTTCAGTTCCATACAGTACCCATCCGCAGTAATGCTGGTGACTGGGCCATTTGTTAAGAGGGTGTGATGAATAATACCGACACAGGATACCGACCGATTTGATAGCGAACATGACTTTTTTAGTGGTAAGTTTTCATTTGGAGCATTGCCTAATTGTATCACAAGTGACCAAGTGGGTTTAATCAACAGGAAGATTTTATTGCTTAGACGGGTGGACGAGCTCACAGTCCACCTGTTGTTAAGTGGTTACTGGAGGCCATAGAGATCCACAATGTAAATGCGCCACCCACCTTGAGATATAGGTTCTAAGGTCTCAATCAGGATTTGTAGTGAATATAACCAAATATGTGCATTAATTGACGGCATCGACATTTTTAACGACACGTGTCCTGGTCTCAAAAACAAACCAGTATCCAAGTTCCTTTGTTTATAATTGATGAGAGAATGTTAAGTAGTTAACTCTTGTTTTCATGTTCTTTTCAATAATTTGTTTGTCGTACTGTTAACATTTAAATTTAACCTATTTTTCCGCTGATTGTAAAATTGCTGTAACATGTCATAGTGTGCTATAAGAGATTGCTGTACATGCCTGTAACTGGCTTACATGCCAGTACTTCATTTTATACATGTAAATTTGAAGCTTGAATGTTTTGTGTGTATTGCTGTTGGTGTGTCTAAATAAATAAATAAATAAATTATGGTTACAACGGCTGCCCCACCCTTCAAACCGAAACGCATTATTGCTTCATGGCAGAAATAAGCAGGGTGATGTTTCTAAAAAATCAATTTTTCGTCGCAAGTGACAATGCGATTAAAATTCCCTTCGTTTCTGTTCCTAGCAATGGAAACACAAAAACGTCAATAATAAAATAAAAAAATATAATTTAATTGTTAAACAAAATATATAAAAAATTGAGGTGTCAGTGATCAATTGATTATGGATGAATTCGACTCAATTTAAAACAACATGAATTTTAATACTCGTAATTGTATAAATTACATGTATGCTTTATATTAACATTGTTCTTAATTGACAAGATAAAAATGTAGTTGATTAAGATAAGTGCAAGGCAAATAAATTTCTTGGCCTACTTCTATAAACCTTGGTACTAATTTCAAGTTAATGCTCATACTTAATTAAAAAGATTAAAAGACAGACAAACAGATTGAAGGACAATAAATGATCCTATTAGAATTCAATTTGTTTTGAGAAAGCGCACTCCCAAAAAAATTATATTCAAACAACTACTCTAAGAAAGACCTTGCCTTGCATCCGGAACTCTCAGAGCACTAAGTATTTTTTTTTCCCAACCTTTCGTTGGTAGCCTAAGGAGCTATTCCAAGTTTGCGCCTGCCGATAGGGGAGCTCATGGGCACAACCTGAGAGAGTTACTAATACTGGCCCTAGCAAGAGCAGTGCATCGCTGAATCTACATCGGAATCGCGACCCACTGAGAAGATCCCGCGAGAAACTCACTGGGTTCTGTCTATGGACTAATACGCACTTCGAACTCTTCGCCGTAGTCGACGATGCTTGAAGATTTTATTATTATTTGTTTACCACATTCAAAACGATTTTAATTCATTTGATTTACACCTTCCACTCCCTTTTGTTAATCGACTATAAGATATAGATAGATGTATCCTTATTTTTTTACTCAAACCTTTCTACAATGAGATGAACAATCAATTAATTAATTAATTAATTAACAATTTGGAAACCCCTCTCGTTGTATACTTAAGGTCTAGTTTCGCTGCTTGTTACGAAAGGTTATCTATCGCCCATATTGTATTTGTAACTCAACGATAACACAAAACTTAATTTGTTTTGAATCTGCCTATATCTATAAGTGTTTCTTAATCAAAAGCGGTAATTTAATTTTCTGTTAGGGCACGCCGACAACTAATGAACGATGGACATTATTTTTATGTGACCAAAGCAAATGAGGGTTAATTTGAATACAGTGTGATAATATGACATGCAGCGATTTTCGGTTATGAGAAACGTATCAGAACGAAATTGTTTTTTTCTGGATAAGTTTCACTGACAGTCGAGTGTAAATTTATTAAATTATATGTATTTATATATGTATGTATGTATTTGTGTATGTATGTATGTATATGTGATTGTGTATATATGTATGTAAATACTTTTTTTTGTGTGTGTATGTATTTGTAAATTAATATAAATTTCATTGCACCTACCACTATTCACTCTGCACTACCTTTGGTTGACTGGCAGAGAATGTCTCAGGCATTAAGTCCGCCAATGTAAATTTTACATGAAGTGTAATAAATAAATAAATAAAGCTATGGTAATGCTACTCTCTCGTATTCTCTGAATTCTTGTTATTAAGAGCTCATCTGGTGTTTAATGGTAGCTGGTGTCCATGGACCGACATGAGTACGACATCACATAACGGCTATATTTCCGACAAGAACTCGCACGCACTTACATCTATGATTAGTATAAATCTGTTAATTATTTGTTTGGTTTTTATTTGTGGATGTTATTATTTTAGCGTGGTGTTTAATTTGTGCTCTTTTTAGACACGTTGCCCTTATAAACTAACTAGTTAATTATTAAATAAACTTTGAGAGCATCTATCTACTTAAGCTAACAGTTATTAGTAAGTTCGTTACTTGTCGTCTGGTCCGTGTCTGTATTTTAGGAAGGCATTAAAGTACTTCCTGCCGCTAGTCACGTCCGCCCTCGTTTCATCTCTTTTCTTTTGTTCTTTTCGAATTCTTGTCAAGTATTTGTCTTAGTCTAGGTTTTTTTTTATTGCTTAGATGTGTGGACGAACCCACAGCCCACCTGGTGTTAAGTGGTTACTAGAGTCCATAGACATCTACAACGTAAATGTGCCACACACCTTGAGATATAAGTTCTAAGGTCTCAAGTACCCTTCAAACCAAAACGCATTACTGCTTCACGGCAGAAATAGACAGGGTGGTGGTATCTATCCGTGCGGACTCATAAGAGGTCTTACCACCAGTAAAATTGTCTAGTCATTGTGAGTCTTATGTCCTGTCAAAGAGGTTGCACGCCACAACAATGTCTGAAGATAGATGAGGACCGGGTTGTGGTGTGGTGTACCAACAGAAGAAATGAGAACTGCACCACCTCCATTTTTTTTCTTACTTTTTTTTTAAAGTAATGTACCAAAACCTGCGTGCGTCGTAATACTTGGATTACAATAATTCTACACCTAAGATCATACCAGCTCCGTATGCAAAAAAAAATCTAACTTATTTTTTTTTTAATATTAGCTAAGAAGGTTAGGCGCTCTTCGTAACTCTTTGTTCTTAAATTATGATTAGAAAGCATTTAGTACATTCGACCTTGGATGTTGTTAATCTCAGACACGAAGGGAGCGAACCGGTTAATCGACATAGACCAGAAAAAGAACACCTTATTATGAATATTTCACTTAAAGTAAGCTATAAACATGGTCAAACCTTAGTCGATTTACACAAAAATTATCATTTAAATAACAATTGGCAACACATGATCCTATTTGTCTGTTGTTATACAAAATTTTATTGTTAACTAGCTGAGCCGGCAGACTTCGTAGTGTCTCTATCGAGAAATAAAAGACCTAATAAATTTTTGTATAAAATAAACTTAAAACAAACAAAAGGAATCCGTCCGACGGGGGACACATGAAAGGAAAAACAAAATTGTTTGTTTTTATATAATTCTGAGCATTTTCATATTTATTCATCTTTTAAACCCTCTCTGGACTTCGACGAATAATTCAAGATCAAAATTAGCCAAATCGGTCCAGCCGTTCTCGATTTTTAGCGAGACTAACGAACAGCAATTCATTTTTATATATAGAGATTATTTAGGTTTTCTTACGGCAGATCTGAGGCTAGTCTAATGAACCCAACTCGATAGAATAGTACAAAACTTTGATTGTTTCGGAAGAACGGCTATCCATGCTCCTCACTATTGGAATGGCATGAAGAATGTAAGACAGCGTTGCTAAAAACAAACCGAACGGTTTTCGTAACAGTCCATCTAAACTTGACTAGCTCAACCACAAAAAATGCTCATTCATATAGATATTTTAATGCTAACAAAACATTAATTTTGATATTTCCGTAATAGTGCGTTACAGCTCCATATGATATCCACGTGTATTTGTTGAGGGTACATACAATTTATAAATCTTTAATTGCAAACAAAATACAATTAAGCATTTAGTTAATTATCTGATGATAATTATTGTGTATTTTGATATTTATTGTGTACTTACCGATGTGCCTAATAATTAAAAACTAATTACGACCTAATATGTTAGTATAAGCACTATTTTAAATAGACAATTGAGATTTTCAAAGTGTTTCAATTAATTACATGGGAAAGACCTCATTAAACACTTTAAGTTCTTTGCACTGTAGCGCCAACTTGACAAATTCGCAAGCATCTGTGTCCTTGTGACTTGAGGTCAATTGTAGAATAAACCTTGAAACCGACACTCATGAGTATTTCAGGGCAGAAATCAGGAAGATTGTGGTATATGCCCATGACCTAAGCCCATTATGACACTATACGTATTTTTTGCGAAAATCTTTTATAACACGACGTTATTACTTTATCATGGGTGTTGCTTACGGATACGTGCGGGGTACGCATTTCCGATCCGGTGATAGATTATCCAACGCATTGCTCTTGCTAGGACTAGTGTTAGCAAATCCTCTCAGGTTGAACGCCGTGAGCTCACCTACCCGTCCGGGCGTAGATGGAATATCCTATTGGTTACCAGCGGATAGGTTGGGGGGAAAAAAATGTCCGCACTTCCCTCGGATAAATTGGGACACTTGTATGATTTGAACCTATCATAATTCGAAGACTTTTTGGCGGGAACGCGAGGAGTGAAATTGTGTGATTTGTTTTATTTTGTCTATTTAGTGTTTCTTCGGGTTTAAATCTGTAATAACAGTGGTTTATTAACTGTTTAATATCTGTGAAAGTGCACAAATGTGGCAAAATGAAACAAAGCCGCTGGACGTCACTTCTCGGAACCCTCCAAAAAGTCCAATGAAAATGTCTCAGTAGATGACCACCATTTTACTGAGATTATATTTCATCCCATATCATCTCATATCATTTCATTTAATTTCAAGATTTTTCATAAAAATAAGAATATAAATTAAAATAAGACACGACTTAAAGGTCTTAGTTACCAAGTCATAAAATCCCTTAAAAATTTTTATCATAATTCGATACGAAAACCAGAGCAAAATATACAACTGAATATGAATTACAGGCTACAATTATCGCGTCAGGACGCTCCGTACCAAAAGGTTCGCATCTAGACTGTTATGAGCAGGGATCTCTGATTGGTAATTAATTCAAGTAACACGATTCAAATCTGAGAATAATTTTAATGTGATCGGAGGCGGAACTGCGCCATGGTCATAGTGATGCCGGGAGTGATTATTTCATCTAAAAACGTTTCTTGAAAGTGTTGTTGAAGGCTCTAATCTGGTAAAATAGTGTACTAGGTATGAGCGTTAGGATATTTAATAAACTACCAAAGAAATAAAGATACCTAGACGATTTTCATTTTAAGAAAAAACTAAAAGATAATCTCATTAGTGAACATTAATATCACATAGGGGAGAGTGGGGGAATTGAGAACGGCGGGTAATTGGGAGCACCTAGGAAAGTACTACTTCCCCTTATACTAGATCATCCCGATATTTTTCAACGCATACTTCCAGCGCCCTTCAATTCGTAGGCAATAGTGAGAGTGAAAGGCTGCACGCATGCTGTCACGATAAATCAAACAATTTTTATTACGTTTATGATGTAATTTTTGTCATGTGTTACAATAGATGTTACTATAATCTTTTTGAGTTCAAAAGGTACATTATTTAGTTACTATCATGTACGTACTATATGTTTTCAAACCTTACGCGACTTGAAGTTCGCCTACAATTCTACTGGGCGTGGCGGCCATTTTGATTTATATTGACTACTTCGGGCAATTGGTAACGGCATCAGGCGGGTAATTAGGAACATTTCTAATTACCCCTTGCGTTCTTAATTACCCGCAATGTCTCGAAACCACTTAACACCAGGTGGGCTGTGAGCTCGTCCACCCATCTAACCAAAAAAAAAGTGTTTTACTGCATAATGTGTAACGAAAAATATGAGTCACCACCGACAGAAGATTGGATCATGTGCACCATATACATAAACCCTGGGAAATGCACTGCAGGCGAGACTAGTCAAGGTTAATATGAGATATGTGCTGATAAAACAATTCGTAGTTATTATCGAGATTTAATTGTGTTGATCCTATTTACCCCGTACCATTCCCATTTCCCCCGCGGGATGATCCCAATTACCCCATATGGTATCGGGTAAAAAGGAACGCTATTGTTTTTTTAGTTTATTAATATTTTTAATAAAACGATGATTTTGGATTTTTTTTTTGTTATCAATAAGTAGATAGGTAAGCAAAGCTTACGTTTCAGTGAAAGTTGATTATGTTTATGACTTTTTTCTATTAGTTTTGAACATTTGAAGTTAAGTGTTCCCAATTCCCCCACTTTCCCCTAAATGATTTTCTTAGGGACGACATTGAAAATAAATGGATTTTTTAATTATTAGGTGAATTATGGACGAATGAATGGTCAATTATACATATAATATTACAATATCTTGCACTAAAATTCGCATGTCAAATAATGACAAAGCATACACGCTGCTTTTATGCTTTTAACTTATGTAATAACTCATTTTCACTATGCTTAGCGAATAAAGGATTTCTTTCTTTCTTTCTACCTTTGAGAGGCTATTCCAGCGTAACCGAACGAGTAGGTGAGCTCTCGGAATTCTAACCAGAAGATGTTGCTAACACTAGCCCTTGCAAGAGCAGTGTTTGGCAGAATCTATCACCGGATCGAAAATGCAACCCACTGAGAAGAACCGTCGAGAAACTCGGTGGGCTTCCATGGCTTGTTTTCTGTGGATATGATGAAACAGACAACTCTTTACTGAACGCTATGAGGAAAGACGTACGTAGCAGAGTAGAGAGAGAGTATTAAGCAGTAGGCAGTGGCTTGGCTCTGCTCCTGGCATTGCTGAAGTCCATGGGCGACGGTAACCACTTACCATCAGATGGGCCGTGAGCTCGTCTGCCAACAAAGGAAAAAAAAAAAAAAAAATAGTAATGATCTAGAGTGGTCCGGTATACTGTGGATAGTAAGGGTGAAGATTTACTTCACTTACTGGTGGTAGGACGTCTTGTGAGGCCGCGCGGGTTGGTACCACCACCCTGCCTATTTCTGCCGTGAAGCAGTAATGCGTTTCGGTTTGAAGGGTGGAACGGCCGTTGTAACTATACTTGAGACCTTAGAACTTATACGCATTTACGTTGTATATGTCTATGGGCACAAGAGGTCCTACCACCAGTAATTGTGGTAGGTAAGTGTAATTGAAGGAAAATAAAAAAATAAAAATACAACTCTACATAGTTACTCATACAATATTTTTTTATGTGGTACCGCTAAAACAGTAACAGATATATTAGGTCATTGGTTCCTAAACTTCTCGACCGTCCAGATGTTCTTAACAATTCTTTGTTGATAATTTTAATTTTTATCTACTTATACAGCTTAGAAGTAAAAGTCGTTTTTGTTCATTAGATTCTCGTTTACATTTGGTTTTTATTACACTACATTAGTGAACAAGCTTACGGTTCAACTGCAGTTAAGTGGGCACAAGAACCTATAGTCCTAACTAAAGAGTTGCCACACGTCTTAAGATACTTATACGAACTTACAACGTTGTGTGGCAATTTTGATTTTGATTGCAAATAAATTAATAAGGAAATCACGACAGCCCTACCAATATTAAAAAAAAATTGTTAGTGTTAGCCCTTAAGTATGAATTACGACTTTCAAGTTACCCCATATGCATATATATGTGTATAGGAATACGAAATTTATGATAGAATAGAAAATATACTTAACAATTAATTTATTAATTTTTTCCTATCTTTCACCCCTCAAATTAATTATAATATATAATATAATATCATTTTAATTTAATGAAATACTTATTCAAGCTATAAATTGTATTCTTTCTAGAAACACTTTCCAGTACCTCTACTTTGTTACGACTTATTTCAACTTATAAATGAAAGCGACGAGCAATTTGTACATATTTTAAATTAAAATCATTTTAATCTATACTAATATTATAAAGCTGAAGAGTTTGTTTGTTTGAACGCGCCAATCTCAGGAAGTACTGGTCCGATTTGAAAAATTATTTCATTCTTAGATAGCTCATTTATTGAGAAAGGCTATAGGCTATATAACATAACGCTAAGACCCAATGCAAGTCGGTTAAAAAGCGTGATTTTGGTAGCTTAAATAACTCCTTAACACAATATATTATTCATAAATATTTTCACTTTCTATGTAAATGAAGAGGCGGGTAAAATTTAGCGTTATGCCAAAGTAGCTATTCCACGCGGACGAAGTCGCGGGAAAAAGCTAGTAAATGAAATAAAATTACATTTAAATCCAATTTCAATTAATTTTTAAAATTAAAACATTACCCTCTTTTTGGGAATTCGTTTTTGCCTAACATCCCACGTGCTGCCCAGCGAAACAAGTATAACATAATCTAATCCAACCATGGTGGTCTGCGTAACGCGCCCTAATTTCTTTCTTAACCTCAAAAGAACCGTTTACTGGGTCAGGCTAGTTATTTAATCAGAATCAAGGAAGTCATCATTATTTAATGGCAACAGTCAATAATTACCGTTAAAATCACTGGAATAAAAACGTAAATACATTGTCGTGCGACATGATTATATTTAGTGATAGAATTGCTGTTTATCTCCAGGGTTAAGATATAAGAAAAGTATATATGAGTCGACTATTATCAAAGGCGGCAATCTGACTTTTGGACAATGATTGGTAAATCAGAAAAACGAATTATTGACTTTGTATTCCATTGGCAGTCACAAAACTCTTCGGAACGACATCTTAGATAAATAACAGGTTAACTATTAACCTTTATTTAATGCAGGTTTTGAACCGTATTCTTTGAAGGAGACGATTATATTCAAATAAATCTGTATTGACATATCAATAAAAAATTTTTGTCCAAATGCACAGATTGCCACCTTTGATAATAGACGACTCATATGAAAGGTGAAAGAAAGAGAATTATCGATGTTGAAAAACAGACGTAGGTGTATTTGACATTCAAGTCACTAGAAAACTATACTGAGACCTTAGAACTTATATCTCAAGGTGGGCGGCGGTATATACGTTGTAGATGTCTATGGGCTTCAGTTTACCACTTAACATCAGGTAGGCCAAGAGACCGTTGACGCATACACACCCTATTAGCTTGACCTATATCCCGAAAACGTAACAGAGCTAAAGATACTTTTGTAACTGTTTATATAATATTATTTCTTACATCTAAAAGGAAATTCCAAAAATTTTCAAGTGACTATAATTATTTTGCAACACCCATTTTTCTGTGAAACAAACCCTATGTTCTGCTAGTTATTTTTCTTTATGTACTTATGAAAACTATATGAAAATCCGCTTAGAAGGTATATCAGGAAATGTGCACAAAAAAAAAACCACCCAGCGAATAATTATGAAATAAGATTCATTCCCGAAGCAGCTGCTCTTGAGTTGTTAGGTCTCCATTCGAGGCGCTCGGGTAGCTGTTAGCAAGTCCCACCCCTCCTCGCTAAGCTCGTGCTCGCCCATTTGTCCTGGTTTTTTTTCTTCTTATTGCTTAGATGTGTGGACGAGCTCACAGCCCACCTGGTGTTTAGTGGTTACTGGAGTCCATAGACATCTACAACGTAAATGCGCTACACACCTTGAGATATATATAGTTCTAAGGTCTCAGTATAGTCACAACGGCTAAAACTGGAAAGGCCTCCGAGCCACCAGTAAAGCCTTTACAAAATAATAATACTATGAAATGTCTGATTTAACATGTTACTTTTCCTCAATGCATGCAGGTGACAGGAATCCCTGATACGACACATACTTGGCGGCTCCAACCTTCAGCTTTTCGCCTGAAGGAAGGTTCCGGAATGCCGGCTAATGCAGCCACCGGACCGGACCGACTACGCGTTGAGCACTCCACATCCAAAGCAAAAAACTACGATAGTTATATAAACTTATAGGCGTACTAGCTTTTGCCCGCGACTTCGTCTGCGTGGAATAATTACTTTGGAATAACGTTAAATTTTACCCGCGACTTTATTTACGTTGTAGGTGAAAATATTTTTGAGTAATGGAATGTTAAGGACCTATTTAAGATACCAAAATCATGCTTTTTAACCAACTTCAAAAGAGGAAGATATCAAGTCGACCACATTGTTTTTTTATCTTTTTATTTATTTATAGCCGTAGTAGGTAGACGAGCGTTCGGCCCACTTGATGGTGAGAGATCATCGTCGCCTATTGACTTCAGCAATGCTAGCGGCAGAGTCAAGCCGTTGCCTACCGTTAAGTACTCTCCACAAGCCTCGTTTGAAGAAGGACATGTCATAGCCATCAGGAAACACCGTGGGGGTTCATTTCAAAACCGGATGATACGTGGAAAAAAGATCTCTACGCAGAAAGAGAAACGCACTGTGGCTGAACGCAGTGGCTCCAGGTAGAATGGATGAACTTTACTCCGTCGGCGGGCGGTGCGATGATAAAAACGAGATGATGGGATTATCTCAAACAATTCCTTATCTATGTGTGTTCACCAATTTCTCGAGAATGCTTGAAGCGATTCTGATATTTATTTTTTATTTTTTTGCTTAAAAGGAGAGACTTCCCGAATGGTCCTGTTATCATCAGGATCTGATATGGGATCCTGAAGAAATCGAGAAAATCTACAATTTTCAAAGCCTATCTTGAAGTGATGTGGGTGTTTCTTGTTATGCTTCTTATTCTGTGCTACAGCGCACCGGCCGGCCGGCGCCACTTCAAGATTACGCGCTTGATCATTATTTTGCTGCGGTATTATTTTAAAACTGCCATATCTTCTAAGATACTCATTGTAATAAAATTATGTAAAGGGCAAATTTCTTTTAAATTAAATACCTGTAATGAATAATTTATTTGGATATGGATCAATATCATCTTTATAAAAACACCTTTACAAATTTTAGTGTGATGTTATATAGGACTATAGCCTTCCTCAATAAATGGGCTATTTAACACTGAAAGATTTTTTCAAATCGGACCAGTAGTGGCTGAGATTAGCACGTTCAATCAAATAAACAAACAAACTCTTCAGCTTTATAATATTATCATAGATATGTGTTTGTTTATCATTATTTTTAATCGTTTTAACTGATGATATTTAAATGGTAATTTTAATGATATTCTTTCTATGCACACATACGATTTTTTTTTCTTTGAAATAAATTATTTTATTTTAAGTTAATTTTAATTTACATATAAACAAAGGATTCTACTGTTTTATTATACGTTTTCGTTACATAATTTTTCGGTAAATTCATTTATAAAAACTGTAAAACTGTTCTCTGACCTATTGCATAATTCTTCTCTAACTTGTTTTTCGGCAATTTTTAATGTTTCAGGTATAGTACCAGTAACCTACCAGTTTTATGTGACGGATAGGTTTTCGATTAATTCTTTGACCCCCGTGCAAGAAAGCCCCGTAAGATCACTAAATTTAATTATTCTTTTCTTATTAAAACATCATCGTGATGATAGTAGTCTGCGATATCTGCTCAAGACTTTCCCTAACCTAACCTATCCTAAGAAGGAGGGAGCCTGGAGATCAGTAATACAGGTCTTTGAGCACAGACTTTAGCTCTTTCAAAGGCTATTAAAATAAATCATAGAAGTTATCTATTTGTACTGTTACGCGCTGGGCTTCGGGATAAATAAAAATTTCTAACGTACGTACCGACGTACAAATTAAAAATGTATTAGCACTTAGAACACTTACAGAACACTTTAAAATTCTTAATCCACTTCTTCCGCTTTGCTTCAGGTGATCCGTTCGCTGTTCTGATTACTAACTGCTTCGCGCCATCTCTGCAACACTTTTCAAGTCGATACGACATCCCTAGAATTATCGAGAACATTCCTCACAAGTCGAGTATTTTCGACGTGTGTTTCCGCTATCTGACAATAGATGGCGTTGTACTTCTCGAGCGTTCAGATGTTACTAGATCCTTTGATGTTTATTTCGGTTATTCGGCAATAGATGGCGGAGGGTCCCGTATACATGATTCTCGTTGTTACAGTGAACTCATTATAATTATGTCTTCAAAATACTAATAGCACTAGTTTTGCGTGTAAGTAGAAACACAATGTATGCGTTTGGAAAACGATACGGACTGATGCGAAGCGGTGCTGAGACGATAGGAACATTTTTGGAGTGTTATCAGAAAACAGAGGCTAAGTCAGGGAATGGAAAACCACGGCTTCAGAGAGGGCCGCTCGACGATAGACGCAATTCTGCGCGTGGGTGCCCTCTCCGACGAAGCCGTATCCCGGGGCCGGGTGGCGATGGCGTTATCCTTAGATGTAAGGAACGCCTTCAACACCCTGCCCTGGTCGGTGATCGCGGGGGCGCTGGGGTATCACAGCGTCCCCGCATACCTCCGCCGACTGATCGGCTCCTACCTCGAGGGCAGGTCGATCCAGTGCATCGGACACGGTGGGGCGATGTACCGCTTCCCCGTCGAGCGCGGTGTTCCGCAGGGGTCTGTCCTGGGCCCCCTGCTGTGGAATATCGGCTACGACTGGGTCCTGCGGGGCGTCGTACGGGGTCCCCTCCCCGGGCTGAGCGTAATTTGT
Organism: Bombyx mandarina; assembly: GCF_030267445.1. Taxonomy (NCBI): domain Eukaryota; kingdom Metazoa; phylum Arthropoda; class Insecta; order Lepidoptera; family Bombycidae; genus Bombyx; species Bombyx mandarina. The sequence continues at coordinate 1,539,556 of NC_143213.1, forward strand.
TACGCTGACGACACTCTGGTCGTGGCTCCGGGGAGGGACTACCGGGAGTCTGCCCGTCTGGCGTGCGCAGGCGTGGCACACGTCGTCACAAGGATCCGACGGTTGGGACTCGAGGTGGCGCTCGACAAAACCCAGGCCCTGCTTTTTCACGGGCCGGGACGAGCGCCACCTCTGGGTGCCCACCTCGTGATCGGAGGCGTCCGCGTCGGGGTCGGGGTGACCGGTCTTCGGTACCTCGGCCTCGAACTGGACGGTCGGTGGAGCTTCCGCGCTCACTTCGAAAAATTGGGCCCTCGGCTGATGGCGACGGCCGGCTCCTTGAGCCGGCTTCTTCCAAACGTCGGGGGTCCCGATCACGTGGCGCGCCGCCTCTACATGGGAGTGGTGCGGTCGATGGCACTATACGGCGCGCCCGTATGGTGCCAGGCCCTGACCCGCCAGAACATCGCCGCGCTGCGACGTCCGCAGCGCGCGATCGCGGTCAGGGCCATCCGAGGACACCGCACCGTCTCTTTCGAGGCGGCGTGCCTGCTCGCCGGGGCGCCACCCTGGGACCTGGAAGCGGAGGCGCTCGCTGCCGATTACAGGTGGCGTAGCGACCTCCGCTCTAGGGGGGAAGGGCGCCCTGGCGAAGGAGTGATTCGAGCGTGGAGGCTCCAATCTCGGCGGTCCGTGCTGGAGGCGTAGTCTCGCCGCTTGGCGGACCCGTCGGCCGGCATCCGTACCGTCGAGGCGGTCCGCCCGGTTCTCGCGGACTGGGTGGGCCGCGACCGCGGATGCCTCACCTTCCGGCTGACACAGATGTTGACCGGTCATGGTTGTTTTAGCCGGTACCTTTTCAAAATAGCCGGAAGGGAACCGACGGCGCAGTGCCACCACTGCGCGGACCGCGACGAGAAAGACAGAGCGGAACACACACTGGCGCGTTGCTCTGGATTCGACGAGCAACGCGCCGTCCTCGTCGCGGTCATAGGAGAGGACCTCTCGCTGCCGCGCGTCGTGGCTACGATGCTCGGCAGCGACGCGTCCTGGAAGGCAATGCTCGACTTCTGCGAGTCCACCATCTCGCAGAAGGAGGCGGCGGAGCGAGAGAGGGAGAGCTCTTCCCTTCCCGCACCGATCCGTCGCCGTCGAGCCGGGGGCCGGAGGCGGGAATACGCCCGTACGTTCAGGCCCCTGTAGGTAGCGGCCTCCCCCCGGTGACGGTCAAGGGGCGACCTGAGAGGGTGAGGCCGCGCGGCGCGCTACCAGCACTCTAGCGCACTGCCGTGGAGTGAATAGAGCGACCGGTCGACGGTGTATCGCGTCCCGACCCGGCAGGCTGGTTCTGGTCCAGCGGGGTATTCCGGGACACCAGCGGCACCGTCTGGGCGGCCCGACGGGCTGCCGTACCGAGACGGCCGACGTTTCAGAGCCTTCGATTCACCTCGAAGGCTCCGTCGGCTGGGCGTCCTTGGGGTGAGCCGCGCCGTCTGGTTGTAGTGTTGACCGCGGTAACCCCCCTACCTCATCCGGGTTCTGACCTCGGAGGGGATCGGACGTCGGGTATCGGAGTGCAGGGGAGTCGTTTAGTGGGTGGGTCCTAAAATCCTTGCGCCCGCGGTCTGCTCACAACACCATGTAGATCGTTGAGTCTCACATACCCCGCGCGCCCCTTTTGCGCGGGGACCTCGTAGGAGGTTCGACCCTCTACCCGAAAAAAAAAAAAAAAAGGGAATGGAAAACCGTTGACTCATCTGATGTTCTCCAGGTCATCGCCCTCTCCAGCGGTATGATTCTTTAACGGTTTTTCAGAAGTTTGCCGTATAGGCAGACGAGCATCCGGTCCACCTGATGGTAAGTGGTTACCGTCGCTAATAGACGTCGGCAATGCCAGGGGCAGATCCAAGCCGCGGCCTACCGTTTTAATACTCTCCACAAGCCTTGTTTGAAGAAGGACATGTCATAGCGCTCGGGAAACACCGTGGAGGGGAAGCTCATTCCAAAGCCGGATGGTACGTGACAAATAAGTTCTCTGGAAACGTTAACAGGAGTTGAGAATTTCTCATTGTTAATTAAAAGTTTCGGTATGACGCGAAAGCGGTGGAAAGAACTGGATTTAATATCTTCTTTATATAATATATAATTCTACTGTACGTGTGTATGTCATTGAACTCCTCTTAAACAGCTGGACCGATTTGAATGTATTTTTGTGGATGCATTCACAGGACGTCTGTCGGGTCTGCTAGTAGATTATAATATTTTAATTTGAGACGTTTCATAATTCTCCTGCCCTTCTCCCAGTCACGTGGGATCGGCGCAACATGTTTTCTCCTTCCATACTCCTCTATCATATACCATTTCTTCACTCACTCCCCTCTTACTTTCACGCATCCATTTCTTCTTAGGTGTACTTCTTCCTCTATATCCTTCCACATTCATAGTTAACACTCTCTTACCAACCTCATTTTCATTTCGTCACACCACACGTCCATACCATCCCAAACTCGCACTTCTCAACTTTTCTGTCACAGGTGCCACTTTCAGACTTCTTTTAACATATTCATTTCGTATTCTCCCCATTCTCGTTACTCCACACATCCATCGCAACATTCGCATCTCTGCTGCATGCAATCGCCTTTCATCCGCCATTTTTTAATTTGAGACGTATATGAGTTCGAAATTTAAAATACTAACCCTTTCTTTACTGTGGCACTTTTTAAATTCCTACGCCTTCCAGGAAAATTCGTTGGATCCCAAAACGATTGCGTCACAAGCGTTTAGAGTCCCAATTCAAAACTGCGTTAATGATAAGAAGTGATTAGGCGATAATTGATTTAACAGATAACTCAATCCGCAGGTCTCAAACGTGATAGTAAATTCTAGACACTTGAACTCATTTTTAAGTTATATAAACATTTTGAAACATTTAAGCAATTACGCACATCACAGTTAGATGTAGAAATTTAGATAATCATTATCTAAATTTACACAATACTTACAGCTATATGCTTTTTTGTAAAATTGTACTTTAAGGTTTGCTGTTGCTCAATTAATAATAAGTACCTACAGCATTTTCCACTCTACTCAGAGAGCTAGAGGACAAACCCTAAGGTCAGTAGGATTTCCTAGTTCCTACAACGAACCAGTAATCGGTTATTATCGATTGTAAAATAGGATAATTTTTCACGAACCTAGAAACTTAAGCCTTAGTTTCTTCTCATGAAAAATTATTATTTTAGTCTATCATCCTATCCTAAGTGCTATGTCCTCCCAATCATTTCATAAGAGTCCTGCTAATTCTGAATTCAATTTAAAATTCTCAATTCGCTTCTTCCGATTCGCTTCAGGTGATGCGTTCGCTGTTTCGCTTCGAGTAGTTCCGATTACTAACTGCGTGCCATCTCTGCAACGCTTTTATATCCGATACCACATCCCTAGAATTATCGAAAATATTCCACATAAGTCGAGCATTTTGTGTTTCCGCTATCTGACAAAAGATGGCGTTGTACTTCTCGAGCGTTCTAGGTGCTATTAGATCCTTCGATGTACGTTCGGCTATTCGGCAATAGATGACGTTACTCTTACCGGTGTAACATACCTAAGCCGTACTGCCTACGCAAAGTAGCGGTATTATGGTAAGATAAAATCCTTAACGAGTGGTCACGGACATCTAGCACTCTAGCGCGCTGCCGTGGAGTGAATAGAGCGACCGGTCGACGGTGTATCTCGTCCCGACCCGGCAGGCTGGTTCTGGTCCAGCGGGGTATTCCGGGACACCAGCGGCACCGTCTGGGCGGCCCGAGGGGCTGCCGTACCGAGACGGCCGACGTTTCAGAGCCTTCGATTCGCCTCGAAGGCTCCGTCGGCTGGGCGTCCTTGGGGTGAGCCGCGCCGTCTGGTTGTAGTGTTGACCGCGGTAGCCCCCCTACCTCATCCGGGTTCTGACCTCGGAGGGGATCGGACGTCGGGTGTAAGAGTGCAGGGGAGTCGTTTAGTGGGTGGGCTCTAAAATCCTTGGGCCCGCGGTCTGCTCACAACACCATGCAGATCGTTGAGTCTCACATACCCCGCGCGCCCCTCTTGCGCGGGGACCTCGTAGGAGGTTCGGCCCTCTACCCGAAAAAAAAAAGTTAGTAATCGGAACTATTCGAAGCGAAACACGGATCGGACGAATCCGCTGAAGCAAAGCGGAAGAAGCGAATTACGAAATGTAAGGTGCTCTGTAAGTGTTATAAGTGTAGTGCTATAAGATGGCGTTGCACTTTTCGAGACATATGGATTTTACAAGTTCTTTTAATGTTCGTTTCTGATATTCGACGATAGATGGCGTTGCTTTTACCGGCGTAACGATAATATACGTAATATAGAAATACGTAATATAGGAAACGTTGTGGGCCCCTAATATTAGCACAAGGAAATTTTGGATTAATTTCTGTCAGGTTTGTTATCGCAATGTTGAATTACTGTTATTTGCTCTATTATTTCTAGAAGGCACACAGGATAGCCTCGAACGTCCTCGAGAATATCTTGAATTTTAACCTTTATAGTTTCCGATGAGTAGGTAGACGAGTTTCAATGCCTGGTTGAAAGGGTGGGTCGTCTATTTATGAGCCACCAAAGAATTAGGCTTTCTTGCCGAAATAGAACTTCCAGATCTTCCGAAATAGATCTTCTAGAAAAAATGCTCGTATTTTACTTAATTTATCAAAGCAATTTATTAAAATATTTCCCACGTTCAATTATAATCCCCAGCCAGTTCCCATTCTTTGTTCACGCTGGCAGTCACATTGAATGAATTTACAATTATTGAGTTAATTAAGTAGATATTGCTTCAACAATACGTTTTAATTAGTGAGAGAAAAACATAAGCAAAACGTAAAGCAAAATTTTTGTACCCCTTTTTACGAAAATTGCGCGGACGGAGGAGTATGAAATTTTCCACACTTATAGAGAACAATGAGGAGTGCAGAATGTAGCTTTTTTTTAATTATGCATAAAAAATACATCTAAACAATAAAAATAACGCTACACACACTACCGTGTATACATTTGACACAACACATATATAAGTATATGTAGGTATATACTCTTTTTAATGCCAAACTTATGTTATTGTTTAAAGTCTGTGGTCAAATTGAGAATAGATTGATATTGTTTGCCTTTAATATTATTATTTGTATAATATATAGTTTAGTCTTGGCTAAATCTGTGATTATAGAAATATACGTATTTGAGAATAGAACTATAATAATGTTCAAACTTATCATTTCAATTAATTATAATCGAATTTCAACTACTGAGGGACCACAGCTAATTAATGAAATTTGATTATGAGAACCCATACTTGCATACACACACTTGCACTTATTGCTTATTACCCAATTTAATAGTAATAATGATTATAATAATATGTATTTAATAATTTATCTAAATAGAGGCGTGAAAGGCTATTTGTTTTAAGTGACATTTGGTTTAATACACGACATTTATCTTTGTAAACTAAAGGTCCGTTTTATTTGGTACTAGCGACCCGCCCTCGCTTCGCTTCGGAAACTGTAATTTATTATTGATTTCTCCACTATTTAATGGATGTTATTACACTTATAAACCTTCCTCTTCAATCACTCTATCTATTAAAAAAAACTGCATCAAAATCCGTTGCGTAGTTTTAAACATTTAAGCATACATAGGGACAGACAGATATAGGGACAGAGAAAGCGACTTTGTTTTATAATATTTTTTCCTAATTTTAAACTTGGCTCTCCTGGGAAGTATAATATACAAACATATTATAATGTATAGTCATGAGAGCCGTGAGATATTCCGCCATTGCGTTCACGCGTTCTTGGAGACGAACTGTTAGGGGGGCTCTCTTCAAAACACGCAAAATTATTATAACGACCAAAATAAGATTTTCATGTAATTTTTTTTTTGTTGCTTGGATTGTTGGACGAGCTCACGGCCCACCTGATGCTCAGTGGTTACCGGAACCCATAGACATCTACAATGTAAATGCCGCCACCCACCTTGAGGTGTAAGTTCTAAGGTCTCAGTATAGTTATAACGGCTGCCCCAACCTTCAAAGCGAAACGCATTACTGCTTCACGGCTGAAATAGGTGAGGTGGTGGTACCTACCCGCGCGGACTCATAAGAGGTCCTACCACCAGTAAAAAACGTTACATTTAGTACATTTACGTACTTGGTATTTGGCCAAAGTTATTTTGGCGAAGTTCACAATCCATTGCCGGTTTGGAAGCATCTGTTACGAGTATGTCTTCAATGGACAACGTACTGAATGCGTAAACGTTAATACAGAAATAATTTTCTCTGACGACTGAATAGTGTAAAGTTCAACGCACAACGAGACGTTTTTAGACGCGGCTTTTGAAAAACGATTACGAGTGAAACGCGGGTCCTGCCATCATCAATCCGTCAGAGTATTCTCCTCATTTTATTGGTTTACCGCAATCTCTCAATATCCTGTAACTTGACGACTGGTAGCTATTAAAGTACCATCGTATTTTAAATCAAATCAAATCAAAAAATGTTTGTTCAACATAAATGAAAGTACATACTTGTTGAACGTCAAATAGAACTACCGCCAATTCACAAAAACTAGCCTCCGTCTTGAGAAGAACTGGCAAGAAACTCAGCGGGCATGTCTTTTTTCTTTTAAATATTAGTTTTTTTTTTAATATTTATTTTTACAATGAGTATTATAACGTAACAATTAATGCAATATTGAAATGCCCGGAGCGAGCAACTCATTCCCACTTTGTGCAATCTTCTAGATAAAAATTTACTTTATAGTAAGCTTTATTGCACAGATGTTCTTTAATAGTCTTCTTAAACCTATGTATATGTAGGTTCTGAACATATTGTGGGATTTTTTTAACACGTCCACAGCGGGCAATATTTTAACAAAAAATCTTAACATATTCGCGTGAGCAACGTCTTACAACGTCATGTTTTTAAATTATAAAAGGGCGCAACGTCATATGACGGCCACTAGATTATCATATTTATTTTGTCGGAACGTTTTTTTTTTTTTTTTTTTATGATTGAAAGTTTACTGGTGGCCCGAAGGCCTTTCCAGTTTCACCAGGACAGGTGGGCGAGCAAAGGCTCAGCCAAGAGGGGTGGGATTTGCTAACAACTGCCCGAGCGCCTCCGAAGGAGACCTAATAACTCAAGAGCAATTGTTTCGCGAATGAATCTACTACCGGATCGGAATCGCGACCCGCTGAGAAGATCCGGCGAGAAACTCAGCGGGCTGATGCATAGGTTAGGTTGCACGTCGACCTCTTTGTCGAGTTCGACGAGTACGGTTACCGGGATCCCTAAGCCTGCCCCTAGTATTAGAGCTGAAGGCATCTAATGCAAAGGTTATTGGATCTGATGGATCCGTAAGGACGTGTCTAGGGCGTCGACGGTGACTGGCTCCTGCATGATCAGGATTCGGGGAGTAGTCAGCGGCGGCAACGATAAGGCGATTATCGTGACGCATAGCCTTATCGAAGTATCGTTCCGACTCAGCGTCGGAACGTCTTTGGACATCTCTTTTATGGGCAAATTCTTATGGCACATCTACATAGCGCCGCAACACATTCGATTTTCATAGGCTACACCGCCGCGTTCCGTAAAAAAAATCATCATAAAATGTACATATTACGGCGGGACGTTTTTAGACGTTGCTAAACTTTGTATGGGAAAAAGGTGCGTCATGGTACTAGTACATATTCAGAAATGAGGTTGCTCACGCGAACGTGTTAAATTCCTATATATTTAATTTACTCGTTCCTACTCTAAATCCAATTTAAGTCACGGCCATATGACCGAAAAGTCTAGTACTTTCTTACTCCACCGCAAGGGAAATACGCACGAGGCGTATTAAATCTCGTGCCGCAAATGAAGTGTTAAGCAATTAATTGATCACATTCAACGCATGTTTGTAGTCCGCGTGATGCATCCTTATCTTCGCGAACCAGTAGTGCCCCACGTTCGACTGCTTCGGAAGCAGAGAAGCACCATTAGCCAAGCCGCTGCCTACCGTTAGCCAAGCCGCTGCCTACCGTTAGCCAAGCCGCTGCCTATAGTTATCCAAGCCGTTGCCATCTAGTCATAGTCATCTAAGTGTAAAAACGCGCGTCTTTAAAACGCCGCGTTTTCGCCGCTCAATGAACGCGCGGCGCGTTTCATTTAACTTCGAATACAATAGTTCTGCGCATTGATTTAAATTTTCGTGCGGGAATGTTGTAGTCAGACGTATCGCGTGTTCCATTGAAATTGTTAGTGAAAATGTCTGAAAGTTCAGCCGCTGACGATGGGTCAGTGGCATTCGAAGAAGCTCTTAACAAAACTGGTATTGTTTTTTTAGTTTATATTCGTCGAATTTGTATTTGGTCTCGGTGTACTTTCGAGGGTTTATTTTAGAAGCATGTCCTTCCCGAAACAAGAAAGGCTTTTGCAAATTAAGGGAAATGGAGAGAAGGAGCCAAAGCTATTGCCGTCGCTCACTTAAATGATGACGCTGGAGAAGACTTTAGCAAGTTTTTTGCGTAATTGGATAGACTTGAAAGCTTAACTTGATTTGTCTATTCGAACATAAAATCAATAATGTCACTTATAAAGATTACTTTAAAAGCTACAATAAAATACTTTAATAGTAAACCGAACTAGAAATTAAAGTAAGCTTTTTTTTTATTCTAGTTAACATATGAATAGTCAGCATATGAATAGAACAAAGCGATTAAAGTAATGATTTGTCATCGGTTCTTGACGTGTGCAAATAATTTGCAAAAAAATCATTATCTAGAATCGAGTTATTAAAATGTTTTCTAAAAAGTTTATATACCACTTCCATATAAGTGACACACGAAATCCTCAGATAATTTTACGGCGTTCGATATCTTCATGCTGAGTCGTTTAGCGAAGCCCAATGACTTTTTTTTTATTTCTTAGATGGGTGTACGAGCTCACAGCCCACCTGGTGCTAAGTGGTTACTGGAGCCCATAGACATCTACAACGTTAATGTGCCACCCACTTTGAGATATAAGTTCTAAGATTTCAGTATAGTTACAACGGCTGCCCCACCCTTCAAGCCGAAACGCATTGCTGCTTCACGGCAGAAATAGGCAGGGCGGTGGTACCTACCAGCGCGGACTCACAAGAGGTCCTGCCACTAGTAAATTAATCCGATATCCTCAGGTAACGGCACTTACAACGTGCTCCTGGTGATGACGAGCTCGCTGATACTCCTGGGGATCGGCATGGATCTTTTTGGATTCACCTTGGTAGTGACAGCGGCCTGCGACCTCCACTTGACTGTCGCCCAAAAGGGCATTCTCACTTCTCTACCTTTTGTTGGCAAGTAGCATTGAAACGTGTTTCTAATAAGACTGGAGAACATTTCTTTAGTCTTTATGGATCATAGATCATCTTTGGTTTTCGACATAATTAAAGCTATAGGTTTATTTTTAATTGCACTTATTATATTTCGGACGTTCCGAATGGTTTACAGTTTTCGTGGTCACGGAAGGATGGACTAACTGTGTTGTTACTCGTCGACATTTGAATTTTGTGGTTATCAGAATAGCTTAACATTATAAACGCTTGGATATATTAGTTGCAATCATCACAGTGTCGGTCGGTAACTAAAGAATAAGTATGTCCTATTCTTCCTCTCCAATCAATTGAAATGTTTGATTTGAGATAGCAGTTTGAAAATTGATTAAACAAAAAAAAACTAATAAGACTTATTAGTGGTTTTGAAGTCGTAGGGGCCTAAATGTTAAGACGTCCGGTGCATTAATGAATCAAGTGATCCAACGGTGTTCGAATCGCGCAGGCAGGCACCAACTTCATTACTGGTGGTGGGACGTCGTCTTGTGAGTCCGCACGAGTAGATGCCACTACCCTGCCTATTTCTGCCGTGAAGCAGTAATGCGTTTCGGTTTGAAGGGTGGGGCAGCCGTCGTAATTATACTGAGACCTTAGAACTCACATGTCAAGGCGGTTGGCGGGATTTGCGTTGTAGATTTCTATGGGCTCCGGCAACTCCTTGACATCAAGTGGGTCGTGAGCTAGTTCCACACACCAATGCAATAATAAAAAAAAAAAAAATCTAATAAAATATTATACGCTCTCAATAAATACACAAGATTAACTGAACCACGATGAAGGAATAACATCGTGTAATAAAAATTAACCCACAAAATTAACATTTTCGTAATTAGTGGTGGGAGGACGTCTTGTGAGTCCGCACGGGTAGGTACCACCATTCTGCCTTCTGCCGTGAAGCAGTATTGCTTTTCGGTGTGAAGAGTAGAGTAGCCGTTGTACTGTAAAAACTGGGACCTTAGAACTCATGTGAACCTTACACCAGGTAGACCGTGAGCTCGTCTACCCATCTAACCAATTAAAAAAATTAAAAAAATCCTCAGAGCAGAATCTACTATTTATAATTTAAAACAAAAGTACAATTTATAATTAAAAATAATTTACGTTAAACAGTTAGTAACCGCGGTATTAGGGTAAATTTGTCATTGTTGTAACTCACTGCATCTGAAGATTATCAGCTGCGCAAATAACATGACAAAAAGTCGTTGCAAAACCAATATGTCGCATTACCAGGACAGCCTTTTAAAAGTATTATTTTAAGTAGTAATTATCATTGCTTGTGACCTTTTTGTCTGGGTCAGGATCTTGACGTCTTAACATTCACTAGACGAATCCAAATGCTCTCTTATGATTAAAAGTCCTCTCGCCGCTTTTAATTTCGCGTTTTTTAATGATAATCAGCACAATATTCAAATGTGATCGAAGAAAGCTGTAAACATATTGGAACGAAATCAAAATTCGATACGTCGAGTATAATAGATTCAAAAGTTTGTGTGTTTTGATTTAGATTCATATGCTTGAGGCAGAATGCGTACCTTATGACATGAAGTCAAAGCTTAATTGGATACGCCTTCGTTAAACCAGTAGTAAGATGTGTTGTAAGCTCAGACGAGGCTCCACCACCCTGACTATTTCTGCAGTCAGTTCCAGTGACAAGGGTCGAAATTTCGCCCTTATGTCTCGGGTTGGGTGGCGATTGTGATGTCTACAAGCACTTAACATCAGGCCCTGACCAGACACTAATCCCATTAGTCCGTTTAGATTTAAAAAAAAGTTCATTCGAATTGGATCTTCTACTTATCCGACATTATTTAGGGCCGACACAGCTTATTTTTCTAATGATGCTGCATAGGGACTTAAAATAGAATGAGTTTTAGCACAGACCACATACCTAACATCAACCCTCCTGGGTCTATATCTTCAATAGTATATCCATTGCAACGTGCCATTCATTAAATATCGCTAATTAGCGACCCACCCTCGCTTCGCTTCGGAAACTGTAATTTATTATTGATTTCTCCACTATTTAATGGATGTTATTATACATATAAACCTTGTTCTTTAATCACTCTATCTATTAAAAAAACCGCATCAAAATCCGTTGCGTAGTTTTAAAGATTTAAGCATACATAGGGACAGACAGATATAGGGACAGAGAAAGCGACTTTGTTTTATACTATGTAGTGATAAACTCTAAATTTTTGTACTTTAGGTATCATCCTTGCTTCTTACGTGTGGGGCTACGTATCAGATACGAAGGGCCGAAGGTTCACCTTAGTTATTCCTCTCCTCATCTCGTTCGCGCTGAATTGTATTAGCAGCTTGGCCAACCACTGGCTGGTCTTGGGACTGCTGAAGTTTCTCTCCGTTTGCTTGTGAGTAAATCAATACGTGCGTAGTTATTGGTATTGACTGGCAGCTTCGTCGATTTAGAGTCTAAGACGCCTGAATCTATAAAAATGGAATTGCGGCAGTTGATGCCGAAAACCACCGAAGAAGTATGGAAATCCGTCTATTTAAACCCTCCGTCAAAGTAATAAGCACAAAATTTAAAATACCTGCTTCTTTCTGGTTAGAAAAAAATGTATCTACCATCAAGGTACAATATGGTGAAGTGGATGAGGTTTATTTTATAACAAGCGGCCCGCTCCGGCTCCGCTCGGGTCTTTAACAAAAATTTCAACGATAATTGACTTTTTTTTATTTTTTTTTAAATAAAAGAATACTTATTGCGATATAAATATAATAGTTAAAGATATGCAGTCGCGACACTTTTTGTAAATAATAATGTGCTCTACAAAGTCGTGGTACATTATTTTATTCTATCATCAATAGTTTTCGCAGGGCACGCAATGTAAAGAATATTTTTGGTAATTTTTTTACACCTTGGGTTAAATTACTGGAGTTTTAGTAAGAATTCCTATTTTTTTTCAAAAAAGATTATAGCCTATGTCACTCGGGAATAGTGTAGCTTCCAAACAGAGAAAGAATTTTTCAAATCGGTTCAGTAGCTTTGGAGCCTATTCAATACAAACAAACAAACAAATCTTTTTCTCTTTATAATATTACTAGCGACCCGCCCTCGCTTCGCTTCGGAAACATTAAAACACACATGAAACCAAAAAAATAAGATAAAATAAATAAAAAAAAAGTAGCCTATGTTCATCAGGGACAATGTCGGCTTCTAATGGAAAAAGAATTTTTCAAATCGGTCCAGTAGTTTCGGAGCCTATTCGAAACAAACAAACAAACAAATCTTTCCTCTTTATAATATTAGTATAGATATAGATTTATTGAACGAACAGAAGTCAAATAGAATCGTGGCAATGTTTATATGTAAGTAAACAAGACCGTCATATAATGTTCTCAACATTAATTGTTGACTTGTTTGACATCCAGCTATTAAGATCGTTGTTGCCGGTAGCGAGGTTTGATTGACTTTATTAAGTAGTCGATTCTGCAGGTCAATTCAATGTATGGAAAGTTCTTCTTGTGTCTCTGAAATTGATATTGGCCACGAGTGACTTTGGCCATAATATATAGATATTACTATTGTACCTAGTCAGGTCATAAATTCTGTCACATGTTTAATGTAAAATAATTGAAACAAGTTTATTCATTATGTAACCATTCATATACCAAAATGAACTTAACAAAACATAGATTCTTATGACACTAATGTTTATTCAAAATGACCTCCGTGATTTTGAATACAGGCCTTCAATCTGCGCGGCCAGTCGTCTATCGCAGTACGAACGAGGTCCATGTCAATATCGGCGGCTGCCTTAATCAAGGATGTCTTGAGTGACTCCAAATTGGGATGAGGCTTTGAGCACGCCTTTTCCTCCAAGTGTTGCCATATCTTGTAATCTAACGGATTCAAATCTGGACTGGAGGAGGGCCAGTCTTCGTGCCGGATGAAGTCGATTTCACGCGCCGCCAGCCAGTCTTGTGTGCTCTTCGCTCTATGAGCTGGCGCCGAATCTTGTTGGAATACCCAGTGCCTGTTATTGAACATGGTATGAGAAACAGGTTCCACAAGGTTCGTCAGGACTGTATTTTGATACACAACTGCATTCGTTTTTACACCTTTCTCACAAAAATGTACCTCTGTTAAGCCCCAATAAGAAACTCCCAACCATACCATGAGCGAGGATGGAAAATGACCTCGTTGGACACGCGGAATACGGTTGCTCGCTTCTTCACTACTGTGTGCGTACACCTTATCATTTTGTTTGTTGTAGCTCTCTTCTACGGTAAAAATTTTTTCATCCGAAAAAAGAATTTCCCGATATTTTTTTCCCGCGTACCGCTTCAACAAAGCGCGGCATCTCTTCAGTCTCAGGTCCATTAGACGAGCATTCAAACGATGTCCTGTTTTTCTTCGATATGCCCGAAGCCCTAAGTCTTCATTTAACACCCTTTTCACCGTGGTTCTGTTTAACCCCATCTGAAGGGCCAACAGTTTCTGCTTACGTTTGGGATTTCTTTGCATTCGCGCCTTCACAGCTTTTATCACTGCTGGAGTCCTAGCAGACCGAGGGCGACCACTTCTTAACCTGTCATCTACACTAGAGTCTTCATTGTATCGTTTGATGGTACGATAAACGAATATTTTGGTTATATTCAAAATTTTCAGTATGTTAAAAATTTGAATTGGCGCGTAACCGCAACGATGCAACGCAATAACTGCAACACGGTCTTTTTTAAGCGTCCACTCCATATTTATTAAATGAGTAAAATTCTAAAAGTATACATTTTTATTTTCATGAACAATTCGAAATTCGAATTCAATAAACTTTTTTGTGGCCAGCATTCTAAAAGAAAAGTTTTTACTGTGTGACAATACTTATGACCTGACTAGTTATGTAGTATGTTATGTTATGTAATTTAGTTATGTGTAGTAGATGCCGATAGTATTATTCTTTAAATTTTTGAAAACGATTACCTGTTGTTAAGTAAACCTGTTGCTTTTTTTTACAATAAAATCTTTTTTCTTTTTCTTTTAAAATACTTTTAATTCAAATTTATTAAGATTTATTTTCAATTTTTTTGTGGGACTTTCCAGAAAAGCGTATTTTTTTTTGTTTTTTTAAGCTATTATTTATTTTTCACTTTTTAGTTGAATTTAAATTTTTTCATAATATTTTTTTATTTTTTTTAATATTGAATTGTCATCGGTCCTTTATAAGTATACCAAATTTCGAGTTAATCCGACGTTTTGAAGGGAGTCAAAATCATGTTCAAAGATTCCGTTACATACTAACATCTGAAGCTAAGAAAAGTGTATTAATAATTATCACTATTAAGTTATCGCAAACCGGTATAAAGTGTTGGCAAAATTCAATAATTTTTGTCGTATTGTAATTCAGAAAAAGGCTGACTGCACGTTGTAAGATCTGCTTTATCGCTTTTTCAGTTCGTGTGCAGCGAATTCAGTCACCTACACGATCGTAGGAGAGACATGTGTGCAACGCGTGCGAAATAAATACATGTTACTAATGACCTGCCTATTGTTATTAGCGCCAGCTGTTTCTGGAGGTGAGTTTTTTATTTTTTTTATTCCATAGATGGGTGGAAGAGCTCACAGCCCACCTGGTGTTAAGTGGTTACTGGATACCATCTACATCGTAAATGCGCTACCCACCTTGAGATAAGTTCTAAGGTCTCAGTATAGTTACAACGGCTGCCCCACCCTTCAAACCGAAATGCATTACTGCTTCACGGCAGAAATAGGCAGGGCGGTGGTACCTACCCGTCACAAGAGTTCCTACCACCGCAGAGTTGTGTGATAGAGAGAGATACTTTTGTTCTGTACTGGATTAATAATTAATATTCTAGACTGGAGTTCTAACATGGAGTTCTAACATATCTCACTCACTCACTGGTCGTAGGACATCTTGTGAGTCCGCACGGGTAGGTACCAACACCCTGCCTATTTCTGCCGTGAAGCAGTAATGCGTTTCGATTTAAAGGCGGCCGTTGTACTGTAAAAACTGAGACCTAAGAACTCGTGTCTTGAGGTGAGCGGCACTTACGTTGTAGATGTCTATGGGCTCCGGTAACTACTTAACACCAGGTGGACCGTAAGCTCGTCCGCCCATCCAAGCAATAAAAAAAAACACAGTTCTTTTAATGGTGGAGTGATGGCCTATGCTAATAATTTTCCAGTTTTAACCTATCCCACGTTGAAGTTAGACTTCGCCACGGACCTCTCAACTATAGGAGTCGTCTACAAACCTTGGAGGCTGCTCATCATCGTACTGGCTCTTCCACTAGGAATGGGTGCATTAGCCATGTTTTTCTTTTACGAATCTCCAAAATTCCTTTTCAACTGTGGAAGAAAAGACGAAGCTATGGAGGTGCTGAAGGGAATTTACGCTATCAATCATAGAACCTCGAAAAATAACTACAAGGTAAGTTAAAGCTTCAGATACTCTTGGAACCTTCAGACTCAACGGGAACACAGTAATTATCTCTGTTGTTATATGTTCCAATATTCCATCGAGGGCGAGATATTAAAAAGATTATTCACAGTTAATGATTTGGATATCTACTTCAATGAAAAACTTTCATTTAGGGAAGACTATCAACAAATGACCTTATAATTAATAAATAATTAGGGTTTGAGATCATCAAAATTTTTTAATAATCCTCGAATTTTACTGGTGGTAGGGTGTCTTGTGAGTCCGCACGTGTGGGAACCACCACCCTTCCTATTTCTACCTATTTTAGCGGAAGGCAGCTTGGCTCTGCCCCTGGCATTGCTGAAGTTCATGGGCGACGGTAACCACTCACCATCAGGTGGGCCGTATGCTCGTCTGCCTACAAGGGCAATAAAAAAAAGGCTTAGGTACCCCGGTAACCGTACTCGTCGAACTCGGCAAAGAGGTCTACGTGTAACCTAACCCATACATCAGTCCACGGAGTTTCTCGCTGGATCTTCTCAGTGTGTCGCCATTCCGATCCGGTAGTAGATTCATTCGCGAAGCAGCTACTCTTGAGTTGTTAGGTCTCCTTCGGACGCGCTCGGGCAGCTGTTAGCAAATCACACCCCTCCTGGCTGAGCCTTTGCTCGCCCACCTGTCCTATTGAAACTGAAAAGTCCTCAGGGCCACCAGTAATCCTTCAATCATAAAAAAAAACTATAATAGATTCACCTGAATTGCTATCACGCATTTTATTAAACAACAAATTTAGTGCTCGTAGGTTCAACCAAAATAATACCTTTGCAATTTACAAAAACAATATATATTACTATATAATCCAATTACCCCAATTCTCACACCTAACTGGCAAAGTCGTCAACTGAGTTGAATATTTTTACTTGTCAATTAATGATGTTTATAAAAGTTTTCAAGGGCGTCCTCCATGCTAATAATAAATTAAATAGTGTAATTGTAAGCAGAATTATTTTATTAAGTAGGAGTGTAATTGTTTAATTAATTATTTCTTTATATTATAAATTAGATTAGTTTTCGTTATCGTGCTGTTTTGTCTTATAGTTAGTTGTAAGGAGCATTCTGTACTCAAGACATTTTTGTCTTGTTTAGTCGTGCACATATGGCTTATGTTACAAGTCAGATTTTCTACTTGTTATCATTTAATGTGTATCTTTTAGATTGTAATGAATATTGTGTGCCTAATAAGTAAATAAAATAAATAAATTTTGAATGAAGAGTAAGAACTTAAAATGAGAAATTTCTCTAGGTGACCTTCTAACTTCGACTACCTTATTACTATTGTATAAATTAGCACTGAAAGAAATTTAGTGCATAGTATTCTTTATGCGCTACTTCGCTGGACGGGCACACCGTCCATTTAACGAAAGCTACCAGAACCTTTGAGACGTGAGGTCGATATCTCAGTTACTTTAAAAAACCGATTACTCATCATTCTATCATGTCGTAACTCAAATCGAACAATATCAATGTACATACATAAAGGGGGGCTCACCCTTTGGAAAAAAAACCTAACATTAACTATCGATGTTTTGATGAACAAGATCTTCAGATTGTGCGGCTGCTTCCTGCATTCCTCTTCACCAGAACCTTACCCTCGATTTCACGGACACAACTATACTAAGCCCACGCATTACATCCTCAGATTCGGTTAATGAAAATAGAAAGAAAAACAGAAACGAAATCGGCATCAATCTGGCGCGCCGTTTACGAACAGAGCGCTCCCCTATTTCGCGAGCCGTATCTCCTGAGAAGCCTGCAGCTGTTCTACATTGTTTCCGTGGCGTACATCACGTGAGATGCAGGTTTTACTTCACATTTACAACGTAAATGCGCCACCCACCTTGAGATATAAGTTCTAAGGTCTCAAGTATAGTTACAACGGCCGCTCCACCCTTCAAACCGAAACGCATTACTGCTTCACGGCAGAAATAGACAGGGTGGAGGTATCTAGCCGCGCGGGCTCTCAAGAGGTCCTAGCACCAGTAAATAATTTTATAATAGTATAGAAAATGACATCAAATAATAAAAGATGTCCAGTATCGCCCAAAAAAAACTGTGAACCCCAACGACTAGGTGTCATTAGTCTGAGAGTATTTTGGCCGTATTTATTTATTTATTTTTTATTGCTTAGATGGGTTGACGAGCTCACAGCCCACCTGGTGTTAATTGGTTACTGGAGCCCATAATGCGTCACCCACCTTGAGATATAAGTTCTAAGGTCTCAAGTATAGTTACAAATGCTGCCCCACCCTTCAAACCGAAATGCATTACTGCTTCACGGCAGAAATAGGCAGGGTTGTGGTACCTACCCGCGCGGACTCCCAAGAGGTCCTACCACCAGTAAATATAGAGCATAAAATATATAGCAGTCATGCACAATTTAATGCGATTGAGACCAGGACTTTATGCGTCATATGTAGGTTTGTCTCATGTCGGTGAGCCCCATTATACGTCTGACGTAAGGTCGATTGTGATCTTGTGCATGCTTATATCAACAGAAAGCAGAAATATTTTTCTTATTTATAGAATAGACTATATTATGTCGACCTTAAAGAACCCCAGCCCGCCTAAAAGGATTCACCGGATCTAATAAAATCGAATAAAACCTTCATCACCAGAATGAAAAAGTTTACGTGCTATTTTTTTTCTTTTTCTTTCAGAAATAACAGCTTCTTGATCTGGCTCCCGCACATCATGGAGCAAGTTAGGAAATCCTTACAAGCTAACGGCACTAGAACCGGTAACGTCTGTGAACTGATTCACACGGAAGCAACACGAAATCATTCCTCAAGCGACGTAAGTCAATAGGGGATAACAAACAGAGATAAAGAGCATGAGGGAATATATAAACTGAGAGCCCGCATTAGACCACTATTTAATATCAAATATCGGAACTCCATCGCTGGCCCTCTACCACAATCACGACATTTACCTATGATTAATATAGGAAATGTTAGTCCCGAGATGAGCTGCTAAAAGTCACGGGAATCCGCTGGATCCAGGACCAGTTATTGTGGTGAAAAACATAGCCAATTGAGACTTTACAGCTATTACTGGCACTGGCTGGTGGCAGAGGAGCTTATAAGCCCACGCGGACACTTGCTCCGCCTATTTCTACCGTAAAGCTCCGGTAACTGAATACCAGATGAACTGCGAGCTTTGTCACCTATCAGATGGCGCGCAAGTAGAATCAACAAATCCACATATCTCATACATTTAGATATAGCCACGGTTGCGCTTAATAGAGGGATAGGATACTATTAGTATACTGTATATTTCGGTTTCAACGCAGTCAGGCGGTCCATTTTGAGGGGTGGGGAATTCGGTGGGGCACCTCTAAAGACTCTGCAGCAAAATGTAGTGGATTTTCTTTTTATTCCAGTCCTCGGAGAACTGCTTGGGAACCGTGGAAGATAACGTGGTATTCACTCTCATAATATCCCAGACCATATTTTCCCTTTTAAACTTTGTATTATCTTATCTACCCAACCACCGAAGGCCGGTGCTCCTCACAGTTCTGTCCGTCTCGGCCTTGAGCGGGGTCCTGATCAACTTGACACCGGAGACAATATCCAGTGTGATATTCTTCATGATGTTCACTTGCACTTGCTTGGGTATGGGGATCATGGCGTCCTATTTTGTGGACCTGTATCCAACATCTCACAGGTGAGTTCCAAACAAAAAAATAATAATAATTGGTTGTCTGTAAAATCGGTTTACGGACGACAGTCTTATGTGATAACATCAGTAGCAGAACTATTCGAACTGCTAGGTGTGACGTCACGCGAGAAGAAAGTTAAATGTGTCACAAGCCAGCGCTTGGGTCGATCGTACTTCTATCGGTTGTTCCGCGCTCTCGCTTGCACGCTCGGGTTCAGGCGGAACGTGACACTTTTTCGTGCATGCAGCCGGTTTTCATCGATTTATAACACGTTATCACGTCAAAAGCATTTCGATTCTCCTGGTAGTTGTGGTAGACAAAGAAAGGACAACACGAATACCGTCATACTGAAATCGTCGTGGCCTAATAGATAAGACGTCACGTGCATTCGTATTGAGCGATGAGACTGTGCCTATGTTCGAATCCCGCCGGCGGGTACTAATTTTTCTAATGAAATACGTACTTAACAAATGTTCACGACTGACTTCCACAATGAAGGCACAACATCGTGTAATAAGTCAAAGTCAAACCTATTAAATTATAATTTTCGTAATTACTGGTGGTAGGACCTCTTGTGCGTCGCAACGGGTACGTACCACCACCCTGCTGATTTTCTCAAGCCTCTCAAGGCTTATTAGCATAGGTAGGAAAAAATATCATGTCTCAAAGTGGATGGGGTTATGTTGTTGATGTCTATGGACTCTGGTTCGTGAGCTCTTGCACTCATTTTCAATTATAATTGCTTTTGTTATGAGCATATTGAGTGTTTGCTAAATGGATCGTCATGATATGAATAGGTTTTTTTGAAATATTTTATGTGATTATTAATTAGAAATTGTGATGAAGACCAAAAAAAACGCTAATCTCGTATATACATATTTAAAATCCGCTCTCTATAAATATGACTACTTAGGTAATATACCCATTTTAGATTGCTTTTATCTCATTCAGGGGAATGGTGACGTGCCTAAGTATCATGGTGGGCAGGAGTTCGGCATTCATGGGCATCAATTTAGTTGGACACCTCATATTCAACTACTGTCAGTTAACATTTTATCTCTGGTCTCTGTTGGTTTTAAGTAAGTATTTATTTTCTTAATTTCATTTTTTAAACATATTATGTTCGTCGTCCAAATATTTTTTATTCTTCTCCGATCTCTTAGTGTGCACCTTGGAATAACTCTAAAAATGTTTTCGTTGCCTCTTTAAAACAGAAAATCTCGAAAACATTTTAAAATTATATCTTCGATTTCAAAATATGTTATAGCGACATCTAGCGAGTGTTTTTAAAAACCTTTTAAGTATTTAGTAAAATATTGCACTAGATGGCGGGAGTAGTTCCATTGGTAGTAGTCAGCAGGCAGCGGCTTGGCTCTGCCTCTGGCATTGCTGAAGTCCACGGGCGACGGTAACCACTCACCATCAGGTGGGCCGTATGCTCGTCTGCCTACAAGAGCAATAAAAAAAAAGTCAACTGGTTTAAAGTGACCCTGATACATCAGATTCAAGCTCCAAGCATATAGTATATTGCATATAATAAAAATCCAGTCCTCATTCAAAAAACTCTAGAACTTCTAGAATAAATCCTTTAGTCTTACAACATCCATGGGAGGAGATGGTGTGGTCTATACCTAGTGGCGTAGCGATCTTAACTCGCGCACGGGACACAATTGTTACTAGTGGTAGGAGATTGGACATTACTGCTTCACGGCAGAAATAGGCGGGGTGGTGGTACCTACCCGTGCGGACTCACAAGAGGTCCTACCACCAGTAAGTTATTTTACTTATTCATCCATAGTTAACCATAGTTATTCATGAGCTACGTATATATTTTACCAATGTGAGTATGTACCTTAAAATTTAAATTTCATTTGCAGCCAGTGTCGTGGCAGCATGGTTTCTTCCCCCAGATCGACATGAGAAGCTGAAAACGTCTAACTGAACTACTAGAAAGCGAAAGCTTTTGATTAAACAAAAAAGAAAAAAACGTGTATGCAATTCACACGTGATAGAAGTGAAACCTTCAAAAATTAAAATACAACTATCTTAAGTGTCTAAGTATATGTAAAATTTTGTCATTAGTAAATAATTGTAAATCATCTTTTATAGTAAGAGGTAGCGCCCTCTGTGAATTAATATTTTTTTTCTCCTACCTACGCCGAAAGTTCGGTTTTCCTCCCGCTGTACAGGGAAGAAAGTGTAACTTTTTCTTCCTGCGTACAAGTGCGCATGCGCGTTAATGCCTACGTCTGCTCTCACGCACTTAAAATTCTCCGCCATTGTTGTGCTCGGGTAATTTGCAATATTGTGTTTAGTGTAAAAGTGAAATGAACACAAGGCAATAAAAAATAAATTTTTATAGTGAAGTATTAAACAAAGATGAGTTCATCAGACAGTTCTTATTCAACTACTAGTAGTTTATTTAAAAAAAAACACTTAAATTGTTTTTTTATGAGTACGGGGGGGCTCCACCCCCCTACACCCGGCCAAGGCTTCGCCCCTGGACCCCGGGTCGGTACTACACGGCCTGGTAGGAGAAAAATGTGCACCAAGGGAGAAAAGTAGGACATTTCCTCCCGCGTGTAAAATTGGCAAACACGCGGGATCTACTATTAACTATTAAAGTATGTACTATTAATGTACTATTAACTTCACGTATAATCCTAAATTAAAATTCACTACAAGAGATAGATAGGTGCTAGATGGCGCTGTATTAAAAAAACACTACACTGACAACGTCTAATGTGTTCTATCTCATTCTCCCGCCGGCCGAATCCTATACATTTATGTGTTTGTGTCTCTATGGACTTATTTTTTCGTTTCATCGAGTTTGAAATCACAACGATTCTATAGAAGTTTCACTTCAATAAAGCATTTCTAGATAAATATACATTAACGTTTATAAGGACCGTGATTATTAACGTGAAATTCGTATTCGATACGTTTTTTTTCCCCTACCTATTCGCTGGTAGCCTGAGGCTATTCCAGATTCGCCTTGACGGGTAGTTGAGCGCACGGGCTCAACCTGAGAGAATTTTCTAACACTAGCGCTAGGAAGAGCAGTGCTTCGCAAACTCTTTTTTTTCATTGCTTAGATGGATGGTCTAGTTCACAGCCCACCTGGTGTTAAGTGGTTACTGGAGCCCATAGACATCTACAACGTAAATGCGCCACCCACCTCTACCACCGGATCGGAATCGCGACCCACAGAGGAGATTCAGCGAGAAACCCACTAGGCTAACACATATTCATGAAAGTCTTTGGCTACGATGACGGAATCACACACCTGGCTAATCCACGAAAAGTAAAAACTAAAAACCTGCAAATGATATTAAAAGTGGACGTTTGACATAAATAAAAAACAGATAAAAGTTTTACTTCATTTTCTGTACACAAATATTATTTTTCCATTTTGTGGCGCGAAATTCATACATAATATTAAAAATATTACAAAGATACGTCGCTTTTAAATTTTACTAACGAGATCTTAATAACTACTTATAATGTAGGCATGGGTTTTTTTAAGTTAAGATATTAAACGCTTTTAACGAATTAATCTCTAATTACAAGAGAAAATAATAACAAAATAAATAGATCATTAAACCACTAAAATATTAAAAAATTTAAAGGTACCTACGTAAAAAATTACGAAAGGTAAGATTTTAATTTACAAATTTTATTACAGTACCAAATGACATTAATTGTCAGTTGAAAAAAATGGATCTACAAATTGTTACCTTAATATCAATAGGTTTTTTTTTATTGCTTAGATGGGTGGACGAGCTCACAGCCCACCTGGTGTTAAGTGGTTACTGGAGCCCATAGACATCCACAACGTAAATGCGCCACCCACCTTGAGATATAAGTTCTAAGGTCTCAGTATAGTTTTACAACGGCTGCCCCACCCTTCAAACCGAAACGCATTACTGCTTCACGGCAGAAATAGGCAGGGCGGTGGTACCTACCCGCGCGGACTCACAAGAGGTCCTACCACCAGTATCACAAGAGGTCCTACCACCAGTGAAACGTATGATTACATTTTGTTTTTAAATATACAATTTTTTTTACTATAAAAATTTAACTAAACTCCACCAAGGTAAGTGCGAACAGTCATCAACAAACATTTAATTTGATTTAATCAATTATTAATAAAAAATTTAAGATCACAGTCTATAATATCAAAAGTCTATTTTTGATCCGCGTTTATAATTCGAAATATAAGTTAAGCTAAGCTTTTGTTTCACTTCTACAAACACCCGTCCGGCATCAATTCAAGTAAATAAATAAATAATCTAAGACCAATCACACACCATCACTCACTTCAAACTAGAATTCGCTAAACTGTAAGAACCAGAGACCATTGACATACTTTAAGCATACGCTTAGACATCCACACACACAATTATAAAACAGTAAGACAAAAAACAAACAATTCACACGAATGTTCGCTCCATGTGGGAATGGAATCTGTGACCCTCGTTCCAGCAGTCATTGGTATTAACTACTGCGCCATCGAGTCAATCTACGAAGGAAACAAGGACGAACGCAATTCCTTATGACGCCATCTTGAAATAGCTTTTTTGTTTTTTTTTTTTTTTTTCCTACCTATGCTGATAGCCTTGAGAGGCTATTTCAGCTTCACCCTAACGTGTGTAGGTGAGCTCACGGGGCTCAAACCGGAGAGTTGCTAACACTGACCCTAGCAAGAGCAGTGCTTCGCAGAATCTACCACCGGATCGGAAACGCGACCCACTGAGAAGATCCGGCGAGAAACTCAGTGGGCTGTGTCTAGGGGTTAATTCGCTCGTCGAGCCCTTCGTCGCAAGCGACGGGTTCGACGAGGACGGTGACCGGTGCTTGTGGTGCCTAAAAGCACCGTTAATGGATCGGGAGGATCCGTAATGACGTGCTTTGGGCGACGTCGACTGTTTACCATTCGATCTACAGGATCGGGTATGTAGTTTCCAGCGGCCACGACAAGAGGGTTCTCATGTCGTGCCGCCTTCTCGAAATGGCGCAATGATGCTGACTGTAGATACTTACTGACAGAGTCGAGCTCCAGGTCATCGTGGAGATCCACGTTCCTCAGGAACCATGGTGCTCCGACGGCTATCCTGCAGAATCGGGATTGTTGAAATAGCATTAACTGCATATCATTATACAACTATTGCAGTTAAGATTTTTATTACATAAAGAAATCTATCATTCTGTTTGACCAAGTCCAATGATATAACATACTTATTGTGTATCTTTAGATACAACATACAGTTGCTATAACGTTTTTATAAGGGCCTAGGAGTAGAGGTCCCAAACATGGTCGTTGCAAAAATGATGTTTCAAAAACAGGGACTATTCAAAATTAATCGATTTATTCTCGCACTTAAAGTCTTAAATTCTTAATGCGTTTCAAGGCATTATACTTCTAATTCAGTTAGCGATTAACCATATTTTTCTATCTACATGTAAGTTGATATGTATCTTTCTATATTCGAATTGTCTTCTTCTTTTCGCGTTTCGTCTTGTGATTCATCTATCTTGATCACCATTATGCAGCCTATTGATACTGTGAACAAATTTTCTTTTTGTAGTGCATTTTCCATTAGTCGGTCCATATCAGTATTAATTCCTAGTAAACTTCACCTTAATTCTCTTAATTCACTCTTAAATTTATTTTTCTACTAATTCAAGCACAAGCCAAATCATGGTGACCACATAGTTAAGCTAATTCTAATGAACTAGAGGTCCCGCAGTAGTTAAAATTCGACTATAATTAATTGGAATTGTAAGCTTGTACACTATTATGATGGTATTTTATACTTCTATAATCACAAATTTCACCAAGACAACACTATAAAAAATATTAATAAAGACAAACAATATTTAATCTATTCTCAATTTGACAACAGACGTCAAGAACAAAATTTTGACAATAAATAGTATGCATGCGTGTGTGCGTCAAATACATGGTACGTAGTGTGTGTAATGTTTCCTTTATTGATTTAATGTATCTTTTATGCATTATTTTAAGAAAATATTAGCTTTGTGCCCTTCTTCTCTATATTCTCTATAAGTGTGGAAAATTTCATACTCCTCCGTCCGCGCAATTTTCGTAAAAAGGGATACAAATTTTTGCTTCACGTATTAATATATAGATTATATCTACCTGATTCATCTTTGTCATCTCTTTTATATCATAATACCATTGAAACTTAAGGTTCACCTCTCAACCTGGATTCGCTAGCCATTCTCGTCTACCCATCTTGAATTCAATTTAATATACTTACAAGCTAATAAAGCTGCTACGGCAATAAAAGGGGCTGGACAGGAGAGGTCTAGCAATGCTCCTACTGCTAGATTGGAAGCCACACCACCTGCTCTGCCCCACCATGCGCCCCAGCAAACCCCAAGGCCACTGCAAATAAGAATAAGAATTTGGATAATTCAATGACTCTGCAAAGCTTTAAGGCGCTCGTAACTTAGGGGTTAGATCAGTGCCTCCCAATTTTTGCGCTATGCCCCACTGTAACATTTCTAAAATATTTATGCCCCCCATACATAAGTTTTAAAATAAAAAAATGATTTGTTCACTTAAGAAACATAAATGATAGGTTTTAGGAAGAGATCTCTATGAAATTGTTATCAAAATACATTAAGTATAATTTAAAACGTATAATAAAAAATTTAAAATCAAATTCAAAATAATTTTAATACAGATTTTCTACATTAATTTAGTGCGATTGAGTATTTCTGAAAATTATAAGTATATATTATATAGGGTGGAACACTTCCATCAGTGAGTGCTCAGCGGTCTGTTCCATTGTCATTTGTTGATGATAGTAGACACAGCTGCGTCATTAAATTATGAGCAGAAGTTCTTTTTTTTTATTAATTGCTTAGATAGGTGGACAAGACCACAGCCCACCCACGGCGTAAGTTTGTTACCAGTGCCCATAAACATCAACAACGCTAAATATCACTCTCCACGTACAAACATGAGCTCTAAGTCACAGTATGTACGACCAAAGCTATGTACGACCAAAGCTGTCCCACCCAAATTGAAAATAATTACTGCTTCGCGGCAGATATAGGCAGACATAAGACGCTCTACCGCAAGTACGATCAGCTAATGGATTATAAAACTTCTGGGGTAGCCTCTGTCCATTGTATGCTTTTTTTATTGCCCTTGTAGGCAGACGAGCACACAACCCACCTGATGGTGAGTGGTTACCGTCGCCCATGGACTTCAACAATGCCAGGGGCAGAGCCAAGCCGCTGCCTACCGTTAAGTACTCTCCACAAGCCTGGTTTGAAGAAGGATAAGTAATAGCGCTCGGAAAACATCGTGGAGGGGAGCTCATTCCAAAGCCATTTAGGAGGCTTACCTCAATTTAGCTGGTAAAGCATTCAACAACAGTCTGATCAACAGCACGTTTCCATTCAGCGAAGCAGCATTCAAAGCTGCTGCAGCCGCTACAGCTATCTTGTTGGAGTTGGAGCAGGAACATGCGCTTGCTGCCAGACAGGCGGAAGCCAGGGCACAGGCCCCAGCGCACGCGGCCGCTGAGTTCTTGACTCCTCGAGCCCCACCCTTGGCACAGAGGATTGCGCATGCAGCATTACCGAGCACGCAGCAAGCCCCAACGATTAGGCCTGACGTGAAGATCTGGAATTTAAAATAGTAACGTCAACCAAAGTAGTTTAAAACTTTACTAAGGTTTTGAAAAATATTCAGTACTAGCTGACCCGGCAGACTTTGTAGTGCCTCAATCGATGAATAAAAGACCTAAACTGTTGTATAAAATAAACTTAAAATAAACAAAAGGAATCCGTTCGATGGGGGACACATCAAAGGAAAAACAAAATTGTTTGTTTTTATATATTCCGAGCATTTTTATATGTATTCACCTTTTAAAACTTCTCTGGACTTCCGCAAATAATTCAAGACCAAAATTAGCCAAATCGGTCCAGCCGTTCTCGAGTTTTAGCGAGACTAACGAACAGCAATTCATTTTTATATAATACTAGCGACCCGCCCTCGCTTCGCTTCGGAAACATTAAAACACACATGAAACCAAAAAAAAAAATAAAAAAAAAAAAAAAAAGTAGCCTATGTTCATCAGGGACAATGTCGGCTTCTAATGGAAAAAGAATTTTTCAAATCGGTCCAGTAGTTTCGGAGCCTATTCGAAACAAACAAACAAACAAATCTTTCCTCTTTATAATATTAGTATAGATTAGTATAGATATGGATTTATTCAGTATTTATTTTTAAAAAAAACGACGTGTGGCGGTAGCCATCACAGATCACAAGATAAATACTAGTATAAAATTTTATCAATCACCTCGTCATCCATAGTGGCATCGCATTTTTCTTCGCGCCATCCGTGACCTTCAAAACTAGTGCTGTTATAATTGGCCACCAGTTCTGGCTTAGCATATGAGTCATATAGTTTGGTGAGTTCCTTCCAAGCCACGTGCGTTCCATTGTGGAGAGCTGAGGCGGTCTGATTCAACGCGGCGTTCTTGCATTCTCTTCCTTGCATCCTGAGTAGCAGTTCTGGGATCCACATGTTTAGGCCAAAGCCTCTGCAAAACATATGGAAACGATAGAGGGTAGTTCCATGTTAGATTATATTTTAATAGTCCAACAGGTTTTGATTCGTTAAATTCGTTCATCGATGAAATCTATCTAATATATAAAATTCTCGTGTTACAATGTTCGTTCCCATACTCCTCCGAAACCGCTTGACTGATTCTCATGAATTTTTTTATGCATATTCAGTAAGCCTGAGAATCGGCTTCTA
Organism: Bombyx mandarina; assembly: GCF_030267445.1. Lineage (NCBI taxonomy): Eukaryota > Metazoa > Arthropoda > Insecta > Lepidoptera > Bombycidae > Bombyx > Bombyx mandarina. Next base: position 1,567,868 of record NC_143213.1, read on the forward strand.
TCTATTTTTTATACCCTTAAGTGATAAGGGTTGTCCACCCCTAAGATTTATTTTTTATTTTTTGGAATTTTTTTTTTTGTTATAATGGGACATTATGTGGTTGAATGAGGTATTGTTATTTTTATATTCCTTCATCGTTCACAGCGCTACATGCCTCTTTCACTCATCTACCACATCCTTACACACTTACAATAAGCTAGTTTTTTTTTTTCTACACTAGAAATTCCCTAGAAATCTTATATATGGCAAAACAACGTTTGCCGGGTCAGCTAGTACTAATATATAAATCTACAGTGGTTTTTACGGATGCTCCGTTATAACTACTGAACCATGCATCCGATTGATTTGAAACTTGGTACCCATGTAGAAAATACATGTACTTAATGAATAGGCTAATATTTATATGAGTGTTCGACTCCCTACACCAGTTGCGGGGGCGTTAATGATAAGAATCTTTGTGGGGATGAAAAAGAATAACGTTAATTTTAATGCCCAGCGAAGCGGAACGGTACAGCTAGTTTTGTATAAAAATAAGTTTTAGTTAACCTAAAATCAGTGTTAACACATTTCATCATGGTGAATGATATTATACGACATTTTATTTCGGGACTTTGCTTGTACAGGTAACTTTTTAAATTACAAAATTTTGCATGAGCGAAACCGCAGGGCACGGCTTGTATACAATAATAACTTACGCCGCCATATTAGCGAAGAACACGAAAAGTATGAGACTGGATTTCATAGCGTAGCTCTTCGACACAAATATCTTCAAATCCTTCAAAACTCCCATCAGCAAAGTAATCGTTTTATTTTCATCACCATTTAGAGTTTTAGCCACGAATATATTGTCGGCTATCAGCTTTTTGATCTGTAAAAGATTTCAAATAATGCATCTGTTTTATTGGTCGTCTAAAAAACTCGCCTTCTAAACTTTTCTTATTTATACGTACCTATATGTTTCCTAATTAAAAACAAAACAGATAAGAAACACTTTCTGGTTGACCTATTTGTGAACCAATTTTCTTTTATTTATTTTAATTTTCTTTAGTACCTAATTAGGTACATATGCTCAAGTTTAAGTGGTCCCAAAAGTTTTTAAAAAAAGCCCTTTAGGGATTTTTTTTTAAAAACAAAAACAAAATAAAAGTGGAAATGTACTTTTTTAAAACGAAATACGTTTATATCTTATGGTATCAGTCAAATTATTTTCGAATACTGGTATTTCTGAGCCCCTCGCGGCTAGTAACCACCATTTCTACCATTCTGCAAAAGTAAAGCTTACCCCATATTATCTAAAAATTTAAAGACTAATAATCTTTGAACAAACCTTGAAATCCGAATTCTTGCCATTATTAGCTTTATGAATATTAGCTATTAACTTCAACGCTTTCTCGCCTCGGTTTGTGTCCAGAAGCAATCTAGGACTTTCAGGTAAATACAGTACCCAGATTCCCGCGATGAAGCCCGGTAGACTGCCCAGGGCAAGGAACAATCTCCACGAGTAAATTGGCAAGAGCGTTGGATAGTCCGGGATTTTAAATGGAATCACCATCCAGGCGAGTGCTGGAAATGAAGATAGGTGATTATTTATATCAATCCGTACCTTCGTATAGGAATTCAGAAACAATAGGAGTCTGCATAGATAATACACATAAACTAGTTATAGATAAGCAACTCAAGCACTCAAAAAACATGTTTACGGGCGTCGGCCACTAGATGGCTTCGCTTCGATTATTTTCTCATTCCTCTTGTAGATGGCAGTAACATATCAATTATCCTATATTTTATTTTTAATGAAGGATTTTGTAAATTTTCAGAAACCACAAATTGATAAAATTTTATCAATTTGTCTATCACAAATAAATACTTGTATACATTTTTTTTTTTTTTATGTTCTGTGTTTAGTTATACAATAATAAAAATAATAATTAAATGCCTTAACTTTAACAACATATAAGTTTAGGGGCATCCGCTACAAGATGTCGATAGTTTCCGTACAAAAAAAATATTTGTCTTAAAGTATCACAGTTTCAAAGCCCCGAGAGTCTGCGTGGGCTGGTGCCATAATCCAACCTTCTTAGACACAGCAATCAGGAATTATCGTCTGAACGGTACTGAGTCATGATCTACGTGACCTATTGAATAAAAGACTGGGTCACACAAATACTATTATATGACTCACCGACTAGGTACCTACTTTTTCGTTTGAATAAAAATATGTAAACAGTTTTTCGTTAAATAATATATTAAATTTGCACAACAGTAAATTTGCATTGACAAATACACTGTATAATTGGCATGTATTTTGACTATTTCAATTGTAAAGTGTGTTAAGCGGATCAGTAGGTCACCAGTACTTAGTTAGGGATGGTAGTTTGCAATAATATTCTAATTAAGTTTATATTGATTTTTACTATCGCACTAGTGTCCTTAGGGCGAGTTTTTGAATGTTGTCGATAGCGTAAAAGTTAACTCAAATTTGTATGGAGTTGGAACGTTTGCCTACGTTTGCCGCTAGGGGCGCTGTTCCAACTGCATACAAATTTGAGCTAACTTTTAAGACTGTGAGCTCGGCCACCCACCTAAGCAATAAAATAAATAAAAAATAAAATAAATACAATTATTTTCTCATCTAACTTTCCCCAGCAACAAAAGTCAAAATGAATTTCCCTAAATGTTCTTTCCGAAAGAAAAAATATAGAAACCATTTATGTGTAGAAATTATATTCAAACGTTGCACAGCCCTACTAAGTGATAGAACTGCTTAACTGTCACTTAAACTTGAGCACTTGACATTTCGTTCGCTCGGGGTCAGTGTCGCCAATTTGTTAGTCTAATATTAAGTGATGCTTTCTCCGGAAGTGTACTGCGATTTGTACGAAGAGATTGGGATCAATACGGTCAACGGTCAAATCTGACATTAATTATAGCCAGACAATTCAATAGAAGATACAACTTTTTTATTTATTTTTATTGCTTAGATGTGTGGACTAGCTCACAGCCCGCCTGGTGTTAAGTGGTTACTGGAGTCCATAGACATTTACAACGTAAATGCGCCACCCACCTTGAGTTATAAGTTCTAAGGTCTCAAGTATAATTAATATATAAAAAAACAACGGCAGCTCCACCCTTCAAACCGAAACGCATTACTACTTCATGGCAGAAATATGCGGGGTGATGGTAGCTATCCGTGCGGACTCACAAGAGGTCCTATCACCAGTAACTCACAGTAGGTCCTACCACCAGTAGAACCAACCAACAATTCTTTCGTCCGCACTGTTTTATTTATATATTAAAGTGAGGAGGCATATGATTTATGGCCTACCTAATATTTGGTGATTACTAGAACCTGTAGGCATTACAACTTGCTTTTAGCTCTGTTAGGACTCGTTACCAAGTTGTTGTTGATCCATCAAGTTGCATGTTTCCGCTGTGAAGCCATTACGCATACGCGAAATATAGGACAGCCGATTTCCTTTAATTTTCAGTGAGACCTATTAGGCGTCATTCTATTAAATCAGGGGTTCCCAAACTTATTTTGTCTATTGCCCACTTTGAGAATAAATTTCTTTTTAGCGCCCTCATTTTTTCACCTACCTATTTAAAAACCACTATAGTGAGAGCTCAGCCGGTGTCTAAATGTAGACCTAGATGAAATTACAAATCACCTCACAAGTCTCTACACAGCGTCCCTATTTTTTCTCTCTTACCGCCCCCCTTTGGACCTGCAGTGTCTACAAGGGGGCGTTATCGCCCACTTTGGGAAAGGCTGTATTAAATTGTTAAAACCGAAAAACGTTACCCAGTCCACTTACCAGGCAAAAGTAACCAGGCCGCAACAAAACTCATTCCCACCATGCTAAGATAGAATTGTCTCTTCTTAACTCCAACTAGGTCTGATAAATACGTAAAGACCAGTGTAGCTGGACCTCCTGCGTGGTAAATAAAGATTATTTTTACACGCTTTATATTAACTTCACTTGTATGTATGTTTGTATGTTTGTAACTGACTCCTTTAGACGCGATTTTGATCCACTTCAAACGGCCAGATTTCATTCAAACTTTGTAGATCTATCGAGGACCGATGACAATACACTAATTTGATAAGATTATGCCATTATTCAATTTTCAAAATAAGATTTTTGCCAATTTATATAATTTTTATATATAATCAATAAGGCAGGAATTGATATTAAAGTACTTAATAGTTTTAAAAATGCGCTTTTATAGAAAATTTAACTAAAAAATTAAAAGCGTGATGGTAGCATCCACCTTACCTACCTTGCCTTCAAAATAACCATCAAAGGAATTAGTATTAATACCTATAATGAACCCATTGATGGTTCTAGCTGCCAGCAGAAGTCTGTAGTCTGGAACGGTGCTCTGGGCTAAAGTTATCGCTGCATCCAGGAGCAACGTCAAGCTTAGTGTGCTCTTCCTGCCGAAGACATCGCCCACTATACCCCAGAAGAATGCACTGGCAACACCACCTGGAGATTAAAAGCTTTGTCAGGACTTTTTGGGCGACGTTTGAAGGAGAACGTGTTCACGACCCTAACTGGTGTTAAGTAGATATGACAAAGTGGATGCCGGTACCCACCTTAAGAATAGATAAATTACGCAAATATATTTTTTGCGGCTTTGACTTTTATTCCAAAATTCTTCGTGGAAGATTTATCGTGGAAGTAATTCGTGATCATTTGTTAAGTACGTATTTCATTAGAAAAATCGGTACCCGCCTGCGGGATTCGAACACCGGTGCATCGCTACATACGAATGCACCGGACGTCTTATCCTTTAGGTCACGACGACTTGATAACGGTTTTTATTCCTATTTACCTGCTAATTGTTTGGTTACCGAAGCCTATGGACATAATCTTGTCAATGGTGCTATCTACATTGAGACGGTCAAAAGCTCAATTGTCTCAACAGTTGATTGACTTTTTTTTACCTATTCTAGTAAGGTCGACGGGCTATATTAAATTAGCCGGGCGAGTAGATGAGCTCACGGGGTTCTAACCTGGTGACGTTGCTAGCACTAGCCCTAGCAAGAACAATGCTTCGCTGAATCTACTACCGGATCGGAAACGCGACCCACTGAGAAGAACCGGTGAGAAACTCAGTGGGCTGTGTCTATGGGTTAGTTTACTCGCCGAGCCCTTAGTCGCAAGCGACGATTTCGACGAGAACGGTGACCGGGACTTTTGAATTAGACAGGGCAACAATTACTCTTTTTTTGTTGCTTAGCTGGGTGGACGAGCTCACAGCCCACCTGGTGTGAAGTGGTTACTGGAGCCCATAGACATCTACAAAGTAAATGCGCCACCCACCTTAAGATATAAGTTCTAAGGTCTCGATTATAATTACAACGGCTGTCCCACCCTTCAAACCGAAACGCATTACTGCTTCAGGGCAGAAATAGGCAGGGCGGTGGTACTTACCCGGACGGACTCACAAGAGGTCCTACCACCAGTAGAGCAATTCCGATTCACTTAAATTTACCCCTGGCCTGGTTCCATCATCACTCTATCTCTCGTATCGAGCGAATTCGTAAGATGTTCGCGTGATTATTAAATGGATCCATTACTCGCTAATCTGATTTACACACAGGATTCCTTCAATCAGGAACCGAGCAATGCGTAAATTACAGTTGCAAACGGATACGTTGTAGATGAAACATGCGAGACGGCTTCAAACAAGTTTAGGACGCTTAAATAAAAGCGGCTCTAAATAACTAGTCAGGTCATACTTAAGTATTGTCACACAGTAAAAACTTTTCTTTTAGAATGCTGGACACAAAAAGGTTTATTGAATTCGAATTTCGAATTGTTCATGAAAATAAAAATGTATACTTTTAGAATTTTACTCATTTTTAAATATGGAGTGGACGCTTAAAGAAGACCGTGTTGCAGTTATTGCGTTGCATCGTTGCGGTTACGCGCCAATTCAAATTTTTAACATACTGAAAAATTTTAATATAACCAAAAGATTCGTTTATCGTACCATCAAACGATACAATAAAGACTCTAGTGTAGATGACAGGTCAAGAAGTCGTCGCCCTCGGTCTGTTAGGACTCCAGCAGTGATAAAAGCTGTGAAGGCGCGAATTCAAAGAAATCCCAAACGTAAGCAGAAACTGTTGGCCCTTCAGATGGGGTAAGCAGAACCACGGTGAAAAGGGTGTTAAATGAAGACTTAGGGCTTCGGGCATATCGAAGAAAAACAGGACATCGTTTGAATGCTCGTCTAATGGACCTGAGACTGAAGAGATGCCGCGCTTTGATGAAGCGGTACGCAGGGAAAAAAATATCGGGAAATTCTTTTTTCGGATGAAAAAATTTTTACCGTAGAAGAGAGCTACAACAAACAAAATGATAAGGTGTACGCACACAGTAGTGAAGAAGCGAGCAACCGTATTCCGCGTGTCCAACGAGGTCATTTTCCATCCTCGCTCATAGTATGGTTGGAGTTTCTTATTGGGGCTTAACAGAGGTACATTTTTGTGAGAAAGGTGTAAAAACGAATGCAGTTGTGTATCAAAATACAGTTCTGACGAACCTTGTGGAACCTGTTTCTCATACCATATTCAATAACAGGCACTGGGTATTCCAACAAGATTCGGCGCCAGCTCATAGAGCGAAGAGCACGCAAGACTGGCTGGCTGCGCGTGAAATCGACTTCATCCGGCGCGAAGACTGGCCCTTCTCCAGTCCAGATTTGAATCCGTTAGATTACTAGATATGGCAACACTTGGAGGAAAAGGCGTGCTCAAAGTCTCATCCCAATTTGCAGTCACTCAAGACATCCTTGATTAAGGCAGCCGCCGATATTGACATGGACCTCGTTCGTGCTGCGATAAACGACTGGCCGCGCAGATTGAAGGCCTGTATTCAAAATCACGGAGGTCATTTTGAATAAACTTTAGTGTCATAAGAATCTATGTTTTGTTAAATTCATTTTGGTATATGAATGGTTACATAATGAATAAACTTGTTTCAATTATTTTACATTAAACATGTGACAGAATTTATGACCTGACTAGGTATATAAAAATGAATTGCTGTTCGTTAGTCTCGCTAAAACTCGAGAACGGCTCGACCGATTTGGCTAATTTTGGTCTTGAATTATTTGTGAAAGTCCAGAGAAGGTTTAAAAGGTAGATAATAAATACAAAAATGCTCGAAATTAAATTTAGATAACAATTTTGTTTTTCCTTTGATGTGTCCCCCATCGGACGAATTACTTTTATTTGTTTTAAGTTTATTTTATACAAAATTTTAGGTGTTTCACTTATCGATTGAGGCACTACGAAGTCTGCCGTGTCAGCTAGTAAAATAATAAAAAGTTTATTTTAATGTAGAAATGTACAATCTGCTTTTCTAATTGCGGGGATCATGGCCTCCCTAAATTTTCTAGCCGCGCATGCGCGTGACGGGACCAAAGGTTTCGCCACACCAGTATCCCAGCGATAGCTCACAGAAAATCGCAGATAGCTTTTGATTGTTACCACTAAATTAATTTGCTAGAAGTTAGTCTGGTCGTTCGAAACCCTGACTTTCGCAGTCGGAGTACCTTTAACTCAGTACCGTAGCCAAAAAAATGGATTTTATTTTCTTCTATGTTCATATACAAGATATTTGAGAGATGCCTGAATTCGCTAACGCCATTTTCAAGATATGTTTGCATAAATACAAGTTCCGGACTTATAACATTTCGACTGTCGGTTTTTTTTTGCATAGTTGGGTGCACGAGCTTACGGCCCACCTGTTAAGTGGTTACCGGAGCCCATAGACATCTACAACGTAAATGCCGCCACCCACCTTGAGATATGAATTCTAAAGTCTCAGTACCAGTCTCAGCCAGACCCTTCAAACCGAACGCATTACAGCTTCACGGCAGAAATAGGCAGCGTGGTCCTACCACCAGTAAAATAATTTCAATCATCCCCATTCCTTTTTGATAACGGTTTAATTAAATGGCATGTGAATTAAATTATTTTTAACGAGTTCTTGAAATTTTTTTAAACTGTAAATTTACAGATGGATATTTTTCGGCAATCATGCATTGTTTAAAAAAAAGAACAAATAAAATGGCGCCACTCGAACCGACGCTAATTTCACAACGAGAGCGTTAACTGATAGATCCATTTATGGATTCAGTCTTCTGTTAGATCTGTTTGCACGGTTTTATGCCATCATCGACCGTTTTACTCACTTCCTCGGTAAGTGGTCCAAAGTCGAAACTTCAACAAGCCGTAAACATGGCGAAAGGACGCAAATGGGAAACAATATATATTTAGCAGGAGATAAATAGTTGTTATTTTGATAAGTTAATTTACTTGTCAACTTTTTTTTTTCCTAACTAGCTGAGAGCTTTGAGAGGCTATTTCAGCGTAACCTTAACTAGTAGATGAGCTCACGGGGCTCAACCATGACGACGTTGCTAACACGAACCCTAGCAAGAACCGTGCTTCGCAGAATCTACCGCTGGATCGGAAACGCGACCCACTGAGAAGATCCGACGAGAAACTCAGTGGGCTGTGTCGGAGGGGTAATTTACTCGTCGAGCCCTTCGTCGCAAGCGACGGGTTCGACAAGAACGATGACCGGTGCTTGAGGTACCTAAAAGCATCGTTAGTGGATCGGGAGGACCAGAAATGACGTGTTTGGGGCGACGTCGACTGCTTTCCATTCTGTCCACAGGACCGCGAATGACTAGTCAACGGGCAATGGCATGTGGAAGTAGTTGTCGAAGACTCCGGTTTTTCTCGAAGCAGTGGATCTCGCTATCCACTTTGAGACAGGTAACAGCTCGGGTTCAACGCATACAATAAATACGGGCTCTGTGCTTAGAGCGAGCTTTTTAACGTTCTCGATAGCGTAAAAGTTAAATCATATTTGTATGCAGTTGGAACAGCGCCCCTAGCGGCAAACGTAAGCAAACGTTCCAACTCCGTACAAATTTGAGTTAACTTTTACGCTATCGAGAACGTTGAACATCTCGCACTAAGCGCACTCGTGATCGCAATGTACTATTTGAATTCCCAACCTCCTATTGTTCAGTGAAGTCAAAGAAGCCACGGGAAGAGATGAGATGCTATTCTAGACCACTACGCAGCCAAAGATTACAATATTCACCAAACAGGCAACGTATTATGTCTGTTTTCAGTTTCAATATATACCCAAGCAATTATACCATTATCACATTGAACGCGATGCCCAAAAACCGATCAAATTCACAGTTCGTGATTAGCGACCGCGTCACTCCGTAGGAATAATGTTTTCGGTCGCAATTAATTACACATTAACTGGTAATTCGTTGCGATTCGTCGTGGCCTGAAGGATAAGATGTCAGGTATACTCGTGCGGCTTTACCTGTATTCGAATCCCAGAAGCACCTCTTTTTTTTTTTAAGTATTGTAGGATTGGCAAGAACGGAACAATGTATGAAAAGAGTGTGGAACAGAGCGCTAAGATGTGAGTGAGAGAATACAGTAAGAAAGGGAAAAGAGAATGAGAAAGGGAAGAGAGAAGATGGCGAAGACGGTTTAAAAATGAGCAAGACGTAATAAAAGTATTAATTATTATTATAAAAGAAGATTTTGAAATAGTGGAAGTTTTATTTTATGCGCTGCGATCCCTATTCCACAGTAATTACGTATTCAATACGACTTTACGCATAGCTTCAACGATGAAGGAATAATATCATCGTGTAATAAAAATCAAATACCGGTAATAGCTTTTGTGGTAAGGCGTTATTATACAATACAATTTAGACCGCACACTTCAAGATGTGGCATTCACGTTGTCTTGTCTACGGAATCCCGTAATAGATTAGGTATCTTGGTTTTTTTGTACCAGGAAGAAAAAACATAAAAAATCACAATTGCCCGAACTGTCGGTGACGTGTGAATCAACCGAAAACGCCAATTACGTAAATCTGAGAAATTTTGAACATAGCATTAATAAATTTAATAATGTTTGTTTTCACAACTGCGTGCTAATTTGTGTATTTAACTCGGTTAAGGCTTTGGTAGTACGATTTATTTGGTTTCCTCTTAGCTTGTTGACTGTAGTAAATTTTCCCATAGGGTAATGGGTTTTCACTGAAAATTCGAGAACATTTTTCATCCATATGCTTATGGTGTGATGTGTTGTAATATTCATATATGTATATATGATTGAAAACCCCTTTGTTAATAGCTCCGTTTGCATATCTCCGGCGAGGAGGCTCAGCATTATATGGACTATTCATGACACGGTCGTCTTTCAAATCAAATCAAAAAAAATTATTCAACACTAGCTGACCCGGCAGACTTCGTAGTACCTCAATCGATAAATAAAATACCTAAACGTTTGTCTACAATAAGCTTAAAACAAACAAAAGGAATCCATCCGACAGGGGCCACATCAAAGGGATAACAAAATTGTTATTTTTATTTAATTCCGAGCATTTTCTTAATTATCTACCTTTTGAACCTTCTCTGAACTTTTACCAATAATTCAAGAACAAAATTAGCCAAATCGGTCCAGCCGTTCTCAAGTTTTAGCGAGACTAACGAACAGCTATTCATTTTTATATCTATTACACATTAAACATAAATAAAAGTAGATACTTGTTGAACGTCAAAAAGAACTACCACCAATTCAAAAAAGTAGCCTCCGTCGTGAGAAGAACTGGCAAGAAACTCAGCAGGCATGTCTTTTTTTTTAAATATTAGATTTTTTTTATATTCATTATTACAAGAGGTATTATAACGTAACAATTATTCAAATATTGAAAGGTCTGGAGCGAGCAACTCATTCCCACTTTGTGCAATATTCTAAGCTCAGAAGCTTTAAGCTCAATATCGACGGGGTCATTACAGGAACCAACAAACGAAAGATCTTCGATCGAGCCGATTAGCGCATTTACGTTGTGGATGTCTATGGGCTCCAGTAACCACTTAACACCAGGTGGGCTGCGAGCTCGTCCACGCACCAAAGCAATAAAAAAAAAAAAAACAAAATGTGTGCAATTCATACGTGGTAGAAGTGAAACCTTCCAAAATTAAAATACAATTATCCTAAACGTCTTAAGTATATGTAAAATTTTGTCATTAGTAAATAATTGTAAGGTAGCGCCCTCTGTGAATTGATATTTTAATTTCACGTATAATCCTAAATTAAAATTCACTACAAGAGTTTTCATACACACGTTAGTATTAAAAAATCTCACAGATGGCGCTGTATTAAATAGTATGTATATTTCTGTCTCATTCTTTGCTGGCTTCATCCTACACATTTTTGTATTTGTGTCTCTTACCTGTCGTTTTTTCCGTTGCATCCGGTTTGAAATCACAACGATTCTAAAGAAGTTTTCACTTCAATAAATAAAATAAAATTAAGCCTCAAATAACTCACCGCTCATAAAAGCCATGTTGATCAACCCTGCTTGGTATGTCGTCAGTTGTAGTTCACATCTGGCCGCCGGCAGGACGTAAGACATAATGCAGTTCTGCACTCCTGATGCGAAGAAAGCGCACACGCACGCTCCTAAAGCACTCCGGCTGAAGCGGCCATACCCTGAGAAAGAGATAAGAAATTAAACTCGGACGTATATTGTACGGGACAAATGTGGGATTATTCTCTAAACTAAGACGAGCGTGAGAAAAAGGCGAAGAAAACGTGAAATTTCTGGCAATTTGCGAGGCTTATTAGAGCTTGTATTCACGGTGTGCCTTCTTTCTGGTGCCTATATAAGTTTTATTTTATTTGAAAAGAAAACACCATAAGTTTCCCAAATATCTAGCCGATAGGGCTTGGAATACCCAATGCCCAGGACATAGGTCTCTGCTATCACGCGTTCGCCACACTGAACGTCCTTTCATTTCCTATAAATGTTAATTCGAATTTTTGAATCCTTAATACACTTCATAATAAATAAAAAATATAGATAAAATTTTCTTCAATCTTATTGTGTGGTTCACATAATAAATGAACCTTCTAGATAATCTTCAATCGATTGAATATAGCTTTGAGAAACATCGCACAAGATCTAATTCTCATAAAACCAAGCTCCAAATTGATGACGGCACTAAAATCGTTTTATCTGTAGAACTATTTTAGAGTGTCATAGAAAGACCCAACGACTCAAACCTATAAGAACTTATTTTTTTGCATGAAGTAAAAAAAAGAGCAATTTGGAAGTTTTCCATTCAGTAATTACCATCATCATCACATAGACATGTTGTCAACGCAAAAGAGATCGTGTTTTAGATACGATCTAAAATGGCGGCAGACAATGGTTTTAACATAAACATTGGTCGTGGAATGAATGTTATTGTAGCGGTGACGAACTGTATTATCCATTCAACAATCCAACGAAATTTAACCTAAAGCATCACATGTCGGGTTTCCGTATCACGGAATCCGGAAACCGAATTCGGAGTTTAATCATAATTGCTTTTACTTAATCTCGCATCGACTTCACAGCTTAAGTTCTGGTAGAAGAGACGGGTTTAAGTTACGATACATCTCTTATTTTCAGAACTGAAAACTGGAGGTAGTCAATCTTAGTGACCATTGGATCAAATCGCCGTATCCAAAAGGCGCGGTGCTGTCAACGTATATTTTTTTTAATTGACTGAGGTCACTGAGGCCCGTCGACATCAACCAGGTTAATGCGGCCGGTCATCTTGAGACATGAGTTCTAATTCTCAGTTTTTACAATACAACGGCTGCCCCACCCTTCACACCGAAGCACATTGCTGTTTCACTGCAAAAATAGGCAGGGTGGTGATACCTACCCACCTATGGTGGTACTTATACCACCAATAAATAATTATGCAAACTAAAATTTTTTCGGGGTCACTTTTTATTACACGATGTTAGTCTGGAAGCAATTCGTGAACATTTGTTAAATACGTATTTCTTTTAAAAAATTAGTACCCGGCACAGACGCATCGCCCGATACGAATGCACCGGGTGTCTTATCCTTTAGGCCATGATTAATTCAATACATAGTTGAATTTGAAGTTACAATCCGTTTGATCACAAGTGAAATTTCATCATCCGTACTACCACAAACCACTCTGTTCACCTAAACTGCGCTTCTAGAGATATTTTTAGCCGCGTACCATCCGACAGTGGAAAGAGCCGCTGTTAGCTATACGCTAAGACATTTCCATCTGCAAACGAGGTTTGAAAATATAGCGACAGGGACAATTTTCAGTCAAGAGGGCAGTTAATTCGTCTGCTTTCAAAGGCCACAAAATTAAGACCAAATTACAAAACGTTAAACGGAAAGCAATTTTGAATGCAATTGTTCAATTGAATAATCGTTAATTCAATTTGATTGAGTATAAATTGTACAAAAAGACTGAATTGAAACCGTATGGGTCGTAAAAAGTTATGTAATTGTTGGAAACATTTCATCAAGTAGTCGTCGTGGCCTAAAGGATAAGACGTCCGGTGCATTCGTGTGTAGCGATGCACCGGTGTTCGAATCCCGCAGGCGGGTACCAATTTTTCTAATGAAATACGTACTGAACAAATGTTCACGATTGACTTCCACGGTGAAGGAATAACATCGTGTAATAAAAATCAAACCCGCAAAATTATAATTTGCGTAATCACTGGTGGTAGGACCTCTTGTGAGTCCGCACGGGTAGGTACCACCACTCCGCCTATTTCCGCCGTGAAGCAGTAATGCGTTTCGGTTCGAAGGGTGGGGTAGCCGTTGTAACTATACTGAGACCTTAGAACTTATATCTCGAGATGGGTGGCGCGTTTACGTTGTAGATGTCTATGGGCTCCAGTAACCACTTAATACCAGGTGGGCTGTGAGCTCGTTCACCCATATAAGCAATAAAAAAAAATCAAATTTATCAATAAAACTGAATTCAAATAAATGAAGAACTTAAATAGCTAAATAAATTACTTAAATAAATCAAGGCTTATTGATACTATAAGTAAAGTAGTACTGGTCAGTTCTGAGCACTGCTTTTAAACTAGTTTTACGTTTTTTAAATTATTACCTCATTAAAACTACTCATAGGTAATTTTACCTTTCGAAAACTGTATAGTATTGGAAAAGTCGAAAATAATACAACAAAAATATACGTAAGATTAATTCGTAAAAGCACTTTTAATAATAAATTTTAAAAAATTTGATGGAGTAGATGATGATTTTTATCTATTTAAATCCATTGATCAAATAAATACTCCAAACTCTAAATTATGTAAACTAAAGAAAAGAAAAGAACAAC